>NW_026782259.1:600000-1142500 GCF_031769215.1 Ylistrum balloti | reverse complement strand
ATAATTGATTTTGGTCCTTGAGGTATTGAAACGCTAAAGGTATATGTACAGATTAGCACTCAATTGTCGACTTCTTGCTAAAGAAAAAATGAGAAATATTTCGATGTAAGTTTTCGGTATAATTTCTGGTGTTTTGAATATTAAACATAGTTATCTATGGCTTTGACCAAACTAGCATGAGCACTTAGTAGTATTACAATCCAGTGTTTAGCAAAGAAAAAAACAGGGCAATATGAAATAATCTTGATCCCATCTGAGTTTAAAACGGAAAAGTCTTATTCGTGTCGACGCTTACAATTTATGTGCCATTCAAAACCAAACTACTGTTGGGGATTTTCTACAATATCAGTACTTTATCAAAGTTAGACAGTTTTATTTTCTAATTTACTCTGCTGAGAGAGACTGATATATATCTGTCTCTAACCGTCACAAATCAATATGATACATTTAAAGATTATTCTCATTTCAATAATTTCAGAATTTTATCTCCAAAATTTCATTTGATACATCCTGGTAGATATTGACTTTTAATACTGTTCACATAAGAATTCAATAAGATAAAACATCTGTAGGTTTCTATTTTTTCATTTTTATTTTTTCCCGAAATGATTTATTTTCTAATACTGTCACTGCTGTTATGTGCCCAACGTGTGTTATTAAGCATTAGGATCTCTTACAAGTTCTCCCTAATTCACAACTCGTAGCCATGTAGAGCTAGGCGCACACGAAGACCGATAACTGCTGTAGATTTCACGCGGGTATAATATAAGTTATAGTTAATGACGCGAAGGATAAAATAACCCTTCTCCTGCCTGTACCCTCCCTCCTACTTAAATGATATGGAACTTAATCCAGCAAAATGTGTTGATATAAGCGGTCAAATACGAGACTACAATTTGCTAGTTTATTTTCTTCGGTTATCAATAGGGATTGTGAACACTTCAAGTATTTCAAATATCAATGATCATTTTCACTACTCTGACAAGGGTTTAATCAAATATCTCATGATTTACACAGGGCGGAAAGCAAAGTTTGTCAGACTAGTACCGGTAATAAATGATTTTGTCAATTTTATCCCGTTTTAGTAGAATTATAACGGTCTCGCAGAAGATCAAATTATGTAATACTGGAATTTATATTTATTCTTATCATATAATCTCTATTTGATGTATTCTGTCAGAAAACGTATTGACGCGTGGTGGATTTTTCGGGCTTTACAGGGAACATCATGAAGGCTTATCATTGCTAAACAATGTCAGGAGATCGAGGTGCATCTAAAAAAAATGGTTAACCTTAGGTTATAGACGGGCACACTAATACTGCCGACCACCACAGACGGACAAACATTTTACTGCCGACCACCACAGACGGATAATCAGTTTTACTGCCGACCACTACAGACGGACAAACATTTTGCTGCCGACCACCATGACAGACAAACAGTTTTACTGCCGACCACCACAGGCGGACAAATAGTTATATTGCTGACCACCACAGACGGACAAACGTATATGCTGCCGACCACCACAGACGGACAAACGAATATGCTGCCGACCACCACAGACGAACAAACGAATATGCTGTCGACCACCACAGTTATACTGAGTACTGATGGACATTTAGGTATGCTTACTTCTGCAACAGACGGTCAAACAGTTATACTGACTTCTTCAACAGACGGTCAGACAGTTACACTGAGTACTATAGCAGTTGGACAATCAGTCAAACAGATAAACTTAAAGCTACAACAGACAGACAAACAGTAATACAGGCTACTACAGCAGACGGACAAACAGCCTGAATGGCTTCTACAGCAGACGGACAAACATACTGACTACTGCAACAGACGGACAAACAGTTATACTGACTACCTCAACAGACGGACAAACAGTTAGACTGACTGTTTCAACAGACGGACAAACAGTTAGACTGACTACTTCAACAGACGGACAAACAGTAATACAGGCTACTACAGCAGACGGACAAACAGCCTGAATGGCTTCTACAGCAGACGGACAAACATACTGACTACTGCAACAGACGGACAAACAGTTATACTGACTACCTCAACAGACGGACAAACAGTTAGACTGACTGTTTCAACAGACGGACAAACAGTTAGACTGACTACTTCAACAGACGGACAAACAGTAATACAGGCTACTACAGCAGACGGACAAACAGCCTGAATGGCTTCTACAGCAGACGGACAAACATACTGACTACTGCAACAGACGGACAAACAGTTATACTGACTACTTCAACAGACGGACAAACAGTAAGACTGACTTCTTCAACACACTGACAAACAGTTATACTGACTACTTCAACACACTGACAAACAGTTATACTGACTACTTCAACACACTGACAAACAGTTATACTGACTACTTCAACACACTGACAAACAGTTATACTGACTACTTCAACACACTGACAAACATTTATACTGACTTCTTCAGCACACTGACAAACAGTTATACTGACTACTTCAACACACTGACAAACAGTTATACTGACTACTTCAACACACTGACAAACAGTTATACTGACTACTTCAACACACTGACAAACAGTTATACTGACTACTTCAACACACTGACAAACAGTTATACTGACTACTTTAACACACTGACAAACAGTTATACTGACTACTTCAACACACTGACAAACAGTTATACTGACTACTTCAACACACTGACAAACAGTTATGCTGACTACTTCAACACACTGACAAACAGTTATACTGACTACTTCAACACACTGACAAACAGTTATACTGACTACTTCAACACACTGACAAACAGTTATACTGACTACTTCAACACACGGACAAACAGTAAGACTGACTTCTTCAACACACTGACAAACAGTTATACTGACTACTTCAACACACTGACAAACAGTTATACTGACTACTTCAACACACTGACAAACAGTTATACTGACTACTTCAACACACTGACAAACATTTATACTGACTTCTTCAACACACTGACAAACAGTAAGACTGGCTTCTTCAACACACTGACAAACAGTTATACTGACTACTTCAACACACTGACAAACAGTAAGACTGACTTCTTCAACACACTGACAAACAGTTATACTGACTACTTCAACACACTGACAAACAGTTATACTGACTACTTCAACACACTGACAAACAGTTATACTGACTACTTCAACACACTGACAAACAGTAAGACTGACTTCTTCAACAGACGGACAAACAGTTATATTGACTACTTCAACACACGGACAAACAGTTATACTGACTACTTCAACACACTGACAAACAGTTATACTGACTACTTCAACACACTGACAAACAGTTATACTGACTACTTCAACACACTGACAAACAGTTATACTGACTACTTCAACACACGGACAAACAGTTATACTGACTACTTCAACACACTGACAAACAGTTATATTGACTACTTCAACACACTGACAAACAGTTATACTGACTGCTTCAACAGACGGACAAACAGTTATACTGACTACTTCAACACACTGACAAACAGTTATACTGACTACTTCAACAGACGGACAAACAGTAAGACTGACTTCTTCAACACACTGACAAACAGTTATACTGACTACTTCAACACACTGACAAACAGTTATACTGACTACTTCAACACACTGACAAACAGTTATACTGACTACTTCAACAGACGGACAAACAGTAAGACTGACTTCTTCAACACACTGACAAACAGTTATACTGACTACTTCAACACACTGACAAACAGTTATACTGACTACTTCAACACACTGACAAACAGTTATACTGACTACTTCAACACACTGACAAACAGTTATACTGACTACTTCAACACACTGACAAACAGTTATACTGACTACTTCAACAGACGTACAAACAGTAAGACTGACTTCTTCAACACACTGACAAACAGTTATACTGACTACTTCAACACACTGACAAACAGTTATACTGACTACTTCAACACACTGACAAACAGTTATACTGACTACTTCAACACACTGACAAACATGTTGTAATGAAAATTTGTGTCTCTTTATGTTGGAATGACTCTTGTTGTTGTTTATGTTGTAATGAATACTTGTGTCTGTTTATGTTGTAATGAACGCTTGTTGTTGTTTATGTTGCCGTGAAATGATCTTCCAAATAAATCGGATGACGTTGATGTACTAAACTTTATTTCTGTGCTTTACGAAATGCTTTGGCTGTTGCTGATGTTGATATATTTTAATCAAATTTTTAAACGATCGTCGTCGTCGTCGTCGTCGTCGTTATTGTTGTACACATCTACCATTCAGAAGGTATGACAGATATGTTTTGTATTGGAAATGCTTACAAAAAAATTAAACCAGTTTCTATTACCGTACAACAATAAGATCAACTTCGTTGTAATTAAGTGATATTGTAGATATATATTGTCTGTCTGTAGATGATGTTTGATATACACATCACGGCTTGACAAACATACCTTCGATTCTAATACATTTTAAATTTTCTTCAAAGACAAAATCTAAAAAAATAAAACTATTTCTAAAGGAATTCCTTGTACAAAATGGCCCCAGGGTGTCATAATACTAACTTACCATATTTGTCTATGAGGTGCCGATAAGAGCAGATGACAGTCATGTGACCATACATTACTCTAGCTGCAGCGATAATAGGTAGAGCTGATCTAGCAGTGATAGTCCGCACCAACTATCTTCTGGCAGCTTCGATGGGCAACTGTCAAGCATTTCACGTGAATCACAAAATATAGCCGAGATCATTGACGATATGCAGAGGCGAAAGGCGGAATCTATGACATGTGAAATGATAAAGATTTATATAAAATTCTCCAATGTATGCTACATTAAGGAAGAAAAGTTGCCTATTCTCTGTTCGATGCTCTTAGGGTGATACTAAAGCAAAGAAAGAAACACATAACATTTCTTTAATGTGAAACTTTTACAATTAAAGAAAAAATTCAAAGTCGAAGAAATGCGTGCATGTATTTCTTGAATTTTCTTTTATATAAATTGTATACATTTGGTCGATGAGAGAAGACATTAAAATGCTTTTGATGTAGAAAATCGTCAATAAATTTTCTGAAATGTTTGGGTCAAGTAACATTTTACCAAACCATAATGTCTAGATATCAATATTTCACACTGATGTGCTATGTATACGTGTGGATATCTGACAGAAGATCAGGAGATGAAGACAAATTGAGAATAGGAGGCTTAAGGGGATGGGAAAGTTCACGAAACATGCCAAGCACATTGTTTTCTACATCTCATAACTCCAAAAATCTATTTTCATTGAAGAAACGATAAATCCGTACCAATAAAGACATTCGCGTCAGAGACACTAGGAGATGAAACGGATTCGTTCCTGTGGCATCAAACACTGTGATGCATTTGGCGAAATACATAGCGGCTGGCGTTAAATTGATATACACTGGGGACAGTAACGCTTTGAGAATGTGTCTGAAAACAAACTTTTGCTAGAGCATCCATCTTGTTTTTGAATTTATGACTTCAGAACTCGACATTTTCCAGCATAAAATGAACAATAAAATTCTACCCTTACGTCCCGGGGGTGAGGCTCGCTGTCATGCTGAGGTAAGGGGATACGAGTCAGCAATGATAGGGGGACAAGGGGTACAATTGTGAGATGGGAAGCGTTTGAGCGTGCAATAGTCGCCATTCGTCCGTCATTCTGCAGTAATATGACAGCGCAATGACAGGAAGGAGTAAGACGATCGCATGAGTCAAGCTGACTGGGATCGTTACGACTGCTGGCTTCCGCTCCTGTCAGCTATCACGTGATAAACCTCAGTATCATTTCGAGGCGTCGCGTTGATGACCCTTCCCTGTGACAGGGCGCGTGGAGGACCCCAGTTATAACCTTGTAATAACGACATGCTGCGAAGGAATTAATCCAGGGGTCCACTGTCATCACTCTTCTCAAACTTGATCCTGTTATGCTGTGAAAAAGTCAAAATAACCTGGTATTGAAAAGAACGCATTTCAAAAATAATCTGTAATTTAATATAACTTTGAAAATTAAGCGATAGAAAATATCCAAAATCGTTAAAATGTTAAAAAATTACAATAGGTACACAATTTCATAAACAACGCAATGAAATAAAACAAATAAGTCCTAGATTTAGGTACTTTTTCATTTGTTATTTTGCATCTTAAAGAAGATATGTTTCATCTCTATTTACATAAGTAATTGACAATGTTTCGTTTAGACGACTCTTTCACTCTGCTACTCTTGGCCAATGTCAGTGACGTATGCTTAAGCATACACTCGAACAATAATTATTGTTAACAAAAATGATTACTACACTTTGTCATTTATGTTGAATAAAATGTATTTGTGTAAATAGAGCGAATAGACTATCTTTGATTGAAACACTCCGAAACATTTACTACGTCACTGAATGCCATCAAATCTCGTTTTCTTCCGATATTCTCCGCTATCTTTATCATACACTACCAGACATGGGTCGGTATTTTATCATCACGGAGGAACTCGATATTAATCATTTGTCTTCGTATCCAGCTGTCAATATTAATATTAGGAAGAAATATGGCTGTGTATCACTGACGATGAATAGCCCTCTCCCTCCCCCTCTTCATCATCCGTCTCCGGCGTCCTGGGCGAAGCACGGTATTTATTAGTTACCAGGAGCAAAGCCATTGATCCCGGCTTTATGATATTCACACAAAACATGTCATCACTTTTATTGTCGAAGCTCACGGGGTCTTGATTAACGTCAAACTCGCCCATTCATTCCTTTATGAAGGATTCAATAAATATCTGTCCGCTTTGACAAAGTCGGAATTTATGAACTCGTGATGATAGGCAGATCAGAAGTGGGCACTCAGGCCCGCATGTAACGTAGCGTACACGGCAGTAGTTCCCTCGACGTGCTGGCATTGCGCTCTGTTAGCGCTCGTGGCACCCACTGGCAATTATAAGATGCACGTCAAAGACACTATATGACACAGCATTAAGTAAGTCCAGCGCGGTGGAAGGATTCCAGAAAAATGCGATTATAAGGGAGCAGACTCATAACAGACTTTCATATACACAAATATACAATGGTATTCGTTTTTTCTCCGTAGTATTTGTAGCGTATTATAACCTACATATTGATGATTCTCTAATCTGACGTCTGTCTATTGCAATAATGCGATATAACAAAGCGTTTTGACCCAATTTTAATTATAATACATTATTGTATTTTGCTATATACCAAATCAAATAAGACATTCTGTCTGGTCCTAACTATAGTAAGTTGGTCTCGTGATGATGGATCACGTGAGTGTCAGTATATGAATCTTTATGAGAATGAGACTTGATAAAAACATGGTGTATGTTGTACACACTCTTTCTTCGCGTGACCAGATGAGTGATGTTTTTCTTATCAAAGCTTTTATAAAAAATTTAAAATGAAATGTCACTAAACTTGTTATTGTCATGGTGAAATGGACAGTGTGGGACTTCATTTTTTTTGGAATTATTTTTTAATAGATTGGATAATACTAGTTAGATTGTCTCGAATCTGTGTATTCACATAAAAAACTAGCTTTACAGGAAGTGGATATACCTGTGTATCTCCAACACATGTCCTATATTCTCTGGTTAATTAGCGCCTTCTTTACTGCTACCCTACTATTCGACAGTAATTGTTTCGGTATTGTTTAAAGTAGAAACAAAATAGAAATGAAACGGAACGAGTTTTTTTTGTTTTGTTTTTATTTCGTTATATAAATATATATATCATTTTTTTTTTACAAAAATTGCAATACAAGCTTATAGCTTATATTAATCACACTTATTGACCAAGACGGAAGCGCACGTGGGATCTTACTGTGGGAGGAAACCGGAGTATCCGTGGAAAACCCACGTGGTCTGGCCCCTTACCTTTTCACGTCTACTCCGGGAATCGAACTCAGAACGGCTCGGTGTCTTTTCTCTAAGCCACACGACCACCCAAAACAATCCCTTTCGTTGTATAAGTACTGTGTTAATATTCAGACTGTTTTTTCCCCATTTTTCCATGAAAGCCGTCAATTACTGACCTATTTGTTGGATTTGAGGTCATTTCTATCACCGGATAAAAAAACCCATTTATTGAACAATTCATCATGGCCACACGCACACTGTTGACATTTTTATAGTTCCTCGTAGTGTCGAATACTCTTGTTTCCAGGGACTTGTCATTAAGCCGAGTAGCATACCAAACTCGATCAGTTAATTAATCTGAACAGCCTATTAACACATAAAGGTCATACTAGAAATAACTGTCGATATTAAAGTAAAAGTTCGATATCTAGGGAGAAAATAAAGAAGATAAAATTTATGGAAAAAAAAAGAATGATATACGACCTCTTATACAACCCATGTACACATATACCACACAGCATAATCCAGGGGCGATAATTGAAAATTATATATTTTATGTTGAAATATAACCCATTGTCATTGTTAAGCTGAGCTAATGTAGGACCTGTTTTTTTTTTTTTTTTTTTTTTTTTGAAGTAGTTACCTGGGTCGTTATTAAAAAGTTTATATATATATATATACATAAGTAGAAAAAATTAATGATATACGGCCCCCTGCACATTACCATATAATGGTTTATATACACAAATACCGCACAACATACCCCAGGGGCGATAACTGGAAATGATATATTCATTTAAATTTTAAAAAAACATATGCTTCAGTTGGAAAATTTACATTGCTTCTATAAACATTTATACTGCTTAAAGTCCTCTCTTACAGTAACGGTCATTTGTGAATGGCCTCGCTATATTTGTCAGGTGAGTAAGTGTGTTATGTGCGTGTATTTGTGGGAGGCCGTGATATGTTCTTGGAAGCCTTCTTAAGAAAGTGCGAAACTGTTTATAGTGTTACCTCGCTGAAATATACTGCCGAATGCCCCAAACAGCACAGGGATTCGGCAAGAATTCTCAAGCCTCGTCCTATTTATGTATTACAGATACAAGTGTTGAAACTCCAAAGAAGGGGAAACTAAATCTTTTTAATCGTGATATTTTTAGCTACTGCGAGGCCGCAGATTCGAGTGACACATACAATACCTTTAAAAGACGTGTTTTATCATCCCAATGAGTGCTTGATGAACGTATTCGGCAAAATATGTAAAACATGACTATGTAGACATTTCCCATGTCCGATTAAAACTTCTTTCTTGTTTTTAATGGATACCTCAATAACTGTGCCGAAATCACAAATCTGCGCGTGTGGCTGTATACAGTACTGATGACCATGTCTTCACAAAATGTCCTTTGTTGGTGTGGATGTCCTGTACGTTATAGAAATTCCGCAAGCGTAGATAGTAATTAGCTATTTCTACATATATGTTCGAAGTCATGTCCTGGTCAACATTTGATGACCAGTCTCGTCTATGAATTATTCACTGGGAAGATAAAACAATTCTCTTACAGATAATGTACGCGTCGCTGAAATCTACGATTCTTAAAAATACACCACCAAAATAACAGAAATGATAGTTCAGTTTTCCTTTCTCGGGAGTTACAACCGTTGTCACTATGATACAACTACATGGACGTTGGACTGAAAGTTCAAGCCAAGTCCCCGTGCCAAGCAGGACGCTCCACACCGTAGCCAGTAGGACACTTCACCCCGTGCCCAGTAGGACACTCCACCACTTGCCCATTAGGACACATCACCCCGTGCCCAGTAGAACACACCACCCCGTGCCCACTGGGACACACCACCCCGTGCCCATTAGGACACATCACCCCGTGCCCAGTAGGACACTCCACCCCGTGCCCAGTAGGACACTCCACCCCGTGCCCATTAGGACACATCACCCCGTGCCCAGTAGGACACACCACCCCGTGCCCAGTAGGATATACCACCACATTACATAACACTGACACCTGACAAATTAGTCGCTACACTACCACCATGCTAAACTTTAAACAGAAAGTTGTAACCACAGACTCCGGTCAAGGGACATAACCTAATTTTTCCCTACAAGGGCGAAAGCCAAAGTGATAAAGTGTTAGTAGAGACATTTGGAAGAAAAGAGAGAAAATATAAGACCCGAAATCTAATCGTCTCTTACGATCAAGCGAATTAAAGAGTAGGTACAACTGATACGCCCTACAGGTCTTATCAGGCTCACAATGTCCTTTTCCTGGTTGGTAGAAATCCTGTAAGGGATAAAGACAATTATCATTACACTCAACAGGTTACGTGATAAAAGGAAAAGCAAACACATGTGAGGTTTTGGTCACTTTGGTCACTTTGTTATCTCGAAAATATCCGGATACTTTTAAGGTGGACAGGGGCGCAATATATGCTACTAACGACTTTGTTTCAATTTCTGCTCGAATTAAAGATTTTGTTGTAAAAATGACAAAGTCACAATTTCTGCTATGGTGAGGTAACAATTATAGTGATCTGACATGCTAATTAATTTGGAGTTATCTACTGACACAGGAAACATGTAATCATTGAACAAAACACCTATCTAGTTATGAAGAGTTTCATAAATACATTGTACAATGCAGCATCTGTTATTCTCATTACAATACAAAATGCGAATCCTCACAATTTCTAGAAATGTACTTGCAAAAGATAATTACACAATTCTGTTCATTTAATTTATCAAATAATGCCTCTTAAGTTCCTTCTAATATGGATTTGGTGTCCATAAAATGCTTTAAATACGCAATTGATGTTCTCGAGTTTTTGTTCATGACTGATATTTTTGTCTTCATAATTCCGAGCGTTTGATATTGAGAGAATGATGAACACCGTCCTCCATACGTCGGCGACTGTTAACTTGCTCTCTTTGCTGTCTTGGGACCAATCGGGACAACGGATTTCTTGAAATATGCTTTTAATATCATTTGTACGATTTACAATTGTAATAAAAGTGTTATATAACAAAACTCTATTTCCCACGTTTCTAACTTGGTCGTGCTGGCGATATAAAATGATTGCAGTAATTTTTATAATTGTTGATTACGTCCTTAAAGAGGTTTCTTTCCTTCATTTGAAGAGAGTTCCACATTTATGACCAATTCGTGTCGGCTCCAGCGCTATTGATTATTGTCGCCTCGACTCCCAATCAGTTTTATGTCGTTGTATGATTCCTGAAATCTGAGCGATTAAATGATATGTACAGAGACTTACACGTTTTCTAACTCTTTGTTCTTTTCACGGTTTGCTTAACGAACACGTCTACTTAAAACTGTTTTGTCTTTTTAGTATTAAAACAATATTCAGTGTTTAAGAAACAATTTTTTCTTATTTTATTATAATATACCCCAAAATAGTAAATTTCCTTTTCAGAACTTATCAAATACAACATTAAAAGGTCGTTAAGCTAGTTATATATTGGACAGCTGCATTGATAAGTAACATCGAGACAATAAACAGTCATCAATCATCATTGTGGAACGCTGCTGTAATCAGTTGTATACATGTATCTGTAGTGGTATAAATCACACACTTATGATTTTATCACATTAAACTTACAGAAACGTGAAGGGTACATGCGACATAATTTGCCAGCCTTTATAGACGTGTGTATTGCTTTCCATAACCATCAGAGAATAAGTGCTAAGTTCTACATCATCAGGAAAATACGTTATTCTAATTGTATGGAATTGTTTTCCTTTAATCAAATAAGATTGCCTGGGGTTTATCCTGAAGTACATGTACACGTAATACGACACAATCCATGGCCTGGATATTATCATTTCCTCTCCTGCTACTGTTTATAATAACAATCTACCAATGGTAACTGTAGACTACTTTCCAGTCTTAGTCTTTGGTATGCAAACATCGACAGCAGGCAACCCAATTTGAATTAACATCTTGCGGACTGATTAAGTTATATGTAGCTTGGTACAGAAATATTAATTTGCAACAAACATTATCAGACAAACATGAAAATATTTTTTAAAATCTGAATTCCTTGCTTAAAATAGTCAACTCATTTTGTACTTTTTTGTATCCGCATTAAAACATTCTGCATTAAATTCACTAGAGTTGAAGCCTTTGTATTTCCTTATACACGCAGGCCAGACAAGTACCTACACACGGCGGTTAAACTACGACAAAAACACCACGTAAAACACGTGCATAAAGCAGTTAGTGAGGTTGATTGCGTGTGAATGCACTTGCATTACATAAGTAGGGAATGGACGTGCATATCAGCTGTGTATAGATAACATAAAAAGCCAGATTTACACAGACTCCTCATCCGGAAGTCATTTCAAAACAAACCGGAAATAAATATTCTTATCGTCCTCACCATTTTTCTAAATATTTGTTTCTCAGAGGTCTGGTTTTCATTATACTTACTTTTTTTTGTACATATGCTGCCTATTTAATCGTTTCTATATTCACAGTGTCTACCGATGCACTGACAAGATTTATAGAAAACTGTTAAATAGAACAAATCAAGAAGATGAAAAAAAGAGAATAGGACAGACAACTTCAAACTCTACATTTAATTTAATTGAATACTTTATAGACACCAAACAGGAAATGATTCCTCATCCCTTCAATATGAATCTGTATTATTTTCCAGAAGTTCAGAGTATGGATTGTCAGGAATTCCAGACTCAAAAGACAATATTTATCAATTATATCATCATAACAAAACAATACGCATGTCAGTACCCATACTTTATACACAGTGATAATCGATACACTAATTCTATATAGACAGTGATTATTGATACACTAGTACTAATCATCTAAACACAGGGATTATTGATACACCAGTACTAATCCTCCATAGACAGTGGTTATTGATACACTAGTACTAATCCTCCATAGACAGTGATTATTGATACACTAGTACTAATCCTCTATAGACAGTGATTATTGATACACTAGTAATAATCCTCTATAGACAGTGATTATTGATACACCAGTACTAATCCTTTATAGACAGTGATTATTGATACACTAGTACTAATCCTCTATAGACAGTGATTATTGATACACCAGTACTAATCCTCTATAGACAGTGATTATTGATACACACAGTGATTATTGATACACTAGTACTGAATCCTCTATAGACAGTGATTATTGATACACTAATCCTCTATAGACAGTGATTATTGATACCAACTACAGTGTTTATTAATTCACTGGTACTAATCTTCTATAGACAGTGATTATTATAAAACTAGTACTAATACTTTATAGACAATGATTATTCATACACTTGTACTAATCCACTATAAACAGTGATTATTGATACATTAGTACTAATCCTCTATAGACAGTGATTATTGATACACTATTAATAATCCTCTATAGACAGTGATTATTGATACACTATTAATAATCCTCTATGACAGTGATTATTAATACATTAGAACTAATCCTCTATAGACAGTGGTTATTGATACAAAAGTACTTATTCGTCATAGGCAGTGATTATTGATACACTAATTCTCTTTAGACAGTCATTATTGCTACACTAGTACTAATCCCTTATAGACAGTGATTATTAATACACTAGTACTAATCCTCAACAGACAGTGATTATTGATACACGAGTACTAATCCTGTATAGAAACTGATTATTGATACACGTGTACTAATCCTGTATAGACAGTGATTATTGATACACTAATCCTCTATAGACAGTGATTATTGATACACTAAGCATCTATCGACAGTGATTTTTGATACACTAGTACTAATCCTCTATAGACGGTGATTCTTGATCCAATAATCCTCTATAGACAGTGATTATTGATACACTAGTACTGATCCTCTATAGACAGTGGTTATTGATACAAAAGTACTTATTCGTCATAGGCAGTGATTATTGATACATTAATTCTCTTTAGACAGTCATTATTGCTACACTAGTACTAATCCCTTATAGACAGTGATTATTAATACACTAGTACTAATCCTCAACAGACAGTGATTATTGATACACGTGTACTAATCCTGTATAGACAGTGATTATTGATACACTAATCCTCTATAGACAGTGATTATTGATACACTAAGCATCTATAGACAGTGATTATTGATACACTAGTACTAATCCTCTATAGACAGTGATTATTGATACACTAGTACTAATCCTCTATAAACAGTGATTACCTATACCCTGGTACTAATTCTCTATAGATAGTAATTACTTATACAATGGTACTACTCCTCTATAAACAGTGATTATTGATACATTAGTAATAATCCTCTATAGACAGTGGTTATTGATAGAAAAGTACTTATTCGCCATAGGCAGTGATTATTGATACATTAATCCTATATAGACAGTGGTTATTGATACAAAAGTACTTATTCGCCATAGGCAGCGTTTATTGATACATTAATCCTATATATACTGTGATTATTGATACATTAATTCTCTTTAGACAGTGATTATTGCTACACTAGTACTAATCCCTTATAGACAGTGATTATTAATACACTAAAAAATCTACTGCAGAGAGTTATTATTGATACACTAGTACTAATCCTCTATAGACAGTGTTTATTGATACACTGGTATTAATCCTCTACAGACAGTGATTATTGATACACTAGTACTAATCCTCTATAGACAGTGTTTATTGATACACTGGTACTAATCTTCTATAGACAGTGATTATTGATACACTAATACTAATCCTCTATAGACAGTGATTATTGATACACTGGTACTAATCCTCTATACACAGTAATTATTGATACACTAATCCTATAAAGACAGTGATTATTAATAGACCAGTACTAATCCTCCATAGACAGTGAATATTGGTATATTAGTACTAATCCTCTATAGACAGTGATTATTGATAAACTGGTACTAATACTCTATAGAAAGTGATTATTAATATACCAGTACTGATCCTCAACAGACAGTGATTATTGATACACGAGTACTAATCCTGTATAGAAACTGATTATTGATACACGTGTACTAATCCTGTATAGACAGTGATTGTTGATACACTGGTACAAATCGTCTATAGACGGTGATTCTTGATACAATTATCCTCTATAGACAGTGATTATTGATACACTAGTACTAATCCTCTATAGACAGTGACTACCTATACCCTGGTACTAATCCTCTATAGACAGTAAATATTTATACACTGGTACTACTCCTCTATAATCAGTGATTATAGATATACTAGTAGTAATAATTTATAGACAGTGATTATTGATACACTAATCCTCCATAGACAGTAATTATTGATACATTAGTAATAATCCTCTATAGACAGTGGTTATTGATACAAAAGTACTCATTCGCCATAGGCAGTGATTATTGATACATTAATCCTATATATACTGTGATTATTGATACATTAATTCTCTTTAGACATTCATTATTGCTACACTAGTACTAATCCCTTATAGACAGTGATTATTAGATACACTAGTACTAATCCTCTATAGACAGTGCTTATTGATACACTAATCCTCTATAGGCAGTGAGTATTGATACACTATAGACAGTGATTATTGGTATCCTCTAATATAGACAGTGATTATTGATACACTATTAGTACAATCTATAGACAGTGATTATTGATACACTAATCCTCAATAGACAGTGATTATTGAGACATTAATTCTCTATAGACAGTGGTTATTGATATACTAGTACTAATCCTGTATAAACAGTGATTATTGATACACTAGTACTAATCCTCTATAGACAGTGATTATTGATACACTATTAGTATATCCTGTATAGACAGTGATCTATAGACAGTGATTATACAAAAGTACTTATCCTCTATACAGTGATTATTGATACATAATCCTCTATAGACAGTGATTATTGATACACTAGTACTAATCCTCTATAGACAGTGATTATTGATACATTATACAGTGATTATTGATACACTAGTACTAATCCCTATAGACAGTGATTATTGATACACTACTAATCCTCTATAGACAGTGATTATTGATACACTAATCCTCTATAGACAGTGATTATTGATACACTAGTACTAATCCTCTATAGACAGTGATTATTGATACACTGTACTAATCCTACTAATCCTATATATAGACAGTGATTATTAATACACTAAAAAATCCATTATAGACAGTAATTATTGATACACTAATCCTCTAGAGACAGTGATTATTAATACACTAGTACTAATCCTCTATAGACAGTGATTATTGATACACTAGTACTAATCCTCTATAGACAGTGCCTACCTATACCCTGGTACTAATCCTCTATAGACAGTAAATATTTATACACTGGTACTACTCCTCTATAATCAGTGATTGTAGATATACTAGTAGTAATCATTTATAGACAGTGATTATTGATACACTAATCCTCCATAGACAGTAATTATTGATACGTTAGTAATAATCATCTATAGACAGTGGTTAATGATACAAAAGTACTTATTCGCCATAGGCAGTGATTATTGATACATTAATTCTCTTAGGCAGTCATTGTTGCTACACTAGTACTAATCCCTTATAGACAGTGATTATTAATATTCCAGTACTAATCCTCTATAGACAGTGTTTATTGATACACTGGTATTAATCCTCTACAGACAGTGATTATTGATACACTAGTACTAATCCTCTATAGACAGTGTTTATTGATACACTGGTACTAATCTTCTATAGACAGTGATTATTGATACACTAATACTAATCCTCTATAGACAGTGATTATTGATACACTGGTACTAATCCTCTATACACAGTAATTATTGATATACTAATCCTATAAAGACAGTGATTATTAATAGACCAGTACTAATCCTCCATAGACAGTGAATATTGGTATATTAGTACTAATCCTCTATAGACAGTGATTATTGATAAACTGGTACTAATACTCTATAGAAAGTGATTATTAATATACCAGTACTGATCCTCAACAGACAGTGATTATTGATACACGAGTACTAATCCTGTATAGAAACTGATTATTGATACACGTGTACTAATCCTGTATAGACAGTGATTGTTGATACACTGGTACAAATAGTCTATAGACGGTGATTCTTGATACAATTATCCTCTATAGACAGTGATTATTGATACACTAGTACTAATCCTCTATAGACAGTGACTACCTATACCCTGGTACTAATCCTCTATAGACAGTAAATATTTATACACTGGTACTACTCCTCTATAATCAGTGATTATAGATATACTAGTAGTAATAATTTATAGACAGTGATTATTCATACATTTATCCTCTATGACAGTGATTATTAATACATTAGAACTAACCCTCTATAAACAGTGGTTATTGATACAAAAGTACTTATTCGTCATAGGCAGTGATTATTGATACATTAATCCTATATAGACAGTGATTATTGATACATTAATTCTCTTAGGCAGTGATTGTTGCTACACTAGTACTAATTCCTTATGAACAGTGATTTTAGATACACTAGTACTAATCCTCTATAGACAGTAATTATTGATATACTAATCCTCTACAGACAGTGATTATTAATACACTAGTACTAATCCTCTATAGACAGTGATTATTGGTATATTAGTACTAATCCTCTATAGACAGTGATTATTGATACACTAAGCATCTATAGACAGTGATTATTGATACACTGGTACAAATCGTCTATAGACGGTGATTCTTGATCCAATAATCCTCTATAGACAGTGATTATTGATACAGTAGTACTAATCCTCTATAAACAGTGATTACCTATACCCTGGTACTAATTCTCTATAGATAGTAATTACTTATACATTAGTACTACTCCTCTATAAACAGTGATTATTGATACACTAGTAGTAATCATTTATAGACAGTGGTTATTGATACAAAAGTACTTATTCGCCATAGGCAGTGATTATTGATACATTAATCCTATATAGACAGTGGTTATTGATACAAAAGTACTTATTCGCCATAGGCAGCGTTTATTGCTACATTAATCCTATATATACTGTGATTATTGATACATTAATTCTCTTTAGACAGTGATTATTGCTACACTAGTACTAATCCCTTATAGACAGTGATTATTAATATTCCAGTACTAATCCTCGATAGACAGTGATTATTAATACACTAAAAAATCTACTGTAGACAGTTATTATTGATAAACTAGTACTAATCCTCTATAGACAGTGTTTATTGATACACTGGTATTAATCCTCTATAGACAGTGATTATTGATACACTAGTAATAATCCTCTATAGACAGTGATTATTGATACACTAGTAATAATCCTCTATAGACAGTGATTATTGATACAAAAGTACTTTTCGCCATAGGCATTGATTATTGATATATTAATCCTATATAGACAGTGATTATTAATACACTAAAAAATCTACTATAGACAGTAATTATTGATACACTAGTACTAATCCTCTATAGACAGTGATTATTGATACACTAGTACTAATCCTCTATAGACAGTGATTATTGATACACTAGTACTGATCCTCTATAGACAGTGATTATTGATACACTAATCCTATAAAGACAATGATTATTAATACACTAGTACAAATCCTCCATAGACAGTGAATATTGGTATATTAGTACTAATCCTCTATAGACAGTGATTATTGATACACTAATCCTCTATAGACAGTGATTATTAATACACTAAAAAATCCATTATAGACAGTAATTATTGATACACCAGTACTAATCCTCTATAGACAGTAATTACTTATACACTGGTACTACTCCTCTATAAACAGTGATTATTGATACACTAGTAGTAATAATCTATAGACAGTGATTATTGATACACTAGTAATAATCCTCTATAGACAGTGGTTATTGATACAAAAGTACTTATCCCTTATAGACAGTGGTTTTTGATACACCTATATAGACAGTAATTGATCTATAGACAGTGATTATTGATACACTAGTACTAATCCCTTATAGACAGTGATTATTAATATTCCAGTACTAATCCTCTATAGACAGTGATTATTGATACACTGGTAAATCCTATATACAGTGATTATTGATACACTAGTACTATCCTCTATAGACAGTGTTATTGATATATATCCTCTATAGACAGTGATTATTGATACAATAATCCCCTATAGATGGTGATTATTCATACACTGGTACTAATCCTCTATAAACAGTGATTATTGATACATTAGTACTAATCCTCTATAGACAGTGATTATTGATATATTAACTAATCCTCTATAGACAGTGATTATTGATAAACTGGTACTAATACTCTATAGAAAGTGATTATTAATATACAGTACTGATCCTCAAGACAGTGATTAATACCTCTATAGACAGTGATTATTGATACACGTGTACTAATCCTGTATAGACAGTGATTGTTGATACACTGGAACAAATCGTCTATAGACGGTGATTCTTGATACAATTATCCTCTATAGACAGTGATTATTGATACACTAGTACTAATCCTCTATAGACAGTGGTTATTTATACACCAGTACTAATCCTCTATAGACAGTGATTATTGATATACTAGTAGTAATCCCCTATAGGCAGTGATTATTGATACATTATTCCTCAATTGACAGTGCTTATTGATACACTATTCCTGTATAGACTGTGATTATTGATAAACTAGTACTAATCCTCTATAGAGAGTGATTATTGTTTAATTAGAACTAATCGTCTGTACACATTGATTGTTGATATACTGGTATTATCCTCTATAGACAGTGGTTATTGATACAAAAGTACTCATTCGCCATAGGCAGTGAGTATTGATACATTAATCCTATATAGACAGTGGTTATTAATACAAAAGTACTTATTCGCCATAGGCAGTGGTTATTGATATATTAATCCTATATAGACAGTGATTATTGATACACTGGTACTAATCCTCTATAGACAGTGATTTTTATACACTAATTTTCTATAGACATTGATTATTGATACACCAGTACTGATCCTCTATAGACAGTGATTATTGATATACTAGTACTAAT
Organism: Ylistrum balloti; assembly: GCF_031769215.1. Lineage (NCBI taxonomy): Eukaryota > Metazoa > Mollusca > Bivalvia > Pectinida > Pectinidae > Ylistrum > Ylistrum balloti. The sequence continues at coordinate 1,122,500 of NW_026782259.1, read as the reverse complement.
CCTGTATACAGAGTGATTATTGAAATACTAATCCTCTATAGACAGTGATTATTGATACACTAATCCTCTATAGACAGTGATTATTGATACACTAGTACTAATCCTCTATAGACGGTGATTATTGGTGCACTAATTCTCTATAGACCATGATTATTGATATACTATACTAATCCTCTATAAACAGATAATCACTGTCTATAGAGTGATTGTACAGTGATAATCATGTTTATTGAGGATTAGTACTAGTGTATCAATAATCACTGTCTATAAACAGTGATTATTGATAATCACTGTCTATAGAGGATTTGTACTAGTGTATCAATAATCACTGTCTATAGAAGATTATTACCAGTGTATCAATAATCACTGTCTATAGGATATAAGCACTAATTTATCAATAATCACAGATAAAACAGGATTAGTACTATGATATCAATTATCACTGTCTATAGAGAATTAATATTAGTGTATCAATAATCACTGTCTATAGAGATTATTGATACAAAAGTATCAATAATATCACTGTATATATGATTATTAATACATTAATTCTATCAATTATCACTGTCTATATAGACAGTGAGGATTAGTACTAGTGTATCAATAATCACTGTCTATAGAGGATTAGTACTAGTGTATCAATAATCACTGTCTATAGAGGATCAGTACTATTGTATCAATAATCACTGTCTATAGACAGTGATTTGTACTAATATCAATAATCACTGATATAACAGGATTATTGTACTACTGTATCAATAATCACTGTCTATAGAGGATTATACTGTGTATCAATAATCACTGATTATAGAGGATTAGTACTAGTGTATCAATAATCACTGTCTATAGAGTGATTAGTACTAGTGAATCAATAATCACTGTCTATAGACATTAGTACTAGTTGATCAATAATCACTGTCTTAGAGATTAGTACTAATGTATCAATAATCACTGTCTATAGAGGATTAGTACTAATGTATCAATAATCACTGTCTATAGAGGATTAGTACTAATGTATCAATAATCACTGTTTATAGAGGATTAGTACTAGTGTATCAATAATCACTGTCTATAGAGGATTAGTACACGTGTATCAATAATCAGTTTCTATACAGGATTAGTACTCGTGTATCAATAATCACTGTCTATGAGGATTAGTACCAGTATATCAATATTCACTGTTTATAGAGGATTAGTACCAGTGTATCAATAATCACTGTCTATAGAGGATTAGTACTGGTGTATCAATAATTACTGTCTATGGTAGATTTTTTAGTGTATAAATAATCACTGTCTATAGAGGATTAGTACTAATGTATCAATAATCACTGTGTATAGAGGATAACTAGCAATGTATCAATAATCTCTGTCTATAGAGAATTAGTACTAGTGTATCAATAATCTCAGTCTGTAGAGAATTAGTACCTTTGTATCAATAATCACTGTCTATAGAGGATATAGTACTAATGTATCAATAATCACTGTATAATTAGTATCAATAATCACTGTCTATAGAGGATTAGTACTAATGTATCAATTATCACTGTCTATAGTGGATTAGTACTAGTGTATCAATAATCACTGTCTATAGAGGATTAGTACTAGTGTATCAATAATCACTGTCTACAGAGGATTAGTACTAGTGTATCAATAATCACTGTCTATAGAGGATTAGTACTAGTGTATCAATAATCATTGTCTATAAAGGATTAGTACTGGTGTATCAATAATCACTGTCTATAGAGGATTTGTACTAGTGTATCAATAATCACTGTCTATAGAGGATTAGTACTGGTGTATAAATAACCAATGCCTATAGAGAATTAGTACCAGTTTATCAATTATCACTGTCTATAGTGGATTAGTTTATCAACAATCACCGTCTATAGAGGATTAGTATTAGTGTATCAATAATTACTGTCTATAGAGAATGAGTATTAGTGTATCAATAATCACTGTCTATAGAGGATCAGTACTAGTGTATCAATAATCACTGTCTATAGAGGATTTGTACTAGTGTATCAATAATCACTGTCTATAGAAGATTATTACTAGTGTATCAATAATCACTGTCTATAGAGGATGAGTTCTAATGAATCAATAATCACTGTCTATACATGATTAGTACTAGTGTATCAATAATTACTGTCTATGGTAGATTTTTTAGTGTATAAATAATCACTGTCTATAGAGGATTAGTACTAGGTGTCTATCAATAATCACTGTCTATAGAGGATTAGTACTAGTATATCAATAATCACTTTCTATGGAGGATTAGTACTAGTATATCAATAATCACTGTCTATAGAGGATTAGTACCAGTGAATCAATAATCACAGAGTATACAGTATTAGTACTAGTGTACCAATAATCACTGTATATATAGGATTAGTACTAATGTATCAATCATCACTGTATATATAGGGATTAGTACTAATGTATCAATAATCACTGTATATAGGATTAGTACTAGTATATCAATAATCACTGTCTATAGAGGATTAGTATTTCAATAATCACTGTCTATAGAGGATTAGTACTGGTGTATCAATAATCATTGTCGATAGAGGATTTGTACTAGTGTATCAATAATCACTGTCTATAGAAGATTATTACTAGTGTATCAATAATCACTGTCTATAGAGGATAAGTAGCAGTATATCAACAATCAATGTGTATAGACGATTAGTTCTAATTAATCAATAATCACTGTCTATAGAGGATTAGTATATCAATATTCAATGTTAATACAGGATTAGTACTATGATCTCAGTTATCACTGTCTATAGAGTATTAGTACTAGTGTATCAATAATCACTGTCTATAGAGGATTAGTATATCAATATTCAATGTTAATACAGGATTAGTACTATGATCTCAATTATCACTGTCTATAGAGGATTTGTACTAGTGTATCAATAATCACTTTCCATAGAGGATTAGTACTTTTGTATCAATAATCACTTTCTATACATGATTGGTACTAGTGTATCAATAATCACTGTCTATAAAGAATTAGTACTAGTGTATCAATAATCACTGTCTATAGAGAATTAGTACAATTGTATCAATAATCACTGTCTATAGAGGATCAGTACTAATGTATCAATTATCACTGTACAATTGTATCAATAATCACTGTCTATAGAGGATCAGTACTAATGTATCAATTATCACTGTCTATAGAGGATTAGTACTATTGTATCAATAATCACTGTCTGTTGAGGATTAGTACTAGTGTATTAATAATCACTGTCTATTGAAGATTAGTACTAATGTACCAATAATCACTGTCTATAGAGGATTATTGTATCAATAATCACTGTCTATAGAGGATTAGTACTGGTGTATCAATAATCATTGTCGATAGAGGATTTGTACTAGTGTATCAATAATAAACACTGTCTATAGAGTATTAGTACTAGTGAATCAATAATCACTGTCTATAGAGATTAGTATATTGTATAATAATCACTGTCTATAGAGGATTAGTACTAGTGTATCAATAATCACTGTCTATAGAGGATTAGTACTAATGTATCAATAATCACTGTCTATAGAGGATTAGTACTAGTTCAATAATCACTGTCTATAGAGGATTAGTACTAGTATCATAATCCTGTATAGACAGTGATATTCACTGTCTAATCACTGTCTATAGAGGATTAGTACTAGTATCAATAATCACTGTCTATAGAGGATTAGTACTAGTGTATCAATAATCACTGTCTATAGAGGATTAGTACTAGTGTATCAATAATCACTGTCTATAGAGGATTAGTACTAGTGTATCAATAATCACTGTCTATAGAGGATTAGTACTAGTGTATCAATAATCACTGTCTATAGAGGATTAGTACTAGTGTATCAATAATCACTGTCTATAGAGGATTAGTACTAGTGTATCAATAATCACTGTCTATAGAGGATTAGTACTAATGTATCAATAATCACTGTCTATAGAGGATTAGTAATAGTGTATCAATAATCACTGTCTATAGAGGATTAGTACTAGTGTATCAATAATCACTGTCTATAGAGGATTAGTACTAGTGTATCAATAATCACTGTCTATAGAGGATTAGTACTAGTGTATCAATAATCACTGTCTATAGGATATTAGTACTATTTTATCAATAATCATTGTCAATAGAGGATCAGTGTATCAATAATACTAATGTATCAATTATCACTGTCTATAGAGAATTAATATTAGTGTATCAATAATCACTGTCTATAGAGGATTAGTGCTAATGAATCAATAATCACTGTCTATAGAGGATTAGTAGTATAATATCACTGTCTATAGAGGATTTGTACTAGTGTATCAATAATCACTGTCTATGGGGGATTTGTACTAGTGTATCAATAATCACTGTCTATAGAGGATTTGTACTAGTGTATCAATAATCACTGTCTATGGGGGATTTGTACTAGTGTATCAATAATCACTGTCTATAGAGGATTTGTACTAGTGTATCAATAATCACTGTCTATAGAGGATTAGTGCTAATGAATCAATAATTACAGAGTATATAGGATTAGTACTGGTGTATCAATAATCATTGTCTATAGAGGATTTGTACTAGTGTATCAATAATCACTGTCTATGGGGGATTTGTACTGGTGTATCAATAATCATTGTCGATAGAGGATTTGTACTAGTGTATCAATAATCACTGTCTATAGAGGATTAGTACTGGTGTATCAATAATCATTGTCGATAGAGGATTTGTACTAGTGTATCAATAATAAACACTGTCTATAGAGGATTATCAATAATCACTGTCTATAGAGGATTTGTACTAGTGTATCAATAATAAACACTGTCTATAGAGGATTAGTACTAGTGAATCAATAATTACTGAGTAAACAGGGTTAGTACCAGTTTATCAACAATCAATGTGAATAGACGATTAGTTCTAATTAATCAATAATCACTGTTTATACAGGATTAGTACTATGATCTCAGTTATCACTGTCTATAGAGGATTAGTACTTTTGTATCAATAATCACTTTCTATACATGATTGGTACTAGTGTATCAATAATCACTTTCTGTATAGGATTAGTACTAGTGTATCAATAATCACTGTCTATAAAGAATTAGTACTAGTTGATCAATAACCACTGTCTTGAGATGATCAGTTCTAGAGTATCAAAAACCAATGTCTATACAAAATTAATTCATTAATAAACACTGTCTATAGAGGATTAGTACAGGTGAATCAATAATCACTGTCTATAGAGGATTAGTACTAGTATATCAATAATCACTGTCTATAGAGGATTAGTACTAGTATATCAATAATCACTGTCTATAGAGAATTAATGTGTCAATAATCACTGTCTATAGAGGATTAGTACTAGTGTACCAATAATCACTGTCTATAGAGGATTAGTACTAGTGTATCAATAATCACTGTATATATAGGATTAGTACTAATGTATCAATCATCACTGTCTATAAAGGGTAAATACTAGTATACCAACAACCACTGTCTATACAGGATTAGTATTTCAATAATCACCATCTCTAGAGGATTAGTATATCAAAAATCACTGTTTATACCTGATTAGTACTAGTATATCACTAATCACTATCTATAGAGGATTAGTACTAGTGTACCAATAACCACTGTCTATAGAGGATAATACCAGTATATCAACAATCAATGTGTATAGACGATTAGTTCTAATTTATCAATAATCACTGTCTATAGAGGATTAGTACTAGTGTATCAATAATCACTGTCTATAGAGGATTAGTGTATCAATAATTACTGTCTATAGAGGATTAGTACTGGTGTATCAATAATCACTGTCTATAGAGGATTAGTACTAGTGAATCAATAAGCACTGTCTATAGAATATTACTACCAGTGTATCAATAATCAACGTCTATAGAGGTTTATTACCAGCGAATATCTAATCATTGTCTATAGAAGATTAGTACCAATGTATATACTACTCCTCTATAGACAGTGATTATTGACATACTGGTACTTATCCTCTATAGACAGTGATTATTGATACACCAGTACTAATCCTCTATAGACAGTGATTATTGATACATACTTAATCCTCTATAGACTGTACTTATCCTCTATAGACAGTGATTATTGATACACTGGTACTAATCCTCTATAGACAGTGGTTATTGATACACTGGTACTAATCCTCTATAGACAGTGGTTATTGATACACCAGTACTAATCCTCTATAGACAGTGATTATTGATACACCAGTACTAATCCTCTATAGACAGTGATTATTAATACATTAATCCTCTATAGATGGTGATTATTGACATACTGGTACTTATCCTCTATAGACAGTGATTATTGATACACCAGTACTAATCCTCTATAGACAGTGGTTATTGATACACCAGTACTAATCCTCTATAGACAGTGATTATTGATACACCAGTACTAATCCTCTATAGACAGTGATTATTAATACATTAATCCTCTATAGACGGTGATTATTGACATACTGGTACTTATCCTCTATAGACAGTGATTATTGATACACTGGTACTAATCCTCTATAGACAGTGGTTATTGATAAACTAGTACTAGTCCTCTATAGACAGTGATTATTGATACACTAGTACTAATCCTCTATAGACAGTGATTATTGATACACTAATCCTCTATAGACAGTGATTATTGATACACTAAGCATCTATAGACAGTGATTATTGATACACTGGTACTAATATTCTATAGACAGTGATTATTGATACACTAATACTAATCCTCTATAGACAGTGATTATTGATACACTGGTACTAATCCTCTATAGACAGTGGTTATTGATAAACTAGTACTAGTCCTCTATAGACAGTGATTATTGATACACCAGTACTAATCCTCTATAGACAGTGATTATTGATACACCAGTACTAATCCTCTATAGACAGTGATTATTGATACACCAGTACTAATCCTCTATAGACAGTGATTATTGATACACCAGTACTAATCCTGTATGACAGTGATTATTGATACACCTGTACTAATCCTCTATAGACAGTGATTATTGATTCACCAGTACTAATCCTCTATAGACAGTGATTATTGATACACTAGTAATAATCCTTTATAGGCAGTGATTAGTGATATACTAGTACTAATCCTCTGTAGACAGTGATTGATTTGACAATAGTACTAACCTTCGATAGATAATGATTGATTGTATACATAATGTAGATTTGTTTTCTTGTTTATTTTAATTGATATATCTTTAAGTTTTAATGTATAATATTTTTCTGTTCTCTCTCAGTTTTATTCTGTTTGTTCCTCATTTTACAGAGTTATGTTGTAAGATGTTCCTTGTTTCGTTCTGTCAGTTGATTCGTGTGATTTATTGAGATTGCCTGTATTGATTGATTTATATTTCTGTTCTACAATGGAATGTTGATAGTCACTAAGCCGATGACCTAATGACAGGTGATGTCATGGTTTATGTTACCAGGTATTTGCCTTCCTGTATCAAAGTGGATATTGCTAAGTTGTATGTACTAATCCACATCCCGACTGTCGCTAGATTTGAAGATGAATATAATACATCCTCCTCCCAATTTAACGCGCTCCCTATGCACGTGTTTTACACATTCTTACAATAACTGATCGATTTCCACTGATCGCGTTACACCATTCTATGTTCCCCATTACGTACCACAACTGTGTATAGTGAGGGATGACCTGGTAGGTGATGCGACCTACTGCTGCATACCTCGTCAGCTAGTCGTCCATTGTTAGTGAGTGTCTGTCACAGCTAAATTCCACTTCAGATTCTCTGTTTTAATTGTCCTCTAAAACACAATACCAGCCTTCGTTTGTCTGAATGTTTATATTAGAGGAGCGTCTAGCAATAAACGATTAAGAATTAAAACAATTCTTCTGAGTCATTGACGAAATTATTTTTCCATAATCAAAAATGGCGAGAGTAGAGTGTGGGAAGTGTGAAATAAGATTAAGCCTACTGCTAATAATCCGCCACATTCTTATTTCCTCTGGATAAGGTAGATATTGTCAATAATTTCAACCAAAAATTAATTAAACTGCTTTCTTTTCATGATTTTTTGATGCAAAACAATGGATTTTTCACTTTAGAAATTGCTTTTATCACACAATTTAATCAGTATCATCAGATTTTTTCCACATTAGACAAACGTTTATAAAATGTTGTCGATATAGAATGATTTTGTATTTAATAATAATACAATGTAATATATAATACACTATAATGTTATACAATGTAATATAACGTTATACAACATATTCTCCACTTATCCTGTACATTTGATGAAACGATGATATAGATATACTATGTAAGTCTTGTCGGTTCCTTAAATAACGTTTTATAAATGAGATTCGTTACAAAATCCGAAGGAATCTCTACAATAACCCGCCATATAGATAGAAACCATAAGAATGGGCGCTTAAAACCTTGACAGAAAATTACATTTTATTCCATTTTTCAACCCGATGAAGTGATCTTATTGCTAATTGTAAATGTGTATCACATTCTTCAGGATTTGTCCATTTAGACTAATTTTGAACATACGAAGCCTTAAGAAGAAACAGAGATAACCTGCTTCTCATGTCTGTATGACATGGAGGAAAACCTTCAAACAGCAGACAAGTGGACATACAAGCAATCAAGAAATTTCTGATCCCAACAAGGTCTCTGTGTAATATCAAATTATTAAAACACAAGGTATCAATTGATATGCTGTTCAAGGGAAATTGTGAGATCGACTTCGAAAATTGCTTTCATTAGTTTTAATAGCATAGCTTGATTTTATTATGAAAATATGGCCTCTATTATTATACATAGGGGTCGTGAAGCCGTATGACGGCTCCGGATCCTCCTTTCGTTATTAGTCTCACCCTGGCCATGCCAGTGCCGTGTGCACTGAGGTGCTGTAGACAGCAATGGCGGAGGTAGTATGACGTCATCCCTGCTTCGTAACACATTCCGTATCGGTAAGATTCCAGTCAATTTGATTTCCATTTACCTATTCCATCTAATACTGAAGTAGGCTATTGAATTTCTATAAAGCTTTGTAGACCCTAATTTATGGCATTAAGACACATAAAAACAACCTTTGGAGAAAGGATCAATTATTTGAAGAAAATTATTATCAATAAACTTTCTGATTCCATGGTATTCGTGGTGTAACATAGGGTTCTAAACATGCGAATACATCATGGCTGGTCGGCGATCCATCCGCCAATTAACGTTTCTCTTATTTACTTAGTCAACATAAAATTCCAATATCCCCATTGTTCGATGGGGTCCGCCGATGGTTTTTAACTATTTATTCATTTCTGCTGTGCGGCAGTCGTCACAGCAAGAAAGGTCGGTCTTTTTTGTCTTATTATCGACATTCATCATTATAGTAGTGACAGAAAATTGCCCGATCAGTCCTCTGGCCGTACATCAGACTCGGCACGCCATGTCAAAGCTCAATATCAACTGCCAACTTCAAAATTGAATGAAAGATGATCCGGGTCAAGAATATATTTAATAAACTGTGTGATAATTTCACAAAAGATCGGTCTCTGCCCTGGTCATACTGTGCCTTGAATTATGCATATTGGCCAGGACGTTTTATAGCCAGGCCCGATATGTCTATATCCCAGGCAGCGCTGCGTGTCGCGCCAAAGCCTCCTTCTTGTTAGTTCAATATAGAGCGTAATGTCGTTATGGACATGACCCGCGATCTCGTCTCCCAACCCTCCATGACCTTATATTATGGAAAATTAATTTAGCTTGCGGAATCTGATACAGAAATGAGAAAATGTTCTTTAGATGGATTTGTTGTGTGTTTAATGATGGGTACCATCAGCAGGCCGATGTAAATCAATCCGAAGCAGGCCTACTGCCAGGCACTGCTTATTACATAAAATTATCCTCACTTCCTCAACGCTCCTCTAAATATTGACTTTCCATGAATATCATATCAATTTTATGAGACGAGTCAACACTGAGAAAAGGGACATTTCATCGGCCTGTAATTCGCGTCACTCTACCGTAATATTAACAATATTTTATGAGGAATGGTGGAAGTTTCTTTGTAAGGTGACATGCGAGAGGTGTCCGCGAGATATTGCATTGTGTGATAGCTGATGCTGACACTGTTAGGCTAATCATAGCTATCGGTATAACTGCCTCATGTTGTGATGATTAACCCATCAATGCAGTATGATATTGCATATAGCGTTTTTATTGTCAAGTTATTATCCGGATTTTATTAGATATTGACCAACATGTCTTTGTAAAAAAATGTCTCATTCCCATTCGTATATAGCCATGTAGAGTGATTTAATTTGAAAGTCTTCATAATTTCATCTCCTCAAATAAGATTGAATAATCCTCGCAGTTTTAGTTAAACTAAATCATTACATTTTTAAAAACGAATTTTTGTTTTATATATTGTGATTTGAAAGCAAACATGTCGTTAGAAAATATTTTTGTTTTATATTTGTTAAAGTGTTAAAGTCAATTCTAGTCTCAAAAAAGATACAGCTTCTGTTAACTTGCCATTTCAACAAAAACCCTGGATTCCATTTCATTTATCTTTTTGTTTACTAGATACTCATAAATTATATCAGAGTTATATGAAACAAGCCTTCCTTTATCAGGGTGTCACCTCTCAAGACAACTTACATCACTTACGTTTGTAAAACAAGATTTCAATCGAAGTGACAAGAATTTGCTGGTAAATCTGGATGAGTTTGATTTGCTGGAAGAAAAACCAACGGACTAACGCAACTAAAACGTATATTCTGTCTATAATTGTGCTTGTCAATAGAGCATGTTGAATATAAATTTGTATATATATTGGCTGATAAAGAGCGGTGTTTCTATTCCATTACAAGGTGGCGACATTAAGCCGTCTTTTGGCGTCTTCCTTGATTCTAATGATTTGTATGCCGTTTGATTTATCCCAGGTTATTTGCCAATTGTGTGATTCTTTCTCTGTGAGAGACGCCTGTCCTAGACAGTATCATAACGTCTCTCCAACTTTTTATATTCAAAACTACGTATAAAACACATGAATTGCTGCAAAACAGATTCTTCATTTTGTTAGATAGCCTCGCTGTGAGACACTGTTCTCTTTCAAAGTATTGCTCTACCAATTGCTTTTAAGAAGTACATAACACCGGGATTATTTTTCCATTACCTCATCTAACATTAAGTATATATATAAAACTTTTATCTTCTAAAATTGGTTCGAAAAACAAAATTCTCCGTTTAATGTTGGCTCCGAAGAAGAAACTGCTGGCGCCGCCATATTCAATCTGATTCATTTGGGTGTTTGGTTATAAATGACAAACCGACAAGGGTATAGGTTGGTGTGGTGATTCCGGATTTACTTCTGTGTAAAAGATTGGCTACATTATCACAACTTTATGTTTTGCTTCAAAACGTAGGTAGTCTAAATTACAGGGAAGATTATCACAAAAAAAAGAAACTTATTCATTCAATCTGTCTTCTTGTCAAAAAGCACAGTACATGTAAGCTTTATGGTAAATGTACAGATTAGTTTTCACACCGTGCAATTACGGTTTGGCGATATTATTGGCGGGGTGGTAGGCTCCCTCGCTCTCGGGCACGAAGGGCTTACAGAAGATGACATACATTATGAATCACCGCGTCTAAGACATTGATATGAAGATGGAAAAAGATCAATCCCCGCAGTTAACTATGGTCGAGGTGGCGTGGAAGATCACAAACAATTTTATTACACTAGCCCCAATGTCAGCTCTGCTCTTTTTAATATTTTCCGCCTGACATTCCGACCCTCTCTTGGGAAGAAAATAATCATTTTCATCCATCTTTTATGGCAATATTTTCATGTAAAGCTAACTAAAGGTCCCTAGGGAATTTTCTTTTGAAAATTTATGTTCTATTTCTACCCATTAGACCCCTAGAGAAAGTCCTTTAATGAATGAAGAAATCTTTTTTGGCAAAACAAGGTCCTTAGGTGAGCGTCAGGCAATGGAATTCCTATGCTTATAGAAAAGTAATCATTCATTTAATTTCAGATAGAAAAGCAGAGAAGCCAGGGTCTTAACTGTGAAGAAGACTACGTTCGGAAGTTGTTATGATAAGGTAAAAGTAATATCTCCCTGTGTGTACATGGTGTTGTCGATCTTATGTCATACGCTGTGATATCGGGATAAATACAGCTATTAAACAACAATAAGGGATGACTTGAGATGCTTCGGATGCTGCAACGCTCCGTCGCGTCACGTGTACTCTAGAGTGGCAAACCCAGCAGCAAGCATGGTAACACACGGGGCGTTACAGTCCGAAACGGTAATGGCTTTAAAACGATCTTCTCAAAAATTAAACACACACTATGGACATTTCGAAATGGCGCCATTTGTAAATGACAAAGGTACTACAGCAACAGAAATGAGTATTTATGTGACAATTTGTACCGTTAATAATACACTGTCCAATGATCTAATATTCAAACTCAGCTCTTCATCTCTCGCAAAGACGATTACTTTCAAAATAAAAAAAAATCTAATAATAATAGATTATCGTTGGCAAAGAAACAAATTTTTGTCCAACTTTGTGCCACTATAATCAAATCTGCATTTAATTATTTGCTATTATGACGTCAAACAATTAATTTCTTTCCGGAAATACGCACCTGTCATATCGGTAATGATTTGGTCACCCTATTAACACTAACATCAACAACACATTTGTTATATTAATCCAAAGGAGATCCGTGTTTTTGTGACTGCTTCTTAGAACTGCATTGGAGCAACAGATTCCAAACACTTGTTATACTCCGGTATTTAAATAGTGTGTTAAAATTATGGTATAGACGTTCAAATTGTAAGTTGGATCAACTGTCAGTTATTTCTATAAAATTTACTTATCTAAAAACATGTCTAATATTCTACAAATGTATGTTAGTTCTAAAGTGTGCGCTGTTGTTTGGCATTGTATAACCTCTTTCTGCTGAACGTCAATTACATAAAAGATGTTTTAATAGCAGAGCGATAGAGTACGTCAAACTCAGAGCACTGAACTTCAGAAATGGTCAGGAACATCAAAATCATTATGTAAAATATTACGTGTTACTATTACACTCAATCATTATGTAAATATTACATGTTACACCTCAATCATTATGTAAATATTACAAGTAACACCTCAATCATTATGTAAATATTACACCTGTTATTGCATGTACACCTCACACCTCAATCATTATGTAAATATTACATGTTACTTACAACTCAATCATTATGTAAATATTACGTGTTACACACTCAATCATTATGTAAATATTACATGTTACACACCTCAATCATTATGTAAATATTACATGTTACACACTCAATCATTATGTAAATATTATGTTACTTACAACCTCAATCATTATGTAAATATTACACCTCAATCATTATGTAAATATTACGTGTTACACACCTCAATCATTATGTAAATATTATGTTACTTTCAATCATTATGTAAATATTGCATGTTACACCTCAATCATTATGTAAATATAGCATGTTACACCTCAATCATTATGTAAATATTGCATGTTACTCCTCAATCATTATGTAAATATTGCATGTTACACCTCAATCATTATGTAAATATTACATGTTACACCTCAATCATTATGTAAATATTACATGTTACACCTCAATCATTATGTAAATATTACATGTTACTTACACCTCAATCATTATGTAAATATTGCATGTTACACCTCAATCATTATGTAAATATTGCATGTTACTTACACCTCAATCATTATGTAAATATTACATGTTACTTACACCTCAATCATTATGTAAATATTACGTGTTACTTACAACTCAATCATTATGTAAATATTACATGTTACTTACACTCAATCATTATGTAAATATTACATGTTACTTCACACCTCAATCATTATGTAAATATTACGTGTTACTTACACCTCAATCATTATGTAAATATTACGTGTTACTTACACCTCAATCATTATGTAAATATTACATGTTACTTACACCTCAATCATTATGTAAATATTACATGTTACACCTCAATCATTATGTAAATATTACATGTTACACCTCAATCATTATGTAAATATTACGTGTTACTTACACCTCAATCATTATGTAAATATTACATGTTACACCTCAATCATTATGTAAATATTACGTGTTACTTACACCTCAATCATTATGTAAATATTACGTGTTACATTATGTAAATATGTAAATATTACACTTACTCAATCATTATGTAAATATTACGTCAATCATTTTGTAAATATTACATGTTACACCTCAATCATTATGTAAATATTACGTGTTACACCTCAATCATTATGTAAATATTACGTGTTACTTACACCTCAATCATTATGTAAATATTGCATGTTACACCTCAATCATTATGTAAATATTACGTGTTACTTACAACTCAATCATTATGTAAATATTACGTGTTACTTACACATTATGTAAATATTACGTGTTATTATGTAAATATTACGTGTTACTTACAATTCAATCATTATGTAAATATTACGTGTTACTTACAACTCTATCATTATGTTAATATTACGTGTTACTTACAACTCAATCATTATGTAAATATTACATGTTACACCTCAATCATTATGTAAGTATTACGTGTTACTTACACCTCAATCATTATGTAAATATTGCATGTTACTTACAACTCAATCATTATGTAAATATTACGTGTTACACACTCAATCAATCATTATGTAAATATTACGTGTTACATTACAACTCAATCATTATGTAAATATTACGTGTTACTTACAACTCAATCATTATGTAAATATTGCATGTTACACCTCAATCATTATGTAAATATTACGTGTTACTTACAACTCAATCATTATGTAAATATTACGTGTTACTTACAACTCAATCATTATGTAAATATTACGTGTTACTTACAACTCTATCATTATGTAAATATTGCATATTACACCTCAATCATTATGTAAATATTACGTGTTACTTACACCTCAATCATTATGTAAATATTACGTGTTACTTACAACTCAATCATTATGTAAATATTACGTGTTACTTACACCTCAATCATTATGTAAATATTACGTGTTACTTACACCTCAATCATTATGTAAATATTACGTGTTACTTACACCTCAATCATTATGTAAATATTACGTGTTATGTTACTGTTACTCAATCATTATGTAAATATTACGTGTTACTTACACTTACAACTCAATCATTATGTAAATATTACATGTTACTGTAAATATGTAAATATTACGTGTTACTTACACCTCAATCATTATGTAAATATTACGTGTTACTCAATCACATTACTCAATCATTATGTAAATATTACGTGTTACTTACAACTCAATCATTATGTAAATATTACGTGTTACTTACAACTCAATCATTATGTAAATATTACGTGTTACTTACAACTCAATCATTATGTAAATATTGCATGTTACACCTCAATCATTATGTAAATATTACGTGTTACTTACAACTCAATCATTATGTAAATATTACGTGTTACTTACACCTCAATCATTATGTAAATATTACGTGTTACTTCAACTCAATCATTATGTAAATATTACGTGTTACTTACACCTCAATCATTATGTAAATATTACGTGTTACTTACACCTCAATCATTATGTAAATATTACGTGTTACTTACAACTCAATCATTATGTAAATATTACGTGTTACTTACAACTCAATCATTATGTAAATATTACGTGTTACTTACAACTCAATCATTATGTAAATATTACGTGTTACTTACAACTCAATCATTATGTAAATATTACGTGTTACTTATGTAAATATTACAACTCAATCATTATGTAAATATTACGTGTTACTTACAACTCAATCATTATGTAAATATTACGTGTTACTTACAACTCAATCATTATGTAAATATTACGTGTTACTTACAACTCAATCATTATGTAAATATTACGTGTTACTTACAACTCAATCATTATGTAAATATTACGTGTTACTTACAACTCAATCATTATGTAAATATATCTTATATGTAAATATTACGTGTTACTTACAAATCATTGGATTTGTCAATTTTCTCTGCTTCAAATGATTTCATCATAAAATCCGTTATGGACATCTTTTTTCCCTTCTGATATTGAAACAATTTAATTGGCTCTGCAATTATCGATTTTATATTTATTGAAAAGTATTCAATATCTTCGACATAACTTACTAAATGATATTAAATGCTTGTCAGTTCAAATCTGCGTAATTTGCTACAAGTTTGATATTAGTAGTTATTTACCCATCCATACACAGAACAGTGCTTTAAAATGTATGTATGATAGAGCACTGTTAATACTGATAATCAACCAATATATATATTAGGAAAATATTGATATATAGTAACTAAATACATATTTCCTAAAATTCGAGGTGTAAATGAGTGTCTTTATTTTGTTTATTAAAAGCCCGTAATTGTGTGCTTCAGATTGCTGTTGATTTTGCACTGTAGCAATCTACATTTAAACCTCTATCTAGTTAACCAAGTAATGTGTACTTTTCAGTAAGGAAAATGAATGGAAGGTATACTTGTACATAGGTTGTTCAATTTGCCACTTAAACTGATGTCTTGTTACGTAATTTGTAATCTACAAGCACGTGATGATTAATTAATGCCGTTAATTGAGTTATCATGTATGCCACGTTAGAAGTATAATGACGCCAGGGCGCATAAAGGGAAATAACTGTTAACTTACTGCTTTTAACACAGAACACAACATCAGGAACGTATCACACTTGTATCTTTGTACAATATCGCTTTTAAAACGTATTTGATTAAGCATTTACTTTCCGTCTATTTGGGTATCTAGAGGGTATTTTGTAATGTCGTTTAAAGAGACTCTGTGTTAAACTGACTGAAGCTGCTTTTTTGTCACCTGATGTCTGGGTTTTTGTCATGTCTAGAACTGTAGTTAACACAGCTGACTACGCCAATCAAATCAAAGCAACATCCATAAACAGATTTATGACAGACGTCTAATTGATTTAAGTATACGTTTTAGTACTAATGACAGGTCCTCTGTGTAGTATGTGTGTTAGCAGTGTGTTTCTATAGACTGATCAACTACTCTAGGTCCTGATCACTGTAATTACACTAAAGTGTCTTGTGTCGTGCCACACAATTTTGAAGGTAAACTGTTAAGAGTACCTATGTTACTTCCATGTTAACAACTTGCCGTTAATTCTCCTTCTATAACTTGGGTGTCTATTAATTCGCTTTATGTGATATCTTTTTAAAGTGTTTGTATTTGATTTGTGTATACATTTTGATAAATCCGAAACTACTTCCAGAACAAATTACAACATGTTATGAAGATGTAAATCTGTGTGTATATAGACAGGTAACAGGTGACCTTACCCGGGAATAAAGTTAGATACTGACATTAAATCAGTATTAATATATGATAATCATACCACTGATGACAGTTATAATGACAAAAGTAGTCCCATCCAAACAGGAGTGATGCTTCATGTTGTTAACACACCATACCTTAATGTGCAATACCAGAAACTGTGTTGTACAATAAATTTAGAAGAATTCTTCAAAAATGAACTTTAGTTTGAGGTACGGTAGAGCCAAATAAAGAAGCTGGCTTATTGTCGATGCCCAGTCGAAAGCTCTATGACAATGACGTCATGATGGTTACCAGTTGACTTTTTTCTAGTTTATCTAGAGGCATTACTCTGTATTGTCATTGATGTTCCCAATTATTCTTGAAGTCATTCCATCTGCATTTAACATCGTAAAAGAGAAATACGATTTTTGAGAAGAAAGCTGATTTAAAGTCCTGTATGATTAGCCAGTAAAAGTTGTATTTAAAAATATTTTTTTCAATGAATGCTTATAAACTGAATGCTTCAAAGTTGATTGCTGTGTCGAATATAAATCTAAGTGAATATAGACATTCTAGTATGTATTTACGAAACTAACCGAATATCTTCAGATCAATCTAAATCTTTCTGATTAGGATTTCGTATCACTGTCTTAACTATATCGCTAAAACGTATTTGATTAAGCATTTACTTTCCGTAAGTATCAGACTAGAGGGTATTTTGTAATGTCGTAAAGAGACTCTGTGTTACTTACACCTGATGTCTGGGTTTTTATCATGTCTAGAACTGTAGTTAACACAGACTTACCTATACTCGTCAAATCAAAGCTTAACTATCCATAAACAGATTTATGACAGACTCTAATTGATTTAAGTATACCTAGTACTAATGACTTACAGGTATCTGTGTAAGTATCAGTGTTAACAGTGTGTTTCTATAGACTATCAACTACTCTGTAATTACACTAAAGTAAGTATCAGACTTACAATTTTGAAGGTAAACTGTTAAGAGTACCTATGTTACTTCATGACTTAACAACTTGTACTCCGTAAGTATCAGACTTAACTATACTTGGGTGTCTATTAATTCGCTTTATGTGATATCTTTTTAAAGTATCATTTTGACTACTAGAACAAATTACAACATGTTATGAAGATAAGTGTGTATCAGACTTACCTAAAGTTACTGACATTAAATCAGTATTAATATATGATAATCATACCACTGACTTAGTCCCATCCTAGTGATGCTTCACACACCATCGTAAGTATCAGACTTACCTAAATACTCGTAAGAATTCTTCAAAAATCAGACTTACCTCGTATGCCCAGTCAGACTCTATGACAATACGTCATGTACCAGTTGACTTTTTTCAGTTTACTTACTCTGTATTGTCATTGATGTTCTTATAAGTCATTCCATCTGTAACATCAGTATCAGACTTAAAGTCCTATCTCACTAGCCAGTAAAAGTATTTAAAAATATTTTTTTCAATGAATGCTTATAAACTGAATGCTTCAAAGTTGATTGCTGTGTCGAATATAAATCTAAGTGAATATAGACATTCTAGTATGTATTTACGAAACTAACCGAATATCTTCAGAGTATCAGACTTATACTCGTAAGTATCACTGTCTTAACTATACTCGTAAGTATCAGACTTACCTATACTCGTAAGTATCAGACTTACCTATACTCGTAAGTATCAGACTTACCTATACTCGTAAGTATCAGACTTACCTATACTCGTAAGTATCAGACTTAACTACACTCGTAAGTATCAGACTTAACTATACTCGTAAGTATCAGACTTAACTATACTCGTAAGTATCAGACTTAACTATACTCGTAAGTATCAGACTTACCTATACTCGTAAGTATCAGACTTACCTATACTCGTAAGTATCAGACTTACCTATACTCGTAAGTATCAGACTTAACTATACTCGTAAGTATCAGACTTACCTATACTCGTAAGTATCAGACTTAACTATACTCGTAAGTATCAGACTTACCTATACTCGTAAGTATCAGACTTACCTACACTCGTAAGTATCAGACTTACCTATACTCGTAAGTATCAGACTTAACTATACTCGTAAGTATCAGACTCAACTATACTCGTAAGGATCAGACTTAACTATACTCGTAAGTATCAGACTTAACTATACTCGTAAGTATCAGACTTAACTATACTCGTAAGTATCAGACTTACCTATACTCGTAAGTATCAGACTTACCTACACTCGTAAGTATCAGACTTACCTATACTCGTAAGTATCAGACTCAACTATACTCGTAAGGATCAGACTTAACTATACTCGTAAGGATCAGACTTAACTATACACGTAAGTATCAGACTTAACTATACTCGTAAGTATCAGACTTAAATGCACACGTAAGGATCAGACTTAACTATACTCGTAAGTATCAGACTTAACTATACTCGTAAGTATCAAAATTAACTATACTCGTAAGGATCAGACTTAAATGCACGCGTAAGGATCGGATTTAACTACACTTGTAAGGATAAGACTTAAATGCACACGTAAGGATCGGATTTAACTACACTTGTAAGGATCAGACTTAACACACTCATGATCAGTAACAGCAAATAAAAAAGAAGTATGTTTCAATGTGCTATTCTGACAAAAGTTACAGCCCTGGATAAGATATAAGAAACAATCCTCTTAACAACCTTATTGATGAATTTCCCTAAGGATTCCTCAGATGATTGAAATATAAAATAAATAACAATAACAGAAGGAGTTTCTTAGTATACATCAATCGTTCAACAAACGCAGCTGTATTTTTTATATTTAATCATTATAACCAATACTCAATAGGATAATTTTGATATATCTTAATAACCTTTCTACAGCAGGCTATTGTCTTACTGAAAAGTAAAAGAATGGTGAATTATTCTTTAATTGAAAATTCAAACGAGACCAGGGCTTGTTTGCTGAACAATACAAGGATGACAATGTATTGTTTTAGTGAAAGAAAAATAAATGGGTCTGCGAATTATTTTTAAGGAAAATAGATCAAAGGCATATTACAATTTTGATATGTAATAAAAGGAAGGCAGGTTTCTTTTATCTCACAATAGGAGGACGATTGAGTATTGTTTTATCTCACAGCAAAAGAACGGCTGGGTATTGTTTTGTCTCATAATAAAATGATGGCAGGGTATTGTTTTGTCTAATGATAAAACGATGGCAGGGTATTGTTTTGTCTAACAGTAAAATGATGGCCGGGTATTGTTTTGTCTAACAGTAAAATGATGGCCGGGTATTGTTTTGTCTAACAGTAAAATGATGGCCGGGTATTGTTTTGTCTAACAGTAAAATGATGGCCGGGTATTGTTTTGTCTAACAGTAAAATGATGGCTGGGTATTGTTTTGTCTAACATGTTAAAATGATGGCTCGGTATTGTTTTGTCTAACAGTAAAATGATGGCCGGGTATTGTTTTGTCTAACAGTAAAATGATGGCCGGGTATTGTTTTGTCTAACAGTAAAATGATGGCTGGGTATTGTTTTGTCTAACAGTAAAATGATGGCCGGGTATTGTTTTGTCTAACAGTAAAATGATGGCCGGGTATTGTTTTGTCTAACAGTAAAATGATGGCTGGGTATTGTTTTGTCTAACAGTAAAATGATGGCCGGGTATTGTTTTGTCTAACAGTAAAATGATGGCCGGGTATTGTTTTGTCTAACAGTAAAATGATGGCCGGGTATTGTTTTGTCTAACAGTAAAATGATGGCCGGGTATTGTTTTGTCTAACAGTAAAATGATGGCCGGGTATTGTTTTGTCTAACAGTAAAATGATGGCCGGGTATTGTTTTGTCTAACAGTAAAATGATGGCCGGGTATTGTTTTGTCTAACAGTAAAATGATGGCCGGGTATTGTTTTGTCTAACAGTAAAATGATGGCCGGGTATTGTTTTGTCTAACAGTAAAATGATGGCTGGGTATTGTTTTGTCTAATGATAAAATGATGGCTGGGTATTGTTTTGTCTAACAGTAAAATGATGGCCGGGTATTGTTTTGTCTAACAGTAAAATGATGGCCGGGTATTGTTTTGTCTAACAGTAAAATGATGGCTGGGTATTGTTTTGTCTAACAGTAAAATGATGGCTGGGTATTGTTTTGTCTAACAGTAAAATGATGGCCGGGTATTGTTTTGTCTAACAGTAAAATGATGGCTGGGTATTGTTTTGTCTAACAGTAAAATGATGGCTGGGTATTATTTTGTCTCATAATAAAATGATGGCTGGGTATTGTTTTGTCTAACAGTAAAATGATGGCCGGGTATTGTTTTGTCTAACAGTAAAATGACGGCCGGGTATTGTTTTGTCTAACAGTAAAATGATGGCCGGGTATTGTTTTGTCTAACAGTAAAATGATGGCCGGGTATTGTTTTGTCTAACAGTAAAATGATGGCTGGGTATTGTTTTGTCTAATGATAAAATGACGGCCGGGTATTGTTTTGTCTAACAGTAAAATGATGGCTGGGTATTGTTTTGTCTAACAGTAAAATGATGGCTGGGTATTGTTTTGTCTAACAGTAAAATGATGGCTGGGTATTGTTTTGTCTAACAGTAAAATGATGGCTGGGTATTGTTTTGTCTAACAGTAAAATGATGGCCGGGTATTGTTTTGTCTAACAGTAAAATGATGGCCGGTTATTGTTTTGTCTAACAGTAAAATGATGGCCGGGTATTGTTTTGTCTAACAGTAAAATGATGGCCGGGTATTGTTTTGTCTAACAGTAAAATGATGGCCGGGTATTTTTTGTCTAACAGTAAAATGATGGCTGGGTATTGTTTTGTCTAACAGTAAAATGATGGCCGGGTATTGTTTTGTCTAACAGTAAAATGATGGCTGGGTATTGTTTTGTCTAACAGTAAAATGATGGCTGGGTATTATTTTGTCTCATAATAAAATGATGGCCGGGTATTGTTTTGTCTAACAGTAAAATGATGGCCGGGTATTGTTTTGTCTAACAGTAAAATGATGGCCGGGTATTGTTTTGTCTCATAATAAAATGATGGCTGGGTATTGTTTTGTCTAACAGTAAAATGATGGCTGGGTATTGTTTTGTCTCATAATAAAATGATGGCTGGGTATTGTTTTGTCTAACAGTAAAATGATGGCCGGGTATTGTTTTGTCTAACAGTAAAATGATGGCTGGGTATTGTTTTGTCTAACAGTAAAATGATGGCTGGGTATTGTTTTGTCTAACAGTAAAATGATGGCCGGGTATTGTTTTGTCTAACAGTAAAATGATGGCTGGGTATTGTTTTGTCTAACAGTAAAATGATGGCTGGGTATTGTTTTGTCTAACAGTAAAATGATGGCTGGGTATTGTTTTGTCTAACAGTAAAATGATGGCTGGGTATTGTTTTGTCTAACAGTAAAATGATGGCCGGGTATTGTTTTGTCTAACAGTAAAATGATGGCCGGGTATTATTTTGTCTCATAATAAAATGATGGCCGGGTATTGTTTTGTCTAACAGTAAAATGATGGCCGGGTATTGTTTTGTCTAACAGTAAAATGATGGCCGGGTATTGTTTTGTCTAACAGTAAAATGATGGCCGGGTATTGTTTTGTCTAACAGTAAAATGATGGCCGGGTATTGTTTTGTCTAACAGTAAAATGATGGCCGGGTATTGTTTTGTCTAACAGTAAAATGATGGCTGGGTATTGTTTTGTCTAACAGTAAAATGATGGCTGGGTATTGTTTTGTCTAACAGTAAAATGATGGCTGGGTATTGTTTTGTCTAATGATAAAATGACGGCCGGGTATTGTTTTGTCTAACAGTAAAATGATGGCTGGGTATTGTTTTGTCTAACAGTAAAATGATGGCTGGGTATTGTTTTGTCTAACAGTAAAATGATGGCTGGGTATTGTTTTGTCTAACAGTAAAATGATGGCTGGGTATTGTTTTGTCTAACAGTAAAATGATGGCCGGGTATTGTTTTGTCTAACAGTAAAATGATGGCCGGTTATTGTTTTGTCTAACAGTAAAATGATGGCTGGGTATTGTTTTGTCTAACAGTAAAATGATGGCTGGGTATTATTTTGTCTCATAATAAAATGATGGCCGGGTATTGTTTTGTCTAACAGTAAAATGATGGCCGGGTATTGTTTTGTCTAACAGTAAAATGATGGCCGGGTATTGTTTTGTCTCATAATAAAATGATGGCTGGGTATTGTTTTGTCTAACAGTAAAATGATGGCTGGGTATTGTTTTGTCTCATAATAAAATGATGGCTGGGTATTGTTTTGTCTAACAGTAAAATGATGGCCGGGTATTGTTTTGTCTAACAGTAAAATGATGGCCGGGTATTGTTTTGTCTAACAGTAAAATGATGGCTGGGTATTGTTTTGTCTAACAGTAAAATGATGGCCGGGTATTGTTTTGTCTAACAGTAAAATGATGGCTGGGTATTGTTTTGTCTAACAGTAAAATGATGGCTGGGTATTGTTTTGTCTAACAGTAAAATGATGGCTGGGTATTGTTTTGTCTAACAGTAAAATGATGGCTGGGTATTGTTTTGTCTAACAGTAAAATGATGGCCGGGTATTGTTTTGTCTCATAATAAAATGATGGCTGGGTATTGTTTTGTCTAACAGTAAAATGATGGCCGGGTATTGTTTTGTCTAACAGTAAAATGATGGCCGGGTATTGTTTTGTCTAACAGTAAAATGATGGCTGGGTATTGTTTTGTCTAACAGTAAAATGATGGCCGGGTATTGTTTTGTCTAACAGTAAAATGATGGCCGGGTATTGTTTTGTCTAACAGTAAAATGATGGCCGGGTATTGTTTTGTCTAACAGTAAAATGATGGCTGGGTATTGTTTTGTCTAATGATAAAATGACGGCCGGGTATTGTTTTGTCTAACAGTAAAATGATGGCTGGGTATTGTTTTGTCTAACAGTAAAATGATGGCTGGGTATTGTTTTGTCTAACAGTAAAATGATGGCTGGGTATTGTTTTGTCTAACAGTAAAATGATGGCTGGGTATTGTTTTGTCTAACAGTAAAATGATGGCTGGGTATTGTTTTGTCTCATAATAAAATGATGGCTGGGTATTGTTTTGTCTAACAGTAACAGTAAAATGATGGCCGGGTATTGTTTTGTCTAACAGTAAAATGATGGCTGGGTATTGTTTTGTCTAACAGTAAAATGATGGCCGGGTATTGTTTTGTCTAACAGTAAAATGATGGCTGGGTATTGTTTTGTCTAACAGTAAAATGATGGCTGGGTATTGTTTTGTCTAACAGTAAAATGATGGCTGGGTATTGTTTTGTCTAACAGTAAAATGATGGCTGGGTATTGTTTTGTCTAACAGTAAAATGATGGCCGGGTATTGTTTTGTCTAACAGTAAAATGATGGCCGGGTATTATTTTGTCTCATAATAAAATGATGGCCGGGTATTGTTTTGTCTAACAGTAAAATGATGGCCGGGTATTGTTTTGTCTAACAGTAAAATGATGGCCGGGTATTGTTTTGTCTAACAGTAAAATGATGGCCGGGTATTGTTTTGTCTAACAGTAAAATGATGGCCGGGTATTGTTTTGTCTAACAGTAAAATGATGGCCGGGTATTGTTTTGTCTAACAGTAAAATGATGGCTGGGTATTGTTTTGTCTAACAGTAAAATGATGGCTGGGTATTGTTTTGTCTAACAGTAAAATGATGGCTGGGTATTGTTTTGTCTAATGATAAAATGACGGCCGGGTATTATTTTGTCTAACAGTAAAATGATGGCTGGGTATTGTTTTGTCTAACAGTAAAATGATGGCCGGGTATTTTTTGTCTAACAGTAAAATGATGGCTGGGTATTGTTTTGTCTAACAGTAAAATGATGGCTGGGTATTGTTTTGTCTAACAGTAAAATGATGGCTGGGTATTGTTTTGTCTAACAGTAAAATGATGGCTGGGTATTATTTTGTCTCATAATAAAATGATGGCCGGGTATTGTTTTGTCTAACAGTAAAATGATGGCCGGCTATTGTTTTGTCTAACAGTAAAATGATGGCCGGGTATTGTTTTGTCTAACAGTAAAATGATGGCCGGGTATTGTTTTGTCTAACAGTAAAATGATGGCCGGGTATTGTTTTGTCTAACAGTAAAATGATGGCCGGGTATTGTTTTGTCTAACAGTAAAATGATGGCCGGGTATTGTTTTGTCTAACAGTAAAATGATGGCTGGGTATTGTTTTGTCTAACAGTAAAATGATGGCCGGGTATTGTTTTGTCTAACAGTAAAATGATGGCTGGGTATTGTTTTGTCTAACAGTAAAATGATGGCTGGGTATTGTTTTGTCTAATGATAAAATGACGGCCGGGTATTATTTTGTCTAACAGTCTGGGTATTGTTTTGTCTAACAGTAAAATGATGGCCGGGTATTGTTTTGTCTAACAGTAAAATGATGGCTGGGTATTGTTTTGTCTAACAGTAAAATGATGGCCGGGTATTGTTTTGTCTAACAGTAAAATGATGGCTGGGTATTTTTTGTCTAATAATAAGATGATGGCTGGGTATTGTTTTGTCTAACAGTAAAATGATGGCTGGGTATTGTTTTGTCTAACAGTAAAATGATGGCCGGGTATTGTTTTGTCTAACAGTAAAATGGTGGCCGGGTATTGTTTTGTCTAACAGTAAAATGATGGCCGGGTATTGTTTTGTCTAACAGTAAAATGATGGCTGGGTATTGTTTTGTCTAACAGTAAAATGATGGCTGGGTATTGTTTTGTCTAACAGTAAAATGATGGCTGGGTATTGTTTTGTCTAACAGTAAAATGATGGCTGGGTATTGTTTTGTCTAACAGTAAAATGGTGGCCGGGTATTGTTTTGTCTAACAGTAAAATGATGGCCGGGTATTGTTTTTCTGACAATGAAATGAAGCTGGGTACTATTTTATCTTACATTTAAATGAACGTGTGGTACCGTTTTATCTCATAATAAAATGAAAACTTGGCATTGTTTTACAAACACTTACGACATGGTTTTGTTTGACATTAAAACAGGGTATCATTTTTCGCCTTAACAATGACGGAGGGTAGGTTTTCATTAGACTTAATAAAAGAGAGTAATACGTAATACATAATTGATTTAAAAATGAAAGGACGGCAGGACATTTTATCTCACGATAAAAAGGACGGCAGGACATTTTATTTCACGATAAAAAGGAAGGCAGGACATTTTATCTCACGATAAAAAGGACGGCAGGCACATTTTATCTCACGATAAAAAGGACAGCAGGACATTTTATCTCACGATAAAAATGACGGCAGGCACATTTTACCTCACGATAAAAAGGACGGCAGGACATTTTATTTCACGATAAAAAGGACGGCAGGACATTTTATCTCACGATAAAAAGGACAGCAGGCACATTAAGGACAGCAGGACATTTTATCTCACGATAAAAAGGACGGCAGGCACATTTTATCCCACGATAAAAAGGACAGCAGGACATTTTATCTCACGATAAAAAGGACGGCAGGACATTTTATCTCACGATATAAAGGACGGCAGGCACATTTTATCTCACGATAAAAAGGACAGCAGCAAGGAACAGAAGGTTCAAATCTTTACCAATATGATAAATGCAGGGCACTTAAATATATACTTTAACTGTTGGGTCTTTTTTTCCTGTAAAAGCAGAGCAAATTCATTTTCCTGAATAAGAAAACAGTTTGATTTCCATGTTTCCCTTGAAAAAGCAGAACAGATTTATTTTTATCGGTCTTTTTAAAAAAAAAAAAAAAGACAAAAAAACAAGGCATGTCTATCCTGTATAAAACTGCAGGGCATTTGTTCTAAAAGTATTAGAGCATTTATGCATTTATAGACGATATAAAGGACAAAGCATTGTTGTTTATAACGTATTTGATATAATTATCCTATTGTAAGCAAAATGATTATTACAATATCCTAAATACCATTTAGTCGGTTGTTCTCCTGGGAATAATATTGTTGTTATTTTGCAGGTCATTGACGTGGTCGGGAAAATTCAGTCCGTAAAATAATAAGACACGGGTAAATATCAATTGTGAAGTAAATCATTGTTGTTTTTATGTTATTATGTTTTAAAAACAATATTATATGGACCAAGGCCAAGATACAGGCATAAATAACATTACAAGATTTGTCCTCTCACAAGAGGGCCCTCATTCTCCACACACATCAATCACACTGTCACAGGAGGGCTCTCATTCTCCACACACATCATTCACACACTGTCACATGAGGGCTCTCATTCTCCACACACATCATTTTCACTGTCACAGGAGGGCTCTCATTCTCCACACTCATCATTCACTCTGTCACAGGAGGACTCTCCTTCTCCACACTCATCATTCACACTTGCACAGGAGAGCTCTCATTCTCCACACACATCATTCACACACTGTCACATGAGGGCTCTCATTCTCCACACACATCATTTACTCTGTCACAGGAGGGCTCTCATTCTCCACACACATCATTCACACTGTCACAGGAGGGCTCTCATTCTCAACACACATCATTCACACTATCACAGGAGAACTCTCATTCTCCACACTCATCATTCACACTGTCACAGGAGGGCTCTCATTCTCCACACACATCATTCACACTTGCACAGGAGAGCTCTCATTCTCCACACACATCATTCACTCTGTCACAGGAGGGCTCTCATTCTCCACACACATCATTCACACTTGCACAGGAGGGCTCTCATTCTCCATACACATCGTTCACATTGTCACAAGAGGGCTCTCATTCTCCACACACATCATTTTCACTGTCACAGGAGGGCTCTCATTCTCCACACACATCATTCACTCTGTCACAGGAGGACTCTCCTTCTCCACACTCATCATTTACACTTGCACAGGAGAGCTCTCATTCTCCACACACATCATTCACTCTGTCACAGGAGGGCTCTCATTCTCCATACACATCGTTCACATTGTCACAAGAGGGCTCTCATTCTCCACACACATCATTTACACTGTCACAGGAGGACTCTCATTCTCCACACACATCATTTACACTGTCACAGGAGGGCTCTCATTCTCCACACACATCATTTACACTGTCACAGGAGGGCTCTCATTCTCCACACTCATCATTTACACTGTCACAGGAGGGCTCTCATTCTCCACACACATCATTTACACTGTCACAGGAGGGCTCTCATTCTCCACCCTCATCATTTACATTGTCACAGGAGGGCTCTCATTCTCCACACACATCATTTACACTGTCACAGGAGGGCTCTCATTCTCCACACTCATCATTTACACTGTCACAGGAGGGCACTCATTCTCCACACTCATGATTTACACTGTCACAGGAGGGCACTCATTCTCCACACTCATCATTTACACTATCACATGAGGGCTCTCATTCTCCACACTCATCATTTACACTGTCACAGGAGGGCTCTCATTCTCCACACACATCATTTACACTGTCCATACTTTTAAGTTACATGGACATATTCCTTTTAAAATGCGCATCATTCTTTACTGTGTAAAAATATTTTGATAATTAAGATTAATAAACATTTAAATGCACTCATCTTCCTCGTTACACTCAATCTAACATATACAGAACAGTGACTGTCTATCTCGATACCTTACACGTAATATGATTATATCATACACAACATACATAGCTTATAGCTGTCAGGTTTTAAAGCACACGCACAATTTATACTAACGTATCACATTAATAATAATAAAGTATATGATTTATTTTATAAAATATCACCATAGCATATTGATTAAGGACAGTGTAATACTTGTGATATAAATTAAAGACAGACTATCATTTGTAATATAAATTAAGGACAGACTATCATTTGTGATATAAATTAAGGACAGACTATCATTTGTGATATAAATTAAGGACAGACTATCATTTGTGATATAAATTAAGGACAGACTATCATTTGTGATATAAATTAAGGACAGACTATCCTTTGTAATATAAATTAAGATATCCTTTGTGATATAAATTAAGGATAGACTATCATTTGTGATATAAATTAAGGACAGACTATCATTTGTGATATAAATTAAGGACAGACTATCATTTGTGATATAAATTAAGGACAGACTATCATTTGTGATATAAATTAAGGACAGACTATCATTTGTGATATAAATTAAGGACAGACTATCATTTGTGATATAAATAAAGGACAGACTATCATTCATAATATTGATTTAGGACAGAGTAACATGTGTGATATAAAGAAAGAACAGAAAATCATTTGTAATAATAATTTAGGACAGATTATGACTTAACAGAGTTACTGTATCATTTGTAATTTTAATTTTAGGACAGAGTACAAGGTGAGTTGTGACTTTGACATTTTTTTTATTACCAAAGGACGACAGGGTATCATTTGAAACACTTACAGAGAACACCTTATTGTTTTAACATCTACATAGGGACAATATCGTTTGTTAGACAGAAGTACTTCTAATTATAATTGCACTGTTACAGATGTCAGCTGACAGTGACAGCATTCGACACAGGTATTAAGTACAAAACAAATGAACGCTTATAATTAAAACAAAACCTTCAATTCTTTGCTGTAAATGTTTACGAGCAACAGATAGCTCTAACTATTGATTAAACAAAGTATACTTCGCTATTTAGTCGTTATTCAAACCACAATTGTTTTCTCTCGTACATACCGATATTTCGCGAGCAGCTTGGCTGTACTTAAGCTCTTACTGTTAGCGTAGGTTGTTTGTACTCTACTGAGAACTCTACATGCGGTGAAACAGATCAAAACCCTATTAGGGTCGTACGTGGATTATACTGCATAACATATTTCCTATGTTTAAGTTGAAAAGTGGTATGTTTTCATACCAAAATGAGCTTTTGTGAAATAAACCATTTTAAAAACATCATTATAGCTTCTCTAAATTCGTTTTATAGTCATTTATGCTGTCATAAATAAATCAGTGATACTAAAATTTGATTAAAAATTCTGAATGGCTTTTAGGAATCACAGTGTTGCCATACTAATGTATATGTAAGTCGTACTGGGATGTAGTTATGGACGAATTATATCTCCATTAGAGAAAAATACATTGCCATATACAAAATATTAAAACACCACTTATCGGCTGTACAATACGGCGAGGACTCGTCCCTGATGTCCTTAAACAGGTTCGCACATTCTGGTTTGTCCTAGATAACGCTTGTCATAATATCTGTCAATGAATCGAGAAATTATTCATCAGTTTGAGAAAAATTTCATTACAGAACAAAAATATCAGAAAATTGATTTAATTTTAAAGCTGTAACTTAAGGAAATCAAAACGAAGTATCGATCAATTTTATCTTATGCCCAAACTCAAATAATGTCCACGGCTTTATAAAACATAATAGCATTTTGCTGGATCCGGGATTTCATATATTGTAAGGAAAGTGTCTTATTAATGTTATCAGTATAATCATACTAAAATTACTCAAGTTTTATGATAAAACCGACAGTGACTTCTATAGATAGGCTTACTTTACTTATGCTGGGGATTTCAACCTAATACACAATTTCTTAAATGGAAACTTGATTTGCTGGATAGCGATAAGTATCTGTAGAAATAGACTTCATTTGTATTTCCTGTTTAGATAACACTAAACTCTGAGGTGACTTAATTAGCAGTTGTTTGTAAAAACAACTACTCCGTATCGTAAACAGTTGTTTTATCGAAGTGGTAAGTAAAAACCAATTGTACTGTATTTCCAAATGACTTTCTGAACCGTCTCAGTAGTCCCGCTTGATGTTAGATATAAATCATTACTAATTTTTGTTTGTTAAATACAGCGGTATTCCAATGGTTTAGTTGTAATTAATGGCGATTTTGCTAGACTTTGATAGTCAAACTTTACTCACCTCAGTTAAATAATTAGGATGTCTCTGTCTCGACTACTTTTTAATGTAAGAATCATCATTCACGATCAACGTTAAATGTCCCTTGATTCTCCTTAACTATATAATCATGTTTGTATTCTCAGCATCATATGTTCCATGTACTAATTATCTCATTGGGACATATTCTATTTCTTTGTCCAATATAAAGCATGACATGTTTAATGTTTATTAGTTTGCCTGTTGGTTCCGTTGTTGTATACCTTATTCTCATTAGGGAAAATGACAATACTTACTTGGAGTGACCATGATTTACATGGCGGGTGTCAGCGGTGAAGCAGAAGTCACTTACTCATCTGGAACACTTGGTCTTATTCTCCTGGACTTTTCATTTGTTGCTGCTGGTTTTATTTTGGTTGGTTTGTGATTTTACATCCTCCTAACAAATGCGGTTGAATTGAGACAGGTTCTCATGGAGATGAATCAGACTCTTGTATTCAGAAGAAATTTGACGAGTAATTCCACATAAGGTGACTCTTGCAATATCCATTTCATAAGATACATCATAATTGCTTTCTTCTTGAACTTATTTCTGTTTAATAACCAATGTGATAGAGACATGATGTTACCAGAGAGATGACGGATGTGTCATTTTGTTGTGTACCATTGTGATAGAGAGATGACGGGTGTGTCATTTTGGTGTTTACCAATGTGATAGATATATGATGTTACCAGAGAGATGACGGATGTGTCATTTTGGTGTGTACCAATGTGATAGAGATATGATGTTACCAGAGAGATGACGGATGTGTCATTTTGTTGTGTACCAATGTGATGGAGATATGATGTTACCAAAGAGATGACGGATGTGTCATGTTGGTGTGTACCAATGTGATGAAGATATGATGTTACCAGAGAAATGACGGATGTGTCATTTTGTTGTGTACCAATGTGATGGAGGTATGATGTTACCAGAGAGATGACGGATGTGTCATTTTGGTGTGTACCAATGTGATGGAGATATGATGTTACTAGATAGATGACGGATGTGTCATTTTGGTGTGTACCAATGTGATGGAGATATGATGTTACTAGATAGATGACGGATGTGTCATTTTGGTGTGTACCAATGTGATAGATAGATGACGGATGTGTCATTTTGGTGTGTACCAATGTGATGGAGGTATGATGTTACCAGAGAGATGACGGATGTGTCATTTTGGTGTGTACCAATGTGATGGAGGTATGATGTTACCAGAGAGATGACGGATGTGTCATTTTGGTGTGTACCAATGTGATGAGATATGATGTTACCAGAGAGATGACGGATGTGTCATTTTGTTGTGAACCAATGAGATAGAGAGAAGACGTATCAGACATTTTGGTGTGTACCAATGTGATGGAGGTATGATGTTACCAGAGAGATGACGGATGTGTCATTTTGTGTGTACCAATGTGATGGAGGTATGATGTTACCAGAGAGATGACGGATGTGTCATTTTGGTGTGTACCAATGTGATGGAGGTATGATGTTACCAGAGAGATGACGGATGTGTCATTTTGGTGTGTACCAATGTGATGGAGGTATGATGTTACCAGATAGATGACGGATGTGTCATTTTGTTGTGTACCAATGTGATAGAGAGATGACGGATGTGTCATTTTGGTGTGTACCAATGTGATGGAGGTATGATGTTACCAGAGAGATGACGGATGTGTCATTTTGGTGTGTACCAATGTGATGGAGGTATGATGTTACCAGAGAGATGACGGATGTGTCATTTTGTTGTGTACCAATGTGATGGAGGTATGATGTTACCAGAGAGATGACGGATGTGTCATTTTGGTGTGTACCAATGTGATGGAGGTATGATGTTACCAGAGAGATGACGAATGTGTCATTTTGGTGTGTACCAATGTGATGGAGGTATGATGTTACCAGAGAGATGACGGATGTGTCATTTTGGTGTGTACCAATGTGATAGAGAGATGACGGATGTGTCATTTTGTTGTGTACCAATGTGATGGAGATATGATGTTACTAGAGAGATGACGGATGTGTCATTTTGGTGTGTACCAATGTGATGGAGGTATGATGTTACCAGAGAGATGACGGATGTGTCATTTTGGTGTGTACCAATGTGATGGAGGTATGATGTTACCAGAGAGATGACGGATGTGTCATTTTGTTGTGTACCAATGTGATGGAGGTATGATGTTACCAGAGAGATGACGGATGTGTCATTTTGGTGTGTACCAATGTGATGGAGGTATGATGTTACCAGAGAGATGACGGATGTGTCATTTTGGTGTGTACCAATGTGATGGAGGTATGATGTTACCAGAGAGATGACGGATGTGTCATTTTGTTGTGTACCAATGTGATAGAGAGATGACGGATGTGTCATTTTGGTGTGTACCAATGTGATAGAGATATGATGTTACCAGAGAGATGACGGATGTGTCATTTTGGTGTGTACCAATGTGATAGAGAGATGACGGATGTGTCATGTTGCCGATTGATCTATCCGCGATCATTTATAATAAGCATGCTGCATATCAGCCATGTTCTCTTTTTAAATTGTATCTTGCCCAATTTCATGGAAATTCTTTCAAATAAGCATAGGCAGTAAGTATGTTTAATTAATAAATCTATGTTAAAAACAACATTATAAGTATGTTTTCAGAATTTTTACTAATTTAATTATAGATGACCATATCCAAACAAACACTCATGGTGATATGAGATAAGTTAATGCCAAGCTTAGTCTTTATGCGCATATATATTCGAAAACAATTAATAATACAACAACTTCCATTTCTTTGTCTTGATTCAACAAACATTCTTACAGTGAGATTAAGTAAGTGATCTGTATGACTGGGCAATCGGATTGGACGTATTCATTCAATATTGATATAAAGTCTATGTTTGGCATGCTAGCATCTCTGCAACAATATATTCCTGTGAAGTATGTAGAGGACACTTACCAATTCAACAATGATGACTCTCTCGTGAAAATGGAAAATACATAAGTTGAAAATAACACGATTTGAATTTGTTGGTAAAATGGGCCTACATGTTTTTGTGAGTGGTGTGCTCGCGAGGCGGCTGACAATTTGTCACAACAAGACAGGCCATAAAAGGGCATCACGTTTCTGTCATTGGGAGGACCAACTCAGCATCAAAATGTAGATTCATTTTACATCTCCAGGCCGATGGAAATGTTCTTTTCCATTACGGGCAAATAAGAACATTAAACTTTAACTATGATTCCTGTGATTAATGGACATTTCATTTGATACTTAATCCAAAACATCATCCGTTTATCCATTTATCCCAAAATGCAATCACGACATTGGGACATGAGATCGCTTTGCTATGAAATCTATTTCTGCGTCCGACGATGGCTCTTAAATTTTCATCACAGAAAATTGAGATTTCATGCGACTTGGGCTCCTTGCATATAGCTATGGACGAGATTTACAGGGGGCTGTCGGCTACACCGAGCTGTCCGCAATCAAGCCCGGGCGTTTTGATGGCGTCATAAAACAGGGAGTCGAATAACCAGCCATACCTTATATTCATATCGAACAAGCAAAGAAAATGAACTCTCGGACTTTATTATAGAAATAAGGATAAAACAATCTTTAAACATGTTAACAGGTTTTAGCTTTATGGAGATGTCGGAATTTAGCCCAGAAATAAGGAAAACGCAATCTTAAACAGTTTTATTGTTTGTGCTTTCATTAGCCTTTGGACTACAGCATGAAGAAGAGAACATGGCAATTTTATAGTGTATCGATTTTTCTGCCATCAGAGATAGGTATTAAAATACTCATTTAAAACCTACTTTAGGTCAGAACTACAAATTGCAATAATTTTTTTAAAGAATTCCAGGACATGCTAAAGCATATGTAAGTTTGGGAAATATGTCACCATTCTTGGCTGGTGTCAGCGATATAAAGTCCTTAATTATTATGACATTTAAGTAGGGCTGTAAATGGCACCCAAATTGTACATTAACTGAACGTGTGTATCACCTACATATCCGCTATATTTAGATACTCATAAATCCTTATATCAATTCAAACGGATTTGAAAAATAGGATACGTTTTAATACAAAAATGTTGCACATAAGTGCACTAGTTTGACAACATCAAATCCTAATCTATGTGAATTTCTTTGTAACTACAATGAAAGTCAACAGATATCAACACAGTTTCGCGTCTAATGTTCGAAAACTTCGGGATACATTTCTTAAAATCTCATAAAAAATAAAACTTGCATCACATGCTCAGTCAAAATATAGAGGCCAAAAGCAAACAGAAGCAAATATTCATTTTGTTATGACAATTTCTATCAATCAATTCATTTTCAACGTCATTGTCCATAGCCAATGAAAGCAATACTTCAGGAAAATACTTCTGAAATAAAGGCTGATTATTTGATAAATTAATTAATTACATATCTTATATGTTTTTGTATTACACACGTACCCTGTAAATATTTATATATATATATATATATATTTAATTATGATGAACTAATAGATAATAGACAACTTTGTTTTACATATTATACTTTGTTTTACATATTATACTTTGTTTTAGATATTTTACTTTGGTTTACATATTTTACTTAGTTTTACATATTATACTTTGTTTTACATATTTTACATTGTTTTATATATCATACTTTGTTGTACATATTAAACTTTGTTTTAAATATTTTACTTTGGTTTACATATTTTACTTAGTTTTACATATTATACTTTGTTTTACATATTTTACATTGTTTTACATATTTTACTTAGTTTTACATATTATACTTTGTTTTACATATTTTACATTGTTTTATATATCATACTTTGTTTTACATATTAAACTTTGTTTTAAATATTTTACTTTGGTTTACATATTTTACTTAGTTTTACATATTATACTTTGTTTTACATATTATACTTTGTTTTACATATTTTACATTGTTTTATATATTATATTTTGTTTTACATATTGTACTTTGTTGTACATATTTCACTTTGTTTTATATCATATTTTACATTGTTTTATATATTATACTTTGTTTTACATATTATACTTTGTTTTACATATTATACTTTGTTTTACATATTTTACATTGTTTTATATATTATACTTTGTTAAACAAATTTTGCATTGTTTTTACATAATATATATTTTTTACATATTTTACAATATTCGACTTATTTTACTTTGTTTTACACATTTACTTTGTTTTACACATTTACTTTGTTTTACACATTTACTTTGTTTTACACATTTACTTTGTTTTACATTGTAGATATGTTTCAAATTCTTCTCAAACAAGATGTTAGTTATTATATATATCATCGTATGTTATAACTTTACTACATCTCGTGTCAACTTTGTTTATAATAACGTTGTTTTACTTTATTATATATATATCAATATATATTGTACATTTGTCATAACATTCTTGTGTTTGTAATATCTGTATTGTATATACAAGGTGAAGTTAAGAATTAATTCTAACGTTGTTAAAGATACTTATCACTTTATTTTTAATAGTGATAAATTACCTATAAAGTCATTGTTCTTTGTATTCTCTGTTTTGTATATACAAAATAAAGTTGTGAAATAATTAAAATGTCGCTGTGCTTTGTTATCTTTATATAGGAAATAGTCATAAATCATGATAAAATGTATTTAAAAAACTAATTATTACCTATGAATAGTTGTAAAGCTGTTGTAATTTGTAATAAATTTATTATCATATCTAAACCTGTATGATGTTCATTGCAATAAGAATATTGTATTATACTCTTAAGTTCAGGTTGTGGTGCTCTTTTATATCTATATTATGTGATTTGCTATTATTTTGTTCCATTTAATTTTCTAAGGTAATATTTTTTTATAACTTTGATAATTTTGCGTTGTTGTAGTTCACCACATATCATTATAACTTTATTTCACGTTATTTTTTACACTTTTCTCTGATGTAGTTTAAAGTTTTCTATGTTTGTGTTGTAAGTTGGTATTCATTTCTGTACTTATTAAAACACTGTTGTATTTTGTTTTCTATGTTTGTGGTGTAAGTTGGAATGTCTTAGTGTACTTATTAAAACACTGTTGTATTTTGTTTTAGTTTGCTGTGTTTTTGTTGTTAGTTGGTATGCCTTACTGTACTTATTAAAACAATGTTGTATTTTGTTTTAGTTTGCTGTGTTTTTGTTGTTAGTTGGTATGTCTTACTGTACTTATTAAAACAATGTTGTATTTTGTTTTAGTTTGCTGTGTTTGTGTTGTTACTTGGTATGTCTTACTGTACTTATTAAAACACTGTTGTATTTTGTTTTCTATGTTTGTGTTGGTATGTCTTACTGTACTTATTAAAACACTGTTGTATTTTGTTTTCTATGTTTGTTGTGTATGTAGTACTGACTGTACTTATTAAAACACTGTTGTATTTTGTTTTCTATGTTTGTGGTGTTAGTTGGTATGTCTTACTGTACTTATTAAAACACTGTTGTATTTTGTTTTCTATGTTTGTGTTGGTATGTCTTACTGTACTTATTAAAACACTGTTGTATTTTGTTTTCTATGTTTGTGTTGGTATGTCTTACTGTACTTATTAAAACACTGTTGTATTTTGTTTTCTATGTTTGTGTTGGTATATCTTACTGTACTTATTAAAACACTGTTGTATTTTGTTTTCTATGTTTGTGGTGTTAGTTGGTATGTCTTACTGTACTTATTAAAACACTGTTGTATTTTGTTTTCTATGTTTGTGTTGGTATGTCTTACTGTACTTATTAAAACACTGTTGTATTTTGTTTTCTATGTTTGTGGTGTTAGTTGGTATGTCTTACTGTACTTATTAAAACACTGTTGTATTTTGTTTTCTATGTTTGTGTTGGTATGTCTTACTGTACTTATTAAAACACTGTTGTATTTTGTTTACTATGTTTGTGGTGTAAGTTGGTATGTCTTACTGTACTTATTAAAACACTGTTGTATTTTGTTTTCTATGTTTGTGTTGGTATGTCTTACTGTACTTATTAAAACACTGTTGTATTTTGTTTTCTATGTTTGTGTTGGTATGTCTTACTGTACTTATTAAAACACTGTTGTATTTTGTTTTTTATGTTGGTGTTGGTATGCCTTACTGTACTTATCAAAACACTGTTATATTTAATGTTCTATGTTTGTAGTGTAAGTTGGTATGTCTTACTGTACTTATTAAAACACTGTAATTTTTTGTTTAAGTTAACTGTTAGTATTAATGTTGTTACTCTATAGTTTTGACTCCTGTGTTATGGTCGTTAGACTATTGTTTCTATGATAACTGTACTGCTGCCCCCAAAACAAGTTGATAACTGGTGATAAATCTGTGTTTTCCCTGGAAACAGAGAAACTCCCAGTCACGCGATGTTCTTTAATGTCGCCGGTTCATATGACACATCTATCATGCCATTATTTTACTAGAGATATCACAGAATTGACAGAATTGACGATTCTGTTAACCTTTGCTCGATTCCTCCCACATTTTCCTTGACAGTGATTTATGTCAGGAGAAGCTAGTTGCATCAGACCTCGAATAGAAACACTAATACATGTTCATTATTCTTTACATACAATATCTATGTACTTTAACATCCAAATTCATGATCTAACATCCAGTCTTTTCTACAATACATGATTCAGTGCCAAACCTCATACTTAACAAAACCAGAGCGTTAGAGTTCTTGTTATGAAACTTTAGTTTGAATAATATTTTATGAAATAATTCAATAACATTACTTATACATGTATTGCATATGGGATGGGCATACAAAGTCACTGCTTATATCAATGCCTTTCCAAAACTGAACACATTAGATGTGTTCCACGTATAAACATTCCGACTGAAGATGCCGATTACTGACAAACTTTGTCCTGAATATTTCAAGATAGTAAGATTATCAACCAATTCTAAAGTTACCGACTTCCGGTTGAGAAACATTATGTTGCCTTTTATCACATCACATGATATGACATACCGTAACTGTGATCGGTTGAAGGTTCCCGTTGTTTCCACTATGACGTCATAGCTTCGTTAAGTCATATGCAGTGAAACATAACCAAAGAGAGAGATATAAAGTGAGAATATCGCCAATTAAGATATCCTTTTCTGTCTAATACAATTTTTTTTTTTTTTTTTTTGCGAATAGTTGTAAACGTATTAATTTGGTAGAGAAAATTCTACATTCGTTATCATTTTATGCAGATGTATGAAACTCGTCAGGATTTTTTTCTTTTACCTCACCAGATGCTCGATGAAATAGAAAAATTCTAAGACTTGATTTATAAATGTTATATGAATAGGAACTCATGTAAGAACGTCTATATGGTATATAAAATTTCATGTGTTAGATGTCCATTAACATTCCTGATGAGTTTTTTTTCCGTTACCCCAGTTCTCACTACAAGAACACGACATTTCATTGAATGACGTTGGTATGCATACAGGGTGTATGCCGATAAAGAAGACGTGTGCCCTACCATAATACCTTCTCTATGTAGTATATAATTGTCGTTGTAGATTTTTTTATTTGTGTCTGCCCTTGTTGCTTGTTTTGAAGGTTAGGGTTTGTTTTTTATGTATATCAGAATCACATATGT
This sequence comes from Ylistrum balloti, assembly GCF_031769215.1. Lineage (NCBI taxonomy): Eukaryota > Metazoa > Mollusca > Bivalvia > Pectinida > Pectinidae > Ylistrum > Ylistrum balloti. The sequence continues at coordinate 1,082,489 of NW_026782259.1, read as the reverse complement.
ATTAATAAATAAGGAGGTGGGGGTGGGGGAGGGGGGGTGGGGGTAAGTGTATAAAGAAATAATGGTGGACTCTCGAAATCTAAGAGTGAACCACACTATAAGTTCTTAAAACAATTCTTGTGAGTGAACGATAATAATTTCACGAACGGTCATCAATGTAACACTCAGTAAAAACATCCAGGATATTTTTAATATTCTTCATCAAAAAAACAGGAAGTTTGGATTAGTGACGTTTTCACTGTAAAATATCTAAGGTGAACTCTCATGAAAGAGTGATGTTGTGACGTCAGAAAAAAAATTAAGACATTACAATTAACGTAATTACATTCTTAAGGTTCAGCGTAAAATCCACGAAAAGAAAAGTGTCTTTCATTCCATTCGTCACAGGAAGGATTGTTTTCACATCTTTGTTTTCTTAATAATTTCACTAGTACAAATGCTATGCAGTTTGTATTTCTTTGAAGAGCATGATTAATTACAAAAGGATTTTTTAAAAATTTTTATTTTTCTTTCTGTTGAAAACGTACTGTCTGGTGACACATTATATACTTTAAAAATATTTGTGTTTACAGCTCAAAGCATTTTCCAACTCCAAAGCGAATTGATACTCTAAAGAAAACATACGTCTGCTGCCAGCACACTGAATGTGATCTAATAAGTGGAAAAAATGAAAGTAAATGAGAAATGAAATGATGATGTGTTGACATCAATTCACCACTCCTTAAAGGCAGATTTTATTTTAAGATGATACACTAATGTACTGAAGTGATGTGAAAAAGACCGGTACAGTGTTAGTACCATCAACATCGATTAAGACAACAAAAAATCTGACTTAGACAGCATGTATGACTACATAGAATTTAAGTGTATAAAATGCTTGAGCTCTGGAATATGTGACATAACTATCAATATCGGTGAAGTAAGTTGTTAAAATGTATCTCCGTATACTATCGTTGAATTTATATCTTAAATTGATATTTATTATTTTCCGACCCAGTCCATTCTGTGAACAGATGATTAATCATCTTGTGACAGTTTTTAATCAAACCATTACACCGCTATCAACGAAGTTTTCTGTCCTCATGTATTGTAACCATGCCGACGGCGTTAAACCAAAATACCAAATTCGCGCGGCATCAACGTCACCAGCTCAAAACCCGTTAAGTTTTTGGACAGGCAAAATAATTTTCCATACCTAGGCTGGAGTTTACAGTACTCTGTCATTCTCTATTAGACTTAATTGAACCAATTAGCCCGAGCTGTCGAATACTTCAAAATTACGTGTCTCACCGCATGTGTATAATCAGTTTTATTTTGGGCAAAATGATTAAAGACAAAATAATGAGACGTTTTTATGGGTAAGCTATATGACGTCCGTCAGGCCACTAGTAAACCTCTCTCTTCCCCTGTATAAAGCGCTACATACTTTAACTGACAAAAGCCCCACTCATTTTTGTTGACGAAAGTATTTTTCAAAAGTAAATTGTATTGCGAAGCAGGTGTGCGTAGGTCCGATGGAGGTACCGTAGGTCTATAGTGAACAACACGACGGCAGTTTTATGGCCTCAAATACAAAATTATATGACTATTGGTACAATGAATGTTGGAAAGTTTAGCAATTGGCTATGGCATATGCTGATTGATGAATCCTTGTGGAAACTTTGTATTTATTGTCTAATTTCTGACTGTACCCTATGTAATGGGCGCAGCTTGCCACCTTTCTCGGTATAATGCATTAATATGTTATTTCGGTGGGACCGGAAATGTTTTTACTGAAATGTACTTTCGGAACGCTTCGATATGTATTGTTGTATTAGGTGCATTACATCATGTCACGTTACTCTCGGAAGATATGGTTCATTAAGATAATATGACGTTATTATGAGAAGGTTTGCACTGTAGTGGCCCACGTTTTATCAGAGAAATACGTCACACACTGTAAGTGAGGGCTGTCTTTTCCGACAGTGTTCTGTCAATGTTGATGTCATACTTCTGATGAAATAGACTCACTTCATCTCAGTTTATGGCATTAACTGTAGATTAAAAGAAAACTTAGCAATGGTATAGAGTATATCTATCGTTGATTTTCTATAATTATCACCTCTATTTTATAATATGTGCGGCGTCATCCCCTGGTTAAAAGACTCGCATAAGATTTTTGAAACTCGTCGTTTTTCATTATTTTGTGAACATAAAACTTAAAAAATTCCAATATTTGCTACATTTACCACGTTACAATAGCACTGTTTGATGACGTTAAGACATATTAAGTCTCGGTAAGGGTTAATGTATCCTCCGTCAAATTACAATCTTAAGATATAGGGGAGACGCATTAAACATGTTTCAAGAATTCTATAATAAACAGATCTTACATCGTGTTTAAGTGATACTGAATCTATCTGGTTAATGGACATGATCGTTTGAGGTGGTATACAAAATAGTCTTTCTTTGTAACATCACTTATAACAGTAGTGTTTAATACTACATTATATTACACTTCAATATTATAACATCGTATCACAAAACATTGTATTACACAACAATGTTATTACAACATATTATAAAACATTGTATTACACTACAATGTTATTACAACATATTATAAAGCATTGTATTACACTACAATGTTATTACAACATATTATAAAACATTGTATTACACTACAATATAATAACAACATATCATAAAACATTGTATTTCACTGCAATATTATTAATCATATTATGAAATGTACAAAAATTTTGTTATTTTGTAACTTGAATAAACACAGTACACATGTAAAAAAAAAAAGCTTGTGATTACTTTTAAATGTCTTATATCAGTTGTTGCTTTGTAATATAACATCAACAAACTGATATGTAATATCATATTATACAACCTATTTTGTGTCCATGATGTCACTACACACTTTAACAGTGTGGGTATAAAATATACTGTATAACAGCTAGTACTTAACACCGTGTAATAGAAATTCACACTTTATTACAAGTCACCATATAAAACGAGAATGACAGGTTCAGTGTTGTGCTTGTAATGAATGACAACGTCTAATTGAATTAGACCTGGAATGTCTCTGGTGTTAATACTGCAGAATTAATCAGAGTCGTGACACAAATCAGCAGAAACAATGGCGCCACGTATGTGAGTACATCCAATTAATTGTTAATACCGTGACTGCTGATTGTACTAAATTGAATATTTGTTATAATTTGATTTTTTAGAAGATTTTGGACAACATTTTCCCTTCAAGCAATTGTTCTCAACAAAACCGTCTCTTCTTGCTTATCCTATCGAACAAGTTTTTCTCGACATTATCCAGGTTTCTTGTTTTCCATGTGTATTCGACACAGCTGCCGTGATTTCCTTATTAATAATTGTTCTCGACATAACTAGTTTGTTTTGTTCACCTTTCTAACAATCAGTTTTTATCAAATATCTTGTTTATCCGTTCAATCTATTGTTCTCGACATTTCTAGAAAAGATTCGTCGTTACTTCTTCATTCTTGCTAATTGCTTTCGAGTAATGATAATTGTTCATTTGAGCTATTGTGCTGTGATATTAAAACTGGAAAAAATCTATAGAAATATTGTGCCTTATTGTACAGTATTCAAGAGATAAATTCTGGCCTGGATTGTCACGATGTTCCCGTCAAAGGTTAGGTGACCTCTGTTGTTCATTTTAATGGTGATATCGAATGGAATTGAAATAAATTGAAGTTGATTGCCAAGTTTGGATCCCGCTGGTTTACATGAGTGAAATATCAGTTCAAATAAACACCGACAACTTGCAGAAAATAAAAATAAATATCGATTGATGATGGTGACATTTGTCTTTATCCGTGCTCTTGGCACGAGGAAACCGGAACGAGTCTGTCAGCTACCCTGCTTTCTCGCATTAAGTATGGCAAATATGATATTAATGGGGTTATATAGGATTTCTAGGAAAAGTGGCAATTTATCTTAAAACATGGCGAGTAACAAGCTCCGGCGACATGCCTTAACAGTCTAAAGTGCAGATGGAGGTCATCTTGATACTGACCTGTAATTTTATTGACTACCAAAACATATTTGGGAAACGGAAGAGTCCGTGTGTCACGGCTTGACACTTTTAATCCCTTCCCGAGGGTCCATATTGTCTAGCAATCCCGACCTTTATTTTTTTCTGCAGAAAAATTGTATCAAAGACTACTTAATGCTACAATAGAGGAATATTTGTCACAGACTTAGGAAATAACACGCTTAATCCTCCTGTCAAGTGCTAGTTTTAACGAGTGTACTATGGCGCTCGTAAAGAGACATAAGTTCAACACAATTTCAACTATATACTGTTTATTTAAAACATTTACAATATGGTATTGACACGTTGACTGTCATCCAATTAAGTACCACACCAACAGGGGCGGTTTGAAGTCTGCTCGGTGATGAAGGATTACTTTCTCTTACACTTTTTCTTGCAGTCTGTGCATTGTAACGAGACCGTTTTCAATACATTTCAAACCGCATCGACCACGTTGATATCTGATGTGTGACCAACAAAAGCGGTCACTTCTTTGTCCAAATTGACATCCGACCAATCAAAAAGACTATTTCTTTATCTCACACTCTCTCAGTAAAATTAATTTTCGCATAAAACAAGATGAAATAAAACAAAAGCGTGAAAAAACAGCAATATTTTCACAACTGTAAAATTCTTTAACCATACCACTGCTAGTATATTCCCAACACAACTGTATAAATGTCATATAAAATTTTCAGTTTCAACTAGAAAGAAAATAAAATTTCTGTAATTGAAGTAAACCTTTGAGTTATATGTCCCTGAATTGGAAATTATTACGTTTTATGCAGGAAATGTATAAAGCGATTTTTTATATAATTTGAAGCAAGAAAAATGTATCGTGAATTTTAAGTATAATGTTACATAAGCGATTGAATTATATTTTATATAAAGAACATATAAAAAAAATGGATGTGACAGATGTAAAATAAATGTAATCAGGCTCAGTAACGAGGGAATGAAAGTACTCTAAGCTCGACAGTGTCACGTTTTATGTGTAAAATGAGTGGAGACTGTCCTTGGGGATATTTTATAGTCTTGAGTTATAAGTACATAACTAGGGCATAGAGTATTGACACTTCACTCTGCTTAAAACACCACTTCTGCTGGAGGCCTGATGTGGAATTCTGGAATACTTCCATTAAAAATGAAAAAAAAAAAAAAACAAATAACAACATGTTAACAAAATTTAATTTCAAATTCCAATTCGATAAAATAATTCACACCTGAAAAATTTCAAGGAACATATGACCAGATGTTCCGGGAGGGTAATCGTCTTCAGCGTCATCGACAACACCCGGCATGTAAATCTTGGTCAAACCGACAAAGTATTGTCAAGTTTCCCAATGTAGATATGGTAAAAAACAAGGGAACGACCAGGCAGAAAAAAAGTAACTAACAACAATTGAACAAAATCATAATTCAAACTCAAATTCAATAAAAGAAAGAATTACACGGAAACTCCTGAGAAAAAGACCAGGTGTTTCGGAAGAGTAAGCATCTTCTGCTTCAACGACGACACGCGCCATGTAAATCTTGGTCAATCCAATACACGAATATGTATCCGTTAACATTAGAAGATATTAGATTTTCTGCAGAAGTTTCGTTCACTTGTAAATTATATCAAAACCCTTCTGCTACATTCAATTTCAGGTTAAATTAATTTTTACTTGTTTTCATGCAATTGTGTGTATACAGCCTATGATTCTCTTGTACAGTGTACCGTTTGGTTGACAGAGGCAGTAGATAAAATATATACTTTATTTTCACCAAGACGACCAATCTTCGATCTCCAGAAGTATGGGTCATCTGTTTGACTGCATGGGTCTTCGGGTTACTTCGGGTATCTCCTACATCTCTGTACCGTCTGGTCAACAAGGGTCATCTGTACACGGGTGTGGATCAGTGGGCGACGGTGGACAAACAGAGAGACAGAAAGTTATTAATCTGTCCAACCGTCTTAGAAAATTTCGTACCGATTTGACCATTTTTTTCTGAAGTGTCATCATAACAGTGTACATCTACATTGATAATACCAGTATATCATACAAACTCCGGATGTGACGTTTCACATATAATATCAGATAGGGACAAATCAAAGAAATCCGTAATCACACATAAAGGGATACAATCAAAGGGAATGTGTAATGAACAAATCAAACATCTCAACATATTTCCTTTTAGTATACTTATACAGAATTAAAAGGATACTGTCACCCTGAGATACGTGGGTGTTGCTTCAACATTAACATGAGAGTAAACGACTCCAAAATATCATAAATGGTTCTCTGACAGGATTTGATTCTTCCGTTAGGAAATGAACTCATCAGAATTATGTAATGTTCCGATGTAATGTTGTTAATCATAGCCGTCTAAATTTCTTAGAAAGAAAAAAACATATGTTAAAGAAAGAAAAACAAAACACTCATCAAAGTGACAGAAATTAAATATCTACAAGATGTTTTTAATGTACATAGTCCTCACCTGGAGTCTAAGAAACAAAACTCTCGCACCTGATGATAATTACCAATAGGCGGACAATAGTCTACCACAAGTCTATTAAATAAAAGATTTAATTAATCGAGAAAATTAGTGTCATACATTCTATAGTGCTCAGCTATAATTACTTATTGGTGTAGCATGTGCGAGGTCCATAAACCCGAGAAATGACTATACCTATATGATACACGCACAGCGTTGTCCCGGCGAGATGGCCAGGGCGATATAATAACCCATTACTCTCATTCACCATCAAATAAAAAGGACATTGAATTTTTGATCAAATATAGCTTATTGGTTATCAGTCTTTGAACATGTGAAGAATATTCTTCGCATGTCGGAGATGAAAAAAGCCCTGCCCCATCCCAGCGGGGAGGGTGGTTTATGTCAATAACCGAAACGTCATCTTCTCATAAAGACATTAACTCCACCACACTCGTCAGCATCAAATAAATGATTTCGAAATAAAAAGAAAATTCACATGTTTAGAAATTAATAGTAAAAATGAAACATGAACACGAGGTGTAAACACGAAGGACAATGATGGCCTCTCTCTTCTGTAAGACCCATAAAACCTTACTTTAAAAGGAATGTCGATATAATGGCGCCTCGCACCACAGATCATTTATTGCAACGGGTACAAGAGAAAGCACCGACAATTTTATATATCTACTGTTCATTGGAAGTGGGCTGATAGAATATGTACTAGGAAGTCGTCTAGTCCAAACCTTTCATTAGATTGGATTAGCAATTAATTAAAATTTTATTTACAATTCATTTTATAAAGAACTATTTGTAATAGGTTTTAAAGGCCAGCTAGATACTTGTATCTTGTTAGCACGCGCGTGTACGTGATCTGCAGGTGTGGCGTGTCTTTGATTCATATTAAACTCTCTTTGTAAATATCAGTTTTAATGAAATAAAGATCTTCCTGACTTAGATATATGACGATAAGAGAAAACCACTTAATGAAGTAATCCAACGAATGAGTTTCTTTGTGGGGATATGTATTAAAGAAAAAATAAGCGATAATTACCAAGCAATCATCGGTCTCTGTTCCCTTTAACATCAATTATTTCATAGCTGAGGTAAACGAGTGGAACTCGGCTGATGTAGTAAAATTGTATTGACGAACTCCATTATGATGTTTAAATACTCTTCAGATCATTCATGGGTGAGTTTAAACGACAGTAAAACATTAAAGAATAGAATTATTTCAATTACGTATTACAGAAATTCCATTTGAATTCTCTAATTACAGTGTGTTAATTTAGACAGCCCAAACTTGATAGAAAGTAATTCCAAATGAAAAAACATAATCATCTTAATTTGGTATTAGAGTAATTTCATATAAATTGTTTTGTTTGTGAAACGTTAAATATTAAAGACACCTCACCACACCTGCCTTCAATCACTATCATTTCTATCTAACAGACGCATAATCGATTTCATACAAATAAAATCTAATGACTTACAGCAGCTCATTCTCGACATCACAAAACGAACTACTCAAGAAAAACGTCTCCCAACTGAGGTAGTGGTGTTTATCTAGATGTTTGTTTATCTCTTCGTAGTGGGTGTTGGCTACCACACTGAATGACATACGAGAGGTACATTGTTGGCCATCCAATGCTACACAATCACAATAGCGCAGCCCGGCCCGTTTCTCAACTTCCTGAGAAAGCACAAACCGACACGGGAAGGTAACGTCGAACCACACACATTGACCGACATATATGGTTTTAGAAATAAAAATAGATGTGTGAATGTCTTGGTGATATACAGACAAACTTATTTGTTTCCATAATCGTCATGTAATTTCAAATAACGTTACTTCTCAAATTGCTTACGCCCACTTTGAAGATTGCTACATATCTCCATCGGTATAGAAGCATTTTCAAAAGTAAATGGTTTTAGGGGGAGGGGGATAATGTTACATAACTTTCGAACCTTATTTGTATTGATGGTGTTCTACATTTTTGTCATGAGATCTTAGCCACAGAAAATTGAACAAGTTGATTTCTATCGGGTTTTGTTGAAATATCACTTAGGGAGGGCATTATTTTCTGAAATGAATTATTTGACTGTCAGATGACCGTTAAGGCCCATTAAACTTTTGTTGAAAAGATATAAGTAGGCTCACGTTCACGACTCGATTCAACCTTATATTTGTATTGAAATCGTCATCTTCGACATAATAACGATTGTAAGGCTTTGTCGCCGCCATCTTGAAATGCCCCCTCCCAACGATTTGCACGACAATGGATACTCATGTTTTTGGATAGAATAGACTGTGTCTCTGATACACACGTGTACACACACGCGCGCGCGCGCGGGCATACACACACACTGTCATCATAGTGTAATACCTGAATTACATATATTAATTAAAACTAGTTGTCTGTAATCGGAAGCAGTGTATTACGTCACCAATAAAATGGTACAGATTAGTCTATATGCGTTTTCTATCATCAAAGGCGATGTAATACGTCACAATTAAAACTGTATATGTATATGTGTTTTCTGTCATCACAAGCAGTGTTTTACGTCACCAACAGAATGGCTTAGATCGGCGACAAACTCTCTGTCATCATAAACAGTGTAATACGTCACCAGTTCAATGAACATATCGGCATTTAACGGTTCTTGTCATCGCTATAAGTGCCCATAGACCGATAAGTAGCCAGCAAAAAAGATCTCGTTTTTATGACTGACCTTAAGTTTTCTGATTATAAGACACAAACAGGACACAGTGACGATAAAAGTTACATTTCCCGTGATAACGAGATTAGTCATAATTCTCCTGGGAGGTTTTTACTCCATTAGACAATAACTTGTTATCATTAATCAAATTTTCCTGGACATTCCTTAAACATATATATCCATGGGTCGCATTTTAACGAACTTAGAGTGCGAAACTGTCGCAATCTTAATCAGACGAGGATATTGGGAACCCCGGTGTGTTTTATTTTATAGGAGGTCTTCGGGGTATCGGGGACACGTTATTGTACTGCATTGACAATCGTCCAATCATTTTACATGGTAATTGACAGCAATTAACGCCATTAACCTGGTATACAAGGCCTTATCCCGGGAGAACCTAACGAGAATTCTCTAAACATTTCCCGGTAATGACCAAAGCCCTAACCATATAATGCCAACACATGTGTCGTATTATGCACGTGCAGTCACGTGGTAAAATCGTAAGATATCAGTAATCAAAATTTTCTCAGGTTCGAGAGGGAAACGGGTTATTCCACTGTATCCAACTGCACTGTGTTTATGAGGCAACCAATGTGATTCGTGTGCTGAACTATGACGTAATTACACTTACACCATATAAAATTTTATGCCAGCTGCACAGGCCTGGAAACCTACCCAGAAAGAAGTATGATTTAAGATACAATACATGGCATTCAGCGCGTGACCATTTTGACGTCAATATTGTCGCATTGGAAACGTTCAACTTCACTAGGGAATGTGAATATAAGCATTGAACTGTCTTGTACTAACTATTATGGTTTCTATAAATGACAGGCAAAACATCGAAGTACAATTAAATGCTTAGAAATATGTAGGTCGTCCGCGTGACTACATAAAAAATGGATAGCCCTAACTAGTGATTTATAAAAGTCAATGGACACAGCAGAATCAACAGGGAACTGCACTGTATAGTAACTCCTAATGTATTTATGTCTCCGTTATAAATTTCGATAAAGTTTCTTCATTCTTTGAATTTTCACGTGAAAACTTTTGTCAGACACATATTTCACCTGACAAATTTACCTTAAATATTCATTTTAGTTTATTTCTAAGCTATTAATTTCGCTATTATAATATAGATTTAGTGAAGACAAACTTCTCATCAACGACATTTGGTTTCTACGGAGCCATTTTTCTTGCATGTACGAAGCCATTTTAAACTTGATTAATTTTTCACCTACTTATTGTAGGAATTTTCTTGATTAAATATGAACAACCATCTATGTAGGATGAAAACGATAAACCAGACATAGTCTGCTTCATCAGCAACACAGGCAGTGTTGAATTATCTAGAAAGTTGTCTCCCTTTTTTAGATAAGTTGAGTTGCATGCCTAAAAGAGATGAAAAGTGAGTTTGCCGTTGGCCTGTAGATATCCTAATTAGAAAGTGAGTGATATCTGTGCCGTGTAGATGATGTGTTTAGGGGATATTTGGTGTGCAAATGGTGTTGGACTGTTTTTGATGTCTCTTTCTAACGTGAAGTCCGCATATGATATGATTAACGTAGTCCTATAGACGGTTGTGTTAGGCACATCCTGCGCTGCCGATCTCGCCATTTATCTTGGTTTTCAACCGAACGCACCCGTTCGTTAATAAACACTGCCTGACCCCACAGGACAGTGTCGGTCATCAGCGGGCAATAACGAATGACCGACTGAGTGCCGAAATAGGGATAAATCGTAAGGTTTGGGACATCGTGATAGCCAGTAAGCATTAATGTCTAAAACAACACACGGAAATATGTAATACAACTGATCAAATATCATCACAACCACCAAAGTCCGACACCCATTTTTTTCAAAATTATCACGAAATACGGAGATTATTTGTTATAGAAACGGAATTGGTTTCAAAGACAAAACCATATGCGCACGCGACCTGCGTGAGAAACGGAAGTAGAATTTGCACGAAGAATGGCTCTGATGCACTCCCGAACCTCTGTACAATACCATTGTTTATGAATATGAATTATTTTCGTTTCGTCTGTCAGGGTTTCCTAAATATAACAGAAGGCATTGACACATGCACATTGAATGACGACAGGATGACAGAACACGGATTTATGTCGTTGGTCAGAAAAACGTCGGTTTAGGTACACCTAGCGGAAGAGTACAGAACGGGCACCGAGTCAGCTAGTGCAGTACGGAGTACTCATTCAAGGATATTTTATTGAATTGTTAGTTAAAATTCATCCAAATTATACCATTTTATCGGGTTTTTTTTCAGTGTTATTGTAGATATGTTTTCAATTTCCTTATTACCTATGTATGTTTGATATTTCAATTCCTAATTTGGTTATTCACAAAATCAAGATTTTTTTAATGTTAACCAATAGCGACTTTGTCAACTTTGTCAGACTTTACATCATGGTAATTGGTCTTATTCAAATCTGCTATATAGAAAACAACACCAATTAAATATGTTAGGTGGACAAAATTAATTCAGATCTGTTACTTAGAAGGACAAAATTAATTCAGATCTGTTAGTTAGAAGGACAAAATTATTTCAGATCTGTTGGTTAGAAGGACAAAATTAATTCAGATCTGTTACTTAGAAGGACAAAATTATTTCAGATCTGTTACTTAGAAGGACAAAATTAATTCAGATCTGTTACTTAGAAGGACAAAATTATTACAGATCTGTTACTTAGAAGGACAAAATTAATTCAGATCTGTTACTTAGAAGGACAAAATTAATTCAGATCTGTTACTTAGAAGGACAAAATTAATTCAGATCTGTTACTTAGAAGGACAAAATTAATTCAGATCTGTTACTTAGAAGGACAAAATTAATTCAGATCTTTTACTTAGAAGGACAAAATTATTTCAGATCTGTTGGTTAGAAGGACAAAATTAATTCAGATCTGTTACTTAGAAGGACAAAATTATTTCAGATCTGTTGGTTAGTTAATTCAGATCTGTTACTAAGAAGAACAAAATTAATTCAGATCTGTTGTAGAAGGACAAAATTAATTCAGATCTGTTACTTAGAAGGACAAAATTATTTCAGATCTGTTGGTTAGAAGGACAAAATTAATTCAGATCTGTTACTTAGAAGGACAAAATTAATTCAGATCTGTTGGTTAGAAGGACAAAATTAATTCAGATCTGTTACTTAGAAGGACAAAATTAATTCAGATCTGTTGGTTAGAAGGACAAAATTAATTCAGATCTGTTACTTAGAAGGACAAAATTAATTCAGATCTGTTACTTAGAAGGACAAAATTAATTCAGATCTGTTACTTAGAAGGACAAAATTAATTCAGATCTGTTACTTAGAAGGACAAAATTAATTCAGATCTGTTACTTAGAAGGACAAAATCAATTCAGATCTGTTGGTTAGAAGGACAAAATTAATTCAGATCTGTTACTTAGAAGGACAAAATTAATTCAGATCTGTTACTTAGAAGGACAAAATTAATTCAGATCTGTTGGTTAGAAGGACAAAATTAATTCAGATCTGTTACTTAGAAGGACAAAATTAATTCAGATCTGTTGGTTAGAAGGACAAAATTAATTCAGGTATGTTGGTTAGAAGGACAAAATGAATTCAGATCTGTTACTTAGAAGGACAAAATTAATTCAGGTATGTTGGTTAGAAGGACAAAATTAATTCAGATCTGTTAGTTAGAAGGAGAAAATTGATTCTTTAATGATAAATAACACATTTTGTGGAATAACAAACCATCTATCGTTGTCTGAAATGTCTATAAAAAAACAAAACAAAACAAAAACATAAATGGAAATTTCGATAGCCGAATACTGATACTGCGTCTACACACAGTAGACTGGTAATACCCAAGGGAAAAACATACAGTGTGTTTTAGAAAGTAAACATGTCTGTTAATGAATACTCTCTTTAAACGTTATGATATAGTTGTGCCATTCCGTAAATAACATTACCAAATCACGCCTGTAATCTTCACGTAATTATCATTTGTAAATGAAAGTATTAACGTTAGATAAAACCGATGTACCCTGTTTAGTGGAATTTTTTAACCTGTGATTTTTACGTTTTGTTAGAGATTTTACTAATCACATGTGTTGTTTAGATATCTCTCCGTATTTCGGCACTTTTTACCTGTAATTTTTACGTTTTGTTAGAGATTTTACTAATCACATGTGTTGTTTAGATATCTCTCCGTATTTCGGCACATTTTACCTGCAATTTTCAAGTAATACCTGTATCTAATATCTTTGTGGAAGTAACATTTTTTTCGCTGAAATTTAAGAATTTTACCAAATTTAAACTAAAATAAAACATGTTATCTGTAATATGCCGTTTAACAAGCTGTAGTTATTTACCGTTTACCTGTGATTATATGTACGGATGCAGCACACCTGTGATTTTCTGTTAGAGTTACCTCCAGTTTGCCAGCGTAATCAACATTTTTACATTGATTGTCAATGAATCACAATACCTCCCAGAATGCACTGCGGTTCCCTACACATAACACTAACGTCGGATGTGATTTCAAGATTTCTTAAACAACATAACTTAAACACATTATGCAAGAAATGATCAATATGACGCTTTTTCGTCTTCTTCACGTGCTGTGTGTGTGTTTTTGTTTTTGTTTTTTTTTTTTTTTTTAGATATTTATATTTTCGGTAAAGTTTGTTTAACCCTACGATGCGGATTTTTTATCCGGTGTACGGTTTGTTTGCTGTGAATATCATGTTTATTTCTGGAACATAAACTTGATTAATTGTTGACAGTTCACAACTACTTTCTGAAATATGCTTTGTTGTGTCGATTGACGTGTGTCAATAGAAACCACGTGGTTTATATTAATATATGTAGAAATGTTGAACGTCATCTCTATAAGGTACAACATATACCGCAATGCAATCGCGGAGAGATCATGCATGTGCCGTTATCTCACATTTCTTTCTCAATAAATTGTGATTACTAGCAACATTTAGGTATTAAATACTTTTACTGGAGACTTGGTAAATTCTATAAAATTCTAGACCAAAGCAAAGGTATTGTTGATGTGAACAATAAATACCAAACAGCTAAGTAAGATCTGTTACTTAAAGCAAACAGGATAATAGGGAAGGAATTAGTGTCATAAGGCTTGGTATGATGGATGTTACGTAAAATAATACAGACATATATATTGTTTTGTATTGTACTTAGAAGGACATTAATTCAGGTATGTTGGTTAAAACATTAATTCAGATCTGTTAGTTAGAAGGAGAAAATTGATTCTTTAATGATAAATAACACATTTTGTGGAATAACAAACCATCTAAAACGTTAATTGTTATAAAAAACAAAACAAAACAAAAACATAAATGGAAATTTCGATAGCCGAATACTGATACTGCGTCTACACACAGTAGACTGGTAATATTGTGTTTTAGAAAGTAAACATGTCTGTTAATGAATACTCTCTTTAAACGTTATGATATAGTTGTGCCATTCCGTAAATAACATTACCAAATCACGCCTGTAATCTTCACGTATTATCATTTGTAAATGAAAGTATTAACGTTAGATAAAACCGATGTACCCTGTTTAGTGGAATTTTTTAACCTGTGATTTTTACGTTTTGTTAGATATTTTACTAATCACATGTGTTGTTTAGATATCTCTCCGTATTTCGGCACATTTTACCTGCAATTTTCAAGTAATACCTGTATCTAATATCTTTGTGGAAGTAACATTTTTTTCGCTGAAATTTAAGAATTTTACCAAATTTAAACTAGAATAAAACATGTTATCTGTAATATGCCGTTTAACAAGCTGTAGTTATTTACCGTTTACCTGTGATTATATGTACGGATGCAGCACACCTGTGATTTTCTGTTAGAGTTACCTCCAGTTTGCCAGCGTAATCAACATTTTTACATTGATTGTCAATGAATCACAATACCTCCCAGAATGCACTGCGGTTCCCTACACATAACACTAACGTCGGATGTGATTTCAAGATTTCTTAAACAACATAACTTAAACACATTATGCAAGAAATGATCAATATGACGCTTTTTCGTCTTCTTCACGTGCTGTGTTTTTGTTTTTGTTTTTTTGGTTTTTTTTTTATATATTTATATTTTCGGTAAAGTTTGTTTAACCCTACGATGCGGATTTTTTATCCGGTGTACGGTTTGTTTGCTGTGAATATCATGTTTATTTCTGGAACATAAACTTGATTAATTGTTGACAGTTCACAACTACTTTCTGAAATATGCTTTGTTGTGTCGATTGACGTGTGTCAATAGAAACCACGTGGTTTATATTGATATATGTAGAAATGTTGAACGTCATCTCTATAAGGTACAACATATACCGCAATGCAATCGCGGAGAGATCATGCATGTGCCGTTATCTCACATTTCTTTCTCAATAAATTGTGATTACTAGCACCGACATTTAGGTATTAAATACTTTTACTGGAGACTTGTGTAAATTCTATAAAATTCTAGACCAAAGCAAAGGTATTGTTGATGTGAACAATAAATACCAAACAGCTAAGTACACAAAGACAGGAAACGATAGGAAAGGAAGGAATTAGTGTCATAAGGCTTGGTGATGGATGTTACGTAAAATAACTACAGACATATATATTGTTTTGTATTGTAAATTCATGACAATATGCTGTGTCGCGGTAACATTCTTACACTCCTGAATAAAATTGAACGACAAGGAAAACCAGTTAAAACATAATTGTTTAAGGTTCGTTAAAGAAACAATGGCAATTTAAGAGCGCAGTGAATGTCAATGGTAACATTGATATTTTACTTGTCTTTGACAATAGAAAAAAGAATTGATGCAGGGAGTAGTTAAGGCAGAGTCGACGAGTCGAAGGATGAGTTCTAAACGAGTCTATAGGGGTGAGAAAGATTCTAGTAGTGAGTAGTGGTAGAGTCGTATGAGTAAATTTGGGGCAACGTTTTATGAAAGCGAGTTGATGACTAAGTGCTGGCTGAGTTTCGCGATCTTTTCTGTTGTGCCGTTTGAGTAGGGCTGATAGGGTTTCTAGATTTAGGTTTCGTTAAGTTTAATCCTGTCAGTTTTATATTGTCATTTTGTATTTGGATACCAACTTTAAACTATGTCCTAAAACCACGTGTGATACGTTCGGAAGACAACGTTAAGTAGAAGGTTGACTTAATGGAAACAAGTGGTGAGTAAGCCATAACATAGAGCAAGTTTAAGAATTAGGTCAATGTGAGTGAGATATACCGGGGAGTTGTGGGAATTGGGTATGGAAGTGAGATATACCGGGGACTTGTGGGGATTAGGTATGGGAGTGAGATATACAGGGGACTTGTTGGGATTAGGTATGGGAGTGAGATATACCGGGGAGTTGTGGGGATTAGGTATGGGAGTGAGGTGTACAGGGGACTTGTTGGGATTAGGTATGGGAGTGAGATATACCGGGGACTTGTGGGGATTAGGTATGGGAGTGAGATATACCGGGGACTTGTGGGGATTAGGTATGGGAGTGAGATATACCGGGGACTTGTGGGGATTAGGTATGGGAGTGAGATATACCGGGGACTTGTGGGGATTAGGTATGGGAGTGAGATATACCGGGGACTTGTGGGGATTAGGTATGGGAGTGAGATATACCGGGGACTTGTGGGGATTAGGTATGGGAGTGAGATATACCGGGGACTTGTGGGGATTAGGTATGGGAGTGAGATATACCGGGGACTTGTGGGGATTAGGTATGGGAGTGAGATATACCGGGGACTTGTTGGGATTAGGTATGGGAGTGAGATATACCGGGGACTTGTGGGGATTAGGTATGGGAGTGAGATATACCGGGGACTTGTGGGGATTAGGTATGGGAGTGAGATATACCGGGGACTTGTGGGGATTAGG
Organism: Ylistrum balloti; assembly: GCF_031769215.1. Taxonomy (NCBI): domain Eukaryota; kingdom Metazoa; phylum Mollusca; class Bivalvia; order Pectinida; family Pectinidae; genus Ylistrum; species Ylistrum balloti. The sequence goes on along the minus strand of NW_026782259.1, from coordinate 1,065,333 downwards.
TATGGGAGTGAGATATACCGGGGACTTGTGGGGATTAGGTATGGGAGTGAGATATACCGGGGACTTGTGGGGATTAGGTATGGGAGTGAGATATTCCGGGGACTTGTGGGGATTAGGTATGGGAGTGAGATATACCGGGGACTTGTGGGGATTAGGTATGGGAGTGAGATATACCGGGGACTTGTGGGGATTAGGTATGGGAGTGAGATATACCGGGGACTTGTGGGGATTAGGTATGGGAGTGAGATATACCGGGGACTTGTGGGGATTAGGTATGGGAGTGAGATATACCGGGGACTTGTGGGGATTAGGTATGGGAGTGAGATATACCGGGGACTTGTGGGGATTAGGTATGGGAGTGAGATATACCGGGGACTTGTTGGGATTAGGTATGGGAGTGAGATATACCGGGGACTTGTTGGGATTAGGTATGGGAGTGAGATATACCGGGGACTTGTTGGGATTAGGTATGGGAGTGAGATATACCGGGGACTTGTGGGGATTAGGTATGGGAGTGAGATATACCGGGGACTTGTGGGGATTAGGTATGGGAGTGAGATATACCGGGGACTTGTGGGGATTAGGTATGGGAGTGAGATATACCGGGGACTTGTGGGGATTAGGTATGGGAGTGAGATATACCGGGGACTTGTGGGGATTAGGTATGGGAGTGAGATATACCGGGGACTTGTGGGGATTAGGTATGGGAGTGAGATATACCGGGGACTTGTGGGGATTAGGTATGGGAGTGAGATATACCGGGGACTTGTGGGGATTAGGTATGGGAGTGAGATATACCGGGGACTTGTGGGGATTAGGTATGGGAGTGAGATATACCGGGGACTTGTTGGGATTAGGTATGGGAGTGAGATATACCGGGGACTTGTTGGGATTAGGTATGGGAGTGAGATATACCGGGGAGTTGTGGGGATTAGGTATGGGAGTGAGATATACCCGGGACTTGTGGGGATTAGGTATGGGAGTGAGATATACCCGGGACTTGTTGGGATTAGGTATGGGAGTGAGATATACCGGGGACTTGTGGGGATTAGGTATGGGAGTGAGATATACCGGGGACTTGTTGGGATTAGGTATGGGAGTGAGATATACCGGGGACTTGTGGGGATTAGGTATGGGAGTGAGATATACCGGGGAGTTGTGGGGATTAGGTATGGGAGTGAGATATACCGGGGAGTTGTGGGGATTAGGTATGGGAGTGAGATATACCCGGGACTTGTGGGGATTAGGTATGGGAGTGAGATATACCGGGGACTTGTGGGGATTAGGTATGGGAGTGAGATATACAGGGGAGTTGTTGGAATTAGGTATGGGAGTGAGAATTATAAGGGAATTGTGAGAGAGTCTGTTGAGTGAGATGTATGAGTTTTGGAAAACAGATTTTTGGGAATGAGTTATGAGAAAGAGTTTTGGAATTGAAATTTATGAGTAAGTTGTGAGAAAGAGTTTTGGAAGTGAGATGTGAGAGTAAGATGTTGGAATGAATTTTGGGAGATAGATGAATGAGTTGTGAAAAAGATATTTGGAAGTGATATGTATGAGTGAGTTGTGAGAAAGTGTTTGGGGAGCGAAGTGTATGAGTGAGTTGTGAGAAATTGTTTTGGGAATGAGATGTACGAGCGTGTTTTGTTTAAATGAGTTTTGGAAGTGAGATTTGAGAATGAGCAAGTTCAGTCTATACAGAAACCTATTACTGATCAGATGGAAGTTGAAATCCCTCTTAAACATGAAGACTAAAAGTACACCTTACTCAAGAAGGATCGTTTCCGCTGTAAGAAGTAGTAACATTACAACATAAGTGTTCTGAACCGATACAGCTAGAATAGTTATAGTTGCACTTTACAAACAAATCGCCCTTGGAATAATTAAAATCCCCCCAACAATGATAATTAAATGTATATTAGGATAACCTGGAACACAATCTTCAAAATCTTTGCACAAAACGTTTTAAATACATTGTTATTTTCCCATTTACCCTCAATACTCTTCAGAGACCCATAGTAAACCTATGTTGATGTTTGGGACATATTCATGGTTCATATCCACGTGCTATGTTTCCTAATTCTCGCTCTCGCGAGACTATAAAACACCAGTAGACAGCCAATCATCTTATCTTGATAACAGAAGTCTCGCTTGCTAAATTATTGATGATAAAAATAAGTCAAGCTGGAGACCCATCTTTCCCTACTGTGACGGAATCATTCACGTTTTGATAAATTGATATAACAGAAAATACCGTCGCTACACCGAAACACCGTACGCTTGATGACAGCCAACGACACCGTAAATAAACCTGAGATGTTCTGGGGGCTTCAGTTTTATGAGGATTACACCCAATCCATACCCATTTAAGGCAGCTTTTCATTGGGTCCCTCGTCCCATCTTAACATCTAGATTTCTCTAATATGAGAGTTATAACCATATCCCTCTGCTGGGTGCGATAAATCTCTCCTAAGGTCGCACATCAATTAGTTAGCCGTGCATTCTGTTGAAAAACAATCTAACAAGTGTGATTGTAAATATTTCTTCATACATCTTCATAATACTGCTTCTTACTTCTCCCAAACCCCATAAATAAAGGTCGATTGAGAGCTATACGGCTGAGCCAGAGGACTCGAAAACTGCTTATTAGTAATAAACCCAAGACCTAGAGTGCAGTTTGCAGAAATTAATCTCTGAAATAGATGAGAAGTCTTCCTTCAGGAAAGAAATGGAAAACCAAAAAGAAATGTATTTTCCTGTTGTTTTATTCCAGGAAATCCATAGATCACGTACGTCTGAGGGTAGGAGGAATAGTGCTATAGAGAGAAAGGCAAGCATTCCGTGTAGTTTACACATTTTTGATTGCAGTTCTCTAAGAAGCGTTTAATTGTGTTCTGAAAGCATTTATGACCGTCATCTTCTATCGACCTTAGTTGATAAGACATCCCAGTTCTAATGAGAGACAGATTGTTAGGGACGATATTTTGTCAGACATTAAATGGTACACCCAGAGTACAGAAACCCTTGCACTGAAACAGCGAAGGTACGAAAAGAAAACGCACGAAAGTGCCACATAAAGGGAGGTAATCGTAAGAAACGGGGGCAGAGGTCATTTCTAGTGACATAATGCTTAACATTAGCTATAAGTGTTTGACACAAGTTAATTCAGAAGATTCAAAAATTCAAACTCATTGCGTACAAACTCCCAAATATTTTATTCTGCTCAACTAGCAACTGCCAACTCCCAAATACGCAGTTTTTCTCATTTGTCGTGAAGTCTACAGCACCCAACTCAAAAACACACAGTTTGTCAGAGTCACTTTCTCCCAAACTAATAGTTTGTAGGATCTCTCGTGGAGTCAACAACTCGAAAAGACGCAGTTTCTCTGAGGAATCAGTTCCCAAACATGTAGTTTGTATAATATCTTTTGGATTCACCAACTCCCAAATCTATTTTCTGACCGAACAAAATCTATCCATCCTGTCGAATTTAATGTCTATGTCGTTCAGTTTTGAGTTATTCTGAGATATATTTGCTTTAATACTCGGAGTTTCACGAAAGTTTCGCGTTGAAACAGGTTTTTCATTACCTACGGAAATGAGATAAAATATAATTTTGTAAGTTCGTCATGATTGACATAACGTACCTACTTACTTATTACTGTTCCTGACAGTATATCTTGTACATTAGTTTCCATTCATGAAAGTCTACAAAAAGGTACATGAATGAATTTTTATACTTTTATTATACGACCAGTGCTTGAGCACAAAACACACATTTTTGTTGTTTTAATCTGAAACTTGTATAAAATTCTTCAAATCAGTATTGTTTGATCTTAGGATATATACAGTATGTCATGTCCAACTACATTTAAATCCCACGCAGTTCGTGCCTTTTCTATAAAAATAAAACCGACAAAAGAAGAAAAATACAGGAAATAAATTTATTCATTTTTTTCACATTGATCAGTCGCCTAAATCACGGCTCTGCATTTCTATGAGGTAAAATGAGGACTTATATTTTGGTTGTCATTAACTGTTTTAAATTTGTTAAATCCACTTTTGATGCTTTATTTTCTTAAAAGTAAGATATTTTACCAGGACTGTTTCAGAACAACAAAATAATTGACAGTTGTTGCGGTCAGCAGGGTCGGCTAAACAGTCGTCTGCTTTGATTCAGAAGTTTTTCTTATTAGCACCTACAGGTACATTCCTTTATACTCAGGCTTCACGAGTGGACAAATCTGTCATTCTGTGGAATGAAACAGAATAAGTGTTTGAGCGCTGTTACTATTCAAGCGCTGGTAAGATTTGTCTACTTAAGAAATGCACACACCAGGATTTTTTTTACTTTTTTTTATTTGAATTTCACAATTACAGTAGAATTAGACACTAGGTATGCATTTCGTATGGGAGTTGACATCTTCATAGATATAAGTGTTTTTACGCCAACCAGAGTAACCAAACTGAACTGACACTTCTGGGGATCTCTAGTAAAACAAAACATTAGCAAAATCATGGACGTACGTATTTTATATACGTCTCTGGCAAAATCAACATAGGTATTCATGTGTTTTTAGTTTTTACCAGAATTTTGAAAAAATAGGGTCGGTAATAAAAACAAAACAGGATATTGGAAACACTTTATCTATATATGTACAATATATATAAAGATATATAAAAACTGGAAAACACGATGAGCTGTAAAACATAAGCGCTTTCATTTCTTCTTCAGATGTTTTCCAGTTTTTTCAGTTTTTATATGTTTTCTGGACACGGAGAATTTATCATATTTTCACTATATATATATATATATATATGTTTCGATCTACTAATTGAAATAAACTGATTGTTTACGACAGTGTGACGATAGACTGAAAGTTACAGTGACATCGTGTGACTGACGAGAGGAAAGCTGGATCGATATCAATACAACATGCAACGACGCAAAAATTTCGATGGTCAAATTGCTAAAATCTTTTCTCGTCATATAAACAGCATCGACAGGTCACGTGATTGTACAGTGCCTAACATCCGATGTTAATGCATATTATGGGATAGCGCGGTGTAAATCATCTTTCTCGTTACATCTGACAGAAATCGCATATAACAGCTTCATGGTGGTGTTAACATCGGTCTAATCTGTCTGTATAAGCGTGAGAAAATATCCGACTTTTTATTACGATACCGATACAGTAATAAAACGTGATATTACCCGCCATAACTCACAATAACCAATCCCTGATCTCGTTATGTGAATGAAGTTTGTGTACCCATTCATCACTTGGTAGCCAATCAATGCCACTGTTCCATCTGTAGTCAATACTGACAACGAAGGCCATTTATGGTATAATGCGCTCATTATGATAGCTCTGTATAATAAACATGGTCAGCTATCATTGCAGTAGAAACCAATCATTGAATCCGTTACAACAAAACGGCATATTGTTTTTTTTTTTTTTTTTTGTCAACTATATCATCAGTGATATGTACATTATCTATATACTTGAAGATATACTCCTTGGGCGGTTTCACCGGCAGTAATATAATACAATATAAAATGAATTCCAACGTAATATCTTGGACTTTGGTAGTCTTCTACACTTAGTTATCTAGAATAATACTTAGAGCTATTATTATGACGCTTTGAAGTAAATTTCACTTGTGGACTACTTTTTTGACGGCGCACTTAACGGCGTGATTCGGTTAATAGCGTCAACAATTTCATAGTTTTCTGGTTGCTAAAGTGCTTCTCTTAAGTATAACTCTAGAAGTCTTAGGTAGATTTCAGCTTAAGTTTGCATGAATCACAGATTTCAAATTCGTAGATTCTGACTTGGTGAATCACTATCCCGGAATTTTAGGACCCGGAAATAAATAATTCAACTTGGTTCTTGATCTTTTGGGGTGAAATTTGTAAAAAAAAAAAAAAAAATAATAATATCAATTAAGCACAGTGACCCCCTCTTTTTATATCGTGAAAAGTATCATCGAAAATTTCTCTATCCAAATATAAAGTATTAAAACAGTTTACTACTAGAAGATAGTCAAATAATGGGTTGAGGTCATTTTGGAACGTTTTCATTTTTTGGTTGCTGTGTATTTTAAAGCTCGTTAAAGTAAATGAAATCTTTGCATTTTTCGAATTAATTTTTTCTTAGTATCCAAGTGTCATACACTTGTAATGAAAGACAAAACGTTATTTCTGTAAAGGATGCCGTGAAAATAACAGGGAACGTCCGTTATTCAGGAAAAAAAAGAACAAAATGTGAAAATGAATCTGACGACTGTCATGGAAAAAAAAGTAGTACAGCAAAACATTGCATTTTTGCTTTTATTTTCCTTCCTAAGATCAAACCTTTGACAAAATTTCATCAGAAAAAAAGTTTAATACTGGCATTGTTTCCTTCTCAGAGGAGCACATCCTTAAACTTTGACTTTTTGGAGACTTACATAAATCCATTTACTGATTAAATGGTAAACTCTCTGATGTTCAGAAGGTACAAGGCTCTGTTTAAGTGGAACGTTTCTGAACAAACAAATGTATGACGCTTTTTTCTGCAAACCCAGCAGTAAAAGAGAGAGTACCGGCGTATTGGTTAGCAATCACATAGATTGCCTTTGAAGCAGTCCCTTAACGCTTCAAAAATTGTGATATGCTCTCAATATTGTTTCTCCAAATGGTTTCTCATGTCTGCAAACTCTATGCATATGCACATGCAAAACTTATTTTAAACTTTCTATAACAGTAAATTTTTTTGTTGGTTTCTTTATTTATTTATTTATTCATTTATTTTTTATTTATTTTTTTTTGTCTTTGCCTACAAAAAACGCAAAATTAATAGCACAGTTTCTGCTCTTCGTCAACGTTGTGAAATTCATCAAATAACCAATCACAAAACAAATTACAGATTCGTGTCGTTGTACAATATTGTACCATCTAGACTCCCCAGGTTTGGAATGTAACAACCAATCTATACTGATTTTACAAAACTGTTTTCATTTGATCTCGTGGAATCCTTCATCATTGTAAAATTCGATCCCGGCTTAGTGCGCGCGAAGGGACGCCTTCTTATTATAGTTACTCAAAACAAAAATGATTGGAACTCTGAGGCGTTAAAGTGATGAATTGCCACAATGATTGTACAATAAAGAGACAACCCCGTGACAAGATATTGGCTGCTCCGAGCGTGTAGCCTTCGTCGTGTAATAAAGCCGTATTAAGATGGATGACATATCATCCTTTTTCGTCTTAATAATAATGACCAAAACATTGCCATTCCACGCATAATACATATCAATTTCAATACAACCGAATTAGTTCAGAAGAGGAGGATTTCCAAAATGAACTTTTCCCCAAATTGTACCTAGACCCGGTCATGCCTCGGAATGCTGTGCTCTGATATCGACGATGCGCATCAAATCGCCATTATGTGCCACTATCCGGCTAGGTATACGATATCATAATTGAACTCTCCCGCGCCACATTCGAGAGTTCAATTGAGCGGGTGATGGATGGTGAGGAAATAACGAGATTTGAGATAACGTCCATGCAAAACCATTTAGAGATTTATACGGGATTCCTCTAATTTCTGGTCATAATGTGTGTGGTTTATAAAGTTACCTTTTGAATATGATTTTTAGAAGTTTCCATGTCTTCTTATGTCACGACAAGCTTATATGTTGTTATAGTATAGTCACAGCGTTTGGTTTGGGACGGTTGTCGTCTATACAATCTTTAATATGTAACCAATGTGATTTCCGGCGTTAAAGAGGTGACCAATGTGATTCTCACTTTTTTTTTTTTTTTTTGTTTGTGCTACCTTGGCCATTCTCACACGTCATGTGTGTACAATTCTTAACAGAAATATCTCTTATGAACTCCAAAAGAAGATACCCCTAAGGAGGCCATAGGAAGATCCCTATGAGAACCCAACAGAGATATCCCATTAGAAAGATTTCCTGTGGAAAAACCTACCCAACCCCCACCCCTCACAAGAAACTATTGATCCCCCTAACAGGGAGATCTTCCACCGCAAAGGAACAACTCCCATTCCTACAACTCATCCCTTACACCCAAGTAAGCGCGAAGAAGTACCCAAACTAAAGAACCTCATAGAGAGATACCCTCGCTAGGAATCCCACCTGGACATACTGTATTAAAAAACCCAGCAGGGATATCCAATAGTTCGAAACCAAACAGGGAGGTACCCCCAGGAACTCCACATAAAGATACTATAAGGAACTTCGCCTGGGAAATCCGTGTTAGCCTTTTTATAACCCCTAAGGAACCCCACAGGGATATCCATCAGATTCATCTTTCCACGCCGACAATGACATCAACATTTTCGTACTGAGCAAATTATCGGCGAGCTGGAACTTTCTGCTATATCGTCATTTGTCATATTTCCTATAACAAGCCAGGCGAAGTCAGCGCTGGGAACAATTTGATTCTGTGAAATTGATTCATGATTAATTACCGTTTAACCCCGGCTCTGGTGTTGTTCGCAGTTATCAATCACTCATATTGGGATATTTATACAGCAGTATGAATTTGTCAATTATGGAAGCGGCGTGGTGGAGAATGTTGTAGCCTTGTCAAGTCCCTAGTACAGGCGTACGCTCGCGTGCTCATAATTGACAGGCCAACTTACAGTCGCGCCATATTGGTGTTTTTTATTGATTGCTTTCTGGACGAATATCCAGTATTCTTTGTGAGAAAGAGGTTCCCATGATTGATTTATGAATTAAAGAACAATAAGAACAATAACATTAATCAAAAACAAGTTTTAATTATATTGCTTGCTTGGTATTTATTACATGTGTTAAAATGAGAAGTTAACTTTGGAATATTGATTAAGAAATGAAGTGGAATAAATCATATTCTTGTTATTTTCATTCTAATCTTTTCTTGCGTTGTAAACTTCAACATGCGTAACTAAAGATTCCACGTCACCTGTGTAAAACGTCCCTAAAGATTCCACGTCACCTGTGTAAAGTGTCACTTAAGATTACACGTCACCTGTGTAAAACGTCACTAAAGATTCCACGTCACCTGTGTAAAACGTCCCTAAAGATTCCACGTCACCTGTGTAAAGTGTCACTTAAGATTACACGTCACCTGTGTAAAACGTCACTAAAGATTCCACGTCACCTGTGTAAAGCGTAACTAAAGATTCCACGTCACCTGTGTAAAACGTCACTAAAGATTCCACGTCACCTGTGTAAAGCGTAACTAAAGATTACACGTCACCTGTGTAAAACGTCACTAAAGATTCCACGTCACCTGTGTAAAGCGTAACTAAAGATTCTCACCTGTGTAAAGCGTAACTAAAGATTCCACGTCACCTGTGTAAAGCGTAACTAAAGATTACACGTCACCTGTGTAAAACGTCACTAAAGATTCCACGTCACCTGTGTAAAGCGTAACTAAAGATTCCACGTCACCTGTGTAAAGCGTAACTAAAGATTACACGTCACCTGTGTAAAACGTCACTAAAGATTCCACGTCACCTGTGTAAAGCGTAACTAAAGATTCCACGTCACCTGTGTAAAGCGTAACTAAAGATTACACCACCTGTGTAAAACGTCACTAAAGATTCCACGTCACCTGTGTAAAGCGTCACTAAAGTGTCCTTGTCACCTGTGTTAAACGTGACTAAAGTTTAGACGTTACGTGTGTAAATCGTCACTAAAGATTCCACGTCACCTGTGTAAAGCGTCACTAAAGATTCCACGTCACCTGTGTAAAACGTCACTAAAGATTAGACGTCACCTGTGTAAAGCGTCACTAAAGGGTCCACGTCACCTGTGTAAAACGTCCCTAAAGATTCCACGTCACCTGTGTAAAGCGTAACTAAAGATTCCACGTCACCTGTGTAAAACGTCCCTAAAGATTCCACGTCACCTGTGTAAAGCGTAACTAAAGATTCCACGTCACCTGTGTAAAGCGTAACTAAAGATTCCACGTCACCTGTGTAAAACGTCCCTAAAGATTCCATGTCACCTGTGTAAAACGTCCCTAAAGATTCCACGTCACCTGTGTAAAACGTCCCTAAAGATTCCACGTCACCTGTGTAAAGTGTCACTTAAGATTACACGTCACCTGTGTAAAACGTCACTAAAGATTCCACGTCACATGTGTAAAGCGTCACTATAGGGTCCACGTCACCTGTGTAAAACGTCACTAAAGATTCCACGTCACCTGTGTAAAACGTCACTAAAGATTCCACGTCACCTGTGTAAAGCGTCACTAGAGATTACACGTCACCTGTGTAAAGCGTCCCTAAAGATTCCACGTCACCTGTGTAAAACGTCACTAAAGATTCCACGTCACCTGTGTAAAGCGTCACTAAAGGGTCCATGTCACCTGTGTAAAACGTCACTAAAGATTAGACGTCACCTGTGTAAAACGTCCCTAAAGATTCCACGTCACCTGTGTAAAGCGTCACTAAAGGGTCCACGTCACCTGTGTAAAGCGTCCCTAAAGATTCCACGTCACCTGTGTAAAACGTCCCTAAAGATTCCACGTCACCTGTGTAAAGCGTCCCTAAAGATTCCACGTCACCTGTGTAAAACGTCACTAAAGGGTCCACGTCACCTTTGTAAGGTGTCACTAAAGATTCCAAGTCACCTTTTTTGAAACCTTACAAATAGTTTCATGTCACTCCAGGAATGATTTTAAGTCACCTTTTAATGATGCGCCGAGATGTTTTACCGTTGCATTGGAAGAGCCTTTCAAAACAGATGACAGAAAACGTCAGAATATTACGTAAAACAGTCCATTCAAAATGGCGATGACATGTCAAGCGCAACGCCATATGTTAAGAAATTTTCAATCATTTACAATCATTTGTACTGTCTGACAGAGGTAATTCTGTTCTTATTCATAGCAATTAAAGAAATAGACAATAATTTCTTGTTAAATGTCGTATTATTTTTGACTCGTTTAACTGATGTCAATTTCGTGATATATATGATATTCAACAAAAAACAGCACAAAGATTGCTCAACAGTAACAGAACAGATCACACGTCAGGTATCCTACAGCACAAAGATTGCTCAACAGTAACAGAACAGATCACACGTCAGGTATCCTACAGCACAAAGATTGCTCAACAGTAACAGAACAGATCACACATCAGGTATCCTACAGCACAAAGATTGCTCAACAGTAACAGAACAGATCACACATCAGGTATCCTACAGCACAAAGATTGCTCAACAGTAACAGAACAGATCACACATCAGGTATCCTACAGCACAAAGATTGCTCAACAGTAACAGAACAGATCACACGTCAGGTATCCTACAGCACAAAGATTGCTCAACAGTAACAGAACAGATCACACGTCAGGTATCCTACAGCACAAAGATTGCTCAACAGTAACAGAACAGATCACACGTCAGGTATCCTACAGCACAAAGATTGCTCTCAACAGTAACAGAACAGATCACACGTCAGGCATCCTACAGCACAAAGATTGCTCAACAGTAACAGAACAGATCACACATCAGGTATCCTACAGCACAAAGATTGCTCAACAGTAACAGAACAGATCACACATCAGGTATGCTACAGCACAAAGATTGTTCAACAGTAACAGAAGAGATCACACAATGTTAACATTTCTCTCGCTCTCCCCTGTCCTCTGTTTTTTCCTAAAAACTCGTTCATTCTTACAAAAACGTTCTCATCAAGACACATATTTTGGTAACAATTCACTTTCTCGAAAATAACTGTTGTTGCCCTGATCTTAAATAGATCCCAGGGTCGCGCCGTGCGTTACCCAACTCTACAACTTGGAATCAAAACTCAGAGAAATGCTGCTCTGACAAAATGGATAGGAGAATTAGACAAAAAAAGTATCAAAAGTACAAGATGATATCGGCATTGATGGCGAACAAACTCATCTGGTACAATACTGTTATTTAACAATAGGTTTGGTGGTGAAGGCCCGACTACAGGCGGTTCATTGTTAAACTGGCATCAATTATATTTAGTGTACTAGACAAGTACGCCACGTTTCCCGTCATTCCTTACATTCAGAAACCAAAAATCTGGTAAGAGTTATTGATCATCTTTCCACGTGTTTCCATTTTGAATTAGAAAAAACTTTAATACTTTAAAATACTAGAAATCCTTTTCTCAAATAAATCAAACATAAAGGTATGCAAGAAAAATGTATTTCGGGTTAAAAATTCTACAATTAGTTGTTTCAATGAAAAATTAATATCTCCATATTGAAGTAGCTGTGATAGGAGAACAATGCTTCTAGTCGCTTCCATTGTGTCTGATTTCAACTCGTTAATCTATCATGATTTTGTAAAATCTGAAGATTTATAGAAGCTACTGGGGCCCGTTAATTAAAACATGGTAGGTGTGATTGAGCCCATTTCCGTTAATCCAGGCACAGGGACGGCAGTAGGTATAGAAAACCTACCAGAGATCGTATCCGCGACAGATACTAATTTCTTCTACTTTTAATTTATCTAGAACACATACGTTACAGAAAGAAGGTGACAAGATTTCGGGCTGTAACTCAGATTAATGTAAAAACGGTCTTAAAATTTGTGTTTGATATAAGAGCGTGTCTAGGATTGTGAGGTTTTTAACTCGGAGAAATATCGGATTGAGTTGCAGGTCATTGCTAAGTATTTATAACCATTAAAATATTAACTCTCTGCCGATAGATCAGCCACCAGCCTCGGCCTTGGAAGCACTATATACTGGTAAACTACCTTTTTTTCTAAATAATGCATCTATAGCCAGCCAATGTTGATTGTGTTAGATTTTTGAAATCAATATCTGTAGTATGGATGTTGTGAGAGATATATTCCACACCTCGACTGAACGCTGCGGGACACATGAACGGTTACACTGACGAGTAGACAGTTTAATTAACATATAGGTGTGTAGACGGACGATTAGGTAAGTAAGAGGAGGAATGAAGGAATGGACAAATCAATGAAAGGAGGAATTAGTAGATACTTTGATGTCGATTTTCAACGGAAATTGAAGAGATATATCACGAAGGGAATGCCGGATACACCTTGGAATGAGCTGTCGACGGACGAAAAGACTGACTGATGACCATTCATGGGTACCTTACTGGTGAACCGACGGAGGGAAGATCAGAAAGGAACAAACAAATTTAGAGGTGACAAAGCCTGCAGTGCAAAGGGTTTTTTGGAAAGACAAGGACGTTGTGATTGTTATAGCTACAGAATATTGTCACTGAGATTTAACAGAAAGTCCGCGGACCGTTGATCAACAGTTGGATGGACATTGCCACAGTCCGAACAACGGTTAGACAATCATTGGTTCGATGGGCAAAACGACGAATACAGACTATTGACAAGCACACGAGCGAAGGCTGGATAGACAGTCACAGACGATTGAATGCATGATGGATCATACGATCGAAGTGCCGAAGGCAAGATAGACAGTCAAACGGCCGGAGACTGGATGGACAGTCACACAACGGAAGCCCTGAAGGACAGTCACACGGCCGAAGGCTAGGTGGAGAGTCACACGACCAAAGACCAGAAGGAAAGTTACGCGACACATGGCTGGACAGACAGTCATTCGACCGAGGGCTGAATGGACAGTCACGTGACCGAAAGCTTGATGGACAATCACATCACCGAAGACCAGAAGGACAGTCACACCATCGAAGACCAGAAGGACAATTACTTGACCGAAGGCTGGATGGGCAGTCACAAGGCCGAAGGCTGGACAGACAGTCAAACGACCGAAGGCTGGATGTACAGTCACAAGGCCGAAGGCTCACAAGGCCGAAGGCTGGACAGACAGTCAAACGACCGAAGGCTGGATGTACAGTCACAAGGCCGAAGGCTGGACAGACAGTCACAAGGCCGACGGCTGGACAGACAATCACAAGGCCGAAGGCTGGACAGACAGTCAAACGACCGAAGGCTGGATGTACAGTCACAAGGCCGAAGGCTGGACAGACAGTCACAAGGCCGACGGCTGGACAGACAGTCACACGGCCGAGGGCTGGACAGACAGTCACAGTCGACTGTGATAGTGAATGTTCATCCAAAGCAAAGATGAAATAAAAGTTAGATGACATTTAGTATTGTTGACAATTAAAACAAGTAATGTATTTGTTTATACTTGATTTAGACATACAGCCCTACCATCTAAATTATTGTAGTCCATTTTATACTATCTGACTCGCTAATTTGAAATCACAAGGTTCCTACACTCCTAGTGTATACTGTGCACATTGATTACGTTAATCACATTGATAGTAAATTTAAAAACGCCAACATGACAGACATTTATTATATTATTTGGGACAGCTAATACACAATGATTGGTCTGCTGATTCCGTGATAATAATTTCTAGAAATATCTGTGATACTTTTTTACCCTTTGCTTATGTTTTACCGCTTGTTTTACATCTCTCCGTGCCTCAGCCTTTTTTACATTTCTACTGTGTTAGGGGAGAAGATATATTGCTACACCGTGTCCAGTTTGGTCACTTCACGCAGTGGTATTTAAGAGGCTTAATCAGAATGGTCAGTCATAATTGTATTGTTAGTGACGTCACACGACAAACGCGCTGAACCTGATTAAAACAAAATATTTCCGGCGTATAATTTGTTACTCCAGCTATCTCTAATTAAAGGGAAGTATAAGAGTGTTGTTTAGGTTAGTATCAGAGAGGAGTTATATGAAATGTGTCACATAGTTGTCTCATTCATCATCCCAAACCTCTGGTATTCCAGGGACTGGATTAGTCACGAGATCCAGCAACTTGACCGCCTAAGCCTTGGACCAACAACAGAGTCGCCGGTTTGACCTAACATTTATCATTGAGATGCTTTCCCTATGTCAGCCTCACTACCGATCACATCGAGGACAGTGTTTTCTACAGGAAGGCCGTAATATCTGTCTGTGTCCCCCAAACCGTAATCCCCCTCCATCTCGCTGACATGTTTCTATCTGCCTCCGAGCCCTACATTGACAACGGGGATTTTATAGCGTTTTCACGGCGCTACTCACCAAAACATTTCACGTTTATTTTTCTATATTTCCTTAAGCCTCTTTTTCGATGATATAATTTCAACAACTCACTCCGCTAATATTATAGGTTTAACACCACGTTATTCTGAGGATCAATTTCTTATTCTCCGCTGACAATGTTAAGCGTCCAAGTCGCCCCGAGTAATAATTGATTGATTGGAGCGCTGGCGATATGTTGAGGACTTGAGACAGGGTGATGACAACTAATGCCCCAGGATTACCTTTTGTTATTACATCTGAAAAAAACAACCATTTGTACAAAATGAGAATATAAGATTCGTTCTGCGTTCTCTGCATGGGGGAAGCATTTTCAACTAGAATGCGAGTTGATTAGTATACCAATGTAGTTCGGACGGCCTCTCTCGTCATATAAACCTCATATCAGATGCATATTTGGAGGTGAGAGCAGGCTATGAATTTGGTGTTGTGTACTTAGACACATCTGTAATATCTGGTTACATTTCGGCGTTAATATAATCACAAAGGCTACGGGTATTGCTTGGTCCGGGTCTCCCACGGGGCGTCGAAGCAAATATATAATATAATCCATATCAAAGAACAAGAAATAGAATTGGACTATACAATTTTGGCAACATTTCTAAAGGATACCAATTGAATTTAGAACTCAATTCAACAGAACGCCCTGCTTTTTTAAACTTTGTAAAAGTCAATTTGATATATCCAAGCGTCGTATTCTGAGGCTTGTGTGTATAACTTGAGACAGCCTCGAAATTCTGTCAGACAAGGCACCATGGACAGAAGGTGACAGCTGTCAAAAACGGTTTGTATTCAGTATTGCGGTTCTCCCACACACAGATTCAAGATTTACGATCTATTGACAAACGAATTTCAACATGTTTTCTGCTGACATATCCTTTGACGCGCTATTGATTATTGATGATATACGTTGATTCGGGACTTTTAATGATGATATACGTTGATTCGGGGCTTTTAATGATGATATACGTTGATTCGGGACTTTTAATGATGATATACGTTGATTCGGGGCTTTTAATGATGATATACGTTGATTCGGGACTTTTAATGATGATACACATTGATTCGGGGCTTTTAATGATGATATACGTTGATTCGGGGCTTTTAATGATGAAATACGTTGATTCGGATGATATACGATTCGGGGCTTTTAATGATGATATACGTTGATTCGGGGATTTTAATGATGATATACGTTGATTCGGGGCTTTTAATGATGATATACGTTGATTCGGGGCTTTTAATGATGATATACGTTGATTCGGGGCTTTTAATGATGAAATACGTTGATTCGGGACTTTTAATGATGATATACGTTGATTCGGGGATTTTAATGATGATATACGTTGATTCGGGGCTTTTAATGATGATATACGTTGATTCGGGGATTTTAATGATGATATACGTTGATTCGGGGCTTTTAATGATGATATACGTTGATATACGTTGATTCGGGGCTTTTAATGATGATATACGTTGATTTGATTCGGGGATTTTAATGATGATATACGTTGATTCGGGGCTTTTAATGATGATATACGTTGATTCGGGGCGTTTAATGATGATATACGTTGATTCGGGGATTTTAATGATGATATACGTTGATTCGGGGCTTTTAATGATGATATACGTTGATTCGGGGCTTTTAATGATGATATACGTTGATTCGGGGCTTTTAATGATGATATACGTTGATTCGGGGCTTTAAATGATGTTGATTCGGGGCTTTTAATGATGATATACGTTGATACGGGGCGTTTAATGATGATATACGTTGATTCGGGACTTTTATTGATGATATACGTTGATTCGGGACTTTTAATGATGATACACGTTGATTCGGGGCTTTCAATGATGATACACGTGATTCGGGGCTTTTAATGATGATATACGTTGATACGGGGCGTTTAATGATGATATACGTTGATTCGGGACTTTTATTGATGATATACGTTGATTCGGGACTTTTAATGATGATACACGTTTTAGTGATGATATACGTTGATTCGGGGCTTTTAATGATGATATACGTTGATTCGGGACTTTTAATGATGATATACGTTGATTCGGGGATTTTAATGATGATATACGTTGATTCGGGGCTTTTAATGATGATATACGTTGATTCGGGGATTTTAATGATGATATACGTTGATTCGGGACTTTTATTGATGATATACGTTGATTCGGGACTTTTATTGATGATATACGTTGATTCGGGACTTTTAATGATGATACACGTTGATTCGGGACTTTTAGTGATGATATACGTTGATTCGGGGCTTTCAGTGATGATATACGTTGATTCGGGACTTTTAATGATGATATACGTTGATTCGGGGATTTTAATGATGATATACGTTGATTCGGGACTTTTAATGATGATATACGTTGATTCGGGGTGATGATATACGTTTTACTTTTATGATGATATACGTTGATTCGGGGCTTTTGATGATATACGTTGATTCGGGGATTTTAATGATGATATACGTTGATTCGGGACTTTTATTGATGATATACGTTGATTCGGGGATTTTAATGATGATATACGTTGATTCGGGGCTTTTAGTGATGATATACGTTGATTAGGGGCTTTCAATGATGATATACGTTGATTCGGGGATTTTAATGATGATACACGTTGATTCGGGACTTTTAGTGATGATATACGTTGATTCGGGACTTTTAGTGATGATATACGTTGATTCGGGACTTTTAGTGATGATATACGTTGATTCGGGGCTTTTAATGATGATATACGTTGATTCGGGACTTTTAGTGATGATATACGTTGATTCGGGGCGTTTAATGATGATATACGTTGATTCGGGGATTTTAATGATGATATACGTTGATTGTGGTTTTGTTATTACTGATTCTTTGTCAGATTAATTTGTTGACTTGTTGAGCCTGAATGTTTGGTGAGATCTATCGGTCGATGGGTTTGATGATGAATTTGATTAGTGGGCGAGTATGATTGGTTTACCGGGTTGACTAGTTGCTTATTTTAATTGCTAGATGAGTCTGTTTAGTTGATGAATTGAAAGTTTGGTTGGTGAACTATCTTGATTTGTTGATCGGTTTAATTGGTGAATGATTGAAGTTATTGGTTAATGTGTTAAATCGTAAATGTGTTTGATCTGTTGATGAATTCTGACTGATTGATGAATTCTGATAGATTGATGAATTCTGACTGATTGATGAATTCTGATAGATTGATGAATTCTGATTGATTGATGAATTCTGACTGATTGATGAATTCTGATTGATTGATGAATTCTGACTGATTGATGAATTCTGACTGATTGATGAATTCTGATAGATTGATGAATTCTGATAGATTGATGAATTCTGACTGATTGATGAATTCTGACTGATTGATGAATTCTGATAGATTGATGAATTCTGATAGATTGATGAATTCTGATAGATTGATGAATTCTGATAGATTGATAAATTCTGATAGATTGATGAATTCTGATTGATTGATGAATTCTGACTGATTGATGAATTCTGATAGATTGATGAATTCTGATTGATTGATGAATTCTGATAGATTGATGAATTCTGATAGATTGATGAATTCTGATAGATTGATGAATTCTGATTGATTGATGAATTCTGACTGATTGATGAATTCTGATAGATTGATGAATTCTGACTGATTGATGAATTCTGATTGATTGATGAATTCTGATAGATTGATGAATTCTGACTGATTGATGAATTCTGATAGATTGATGAATTCTGACTGATTGATGAATTCTGATAGATTGATGAATTCTGACTGATTGATGAATTCTGATAGATTGATGAATTCTGACTGATTGATGAATTCTGATAGATTGATGAATTCTGACTGATTGATGAATTCTGACTGATTGATGAATTCTGATTGATTGATGAATTCTGATAGATTGATGAATTCTGATAGATTGATGAATTCTGATTGATTGATGAATTCTGACTAGATTGATGAATTCTGATAGATGATTGATGATTGATGAATTCTGATTGATTGATGAATTCTGATAGATTGATGAATTCTGATAGATTGATGAATTCTGACTGATTGATGAATTCTGACTGATTGATGAATTCTGATTGATTGATGAATTCTGATTGATTGATGAATTCTGATAGATTGATGAATTCTGACTGATTGATGAATTCTGATTGATTGATGAATTCTGATAGATTGATGAATTCTGATAGATTGATGAATTCTGATAGATTGATGAATTCTGACTGATTGATGAATTCTGATAGATTGATGAATTCTGATAGATTGATGAATTCTGACTGATTGATGAATTCTGATAGATTGATGAATTCTGATAGATTGATGAATTCTGACTGATTGATGAATTCTGATAGATTGATGAATTCTGATAGATTGATGAATTCTGATAGATTGGTGAATTCTGACTGATTGATGAATTCTGACTGATTGATGAATTCTGATTGATTGATGAATTCTGATAGATTGATGAATTCTGATAGATTGATGAATTCTGACTAATTGGTGAGTTTGGCTGGTTTGATGGGTCGATGAGGTTTTATTGAACTTATTGGTTGATGTGTTAAGTCGTTAATGTGTATGAACTGTTGATGAATTCTGATTGGTTGGTGAGTTTGATTGGTTAATGAGTTTGATCTGTTGATATGTTGATGCATTCTGATTGGTTATTGTGATGATGCGTTCTATTGGTTTTCATACAACAAATTCTAGTTTCCGAAGCTAATATGAAATAGGCACTGCACAATATCAAATGTACACAATGTTATGAGATACAGAGTTAGGTAACAGTGAAATGTTAGGTCCTGGAGTCAGCTATACATTCTCAAACTATAAGCATCCGTCGATACATCAATGTTTGTAAGTTTTGCGTCACAATGAACGCAAGATTTAGTGGGTAATGATCACAGGGACTAGCGATGGTGTCTCTGTACAGACACTGTATTATTTACTGCATCTGTGTTACAACAACTTCCCTGTGTTCCGTATTTATGTTTTGTTTTGTTATCTGTGGTATTAAAGCAGATTTGAATGGCTGACAGGTACAAATTTTACGAAGCGAAATATCTTTAAACAGAAAAAGAAAACTCCCGTGGAAACGGTTTTTTATTAAAAGGTTCCATGGGACCTGTTTGTACGAATTCGAGGTCATAGGGGCTATATAGATAAAAACGTATTAGATATATCTAGTATTTCACTTGGGGAGGGAGGGGAGTGGAAGAACACGTCGTTATTATAACCTTGTCATTCAGCCTGCCACAAGAACTGTGATGGTAGCGGAGGTGACGTCAAGTAATTTACTCATCCAATGGTTCCACTGGGTCGGAACCCCTATACAGGGATCAGCAAGGCAATGGACTACTGGCATCTTCAGTAGCTGCAGCATATCTCATACTGTGGATCTAGATAAAAGCACGTCAACATTTCTGTACATCACTAATAATGTCACATAGGTGGACCATTTAAACCAATTAAAAACAGCACAGGGCAGCCAGCAATGAAAAGGTTTTACAAAAAGCCAGAAGCCTGTCGCCGCCTCGCTGTTTCGTAGCCTGTGTATGGGTAGCACAAAGTGTGCATAGCTGTCAAAGGGAAAAAATACCCGAAAAAACTTCTTAACCCGCATATGGTGTAAGCCAATAAACGCTATTGTTACACACAGATATATATATATATATATATATAAGTGACAAGTATTAAAGATCCTGGCATATTCTGCAGTCTCGGACGACTACTTTGAAATCAGAGTAAAATTGATAACGAGCTCGAAAATTTTTCCTGTTTTTTTCAAAGTTAAGCCATTGATTTAGATATTACAATAATACTCATTGTATGTCTACAATTAAATTTAGTGACAACAACAAAAACCCGCAACTATACCAAAATTATGACCTTGGATTAAAAGTATCACATTTTTAGATAATCAAAAAGCACCCACATATATATTGTAATTGTAACTGATTAAAATTTGTCATTATTTATCTATCTTATATCATAACGTTTCAGACAAGAAAACAAGTGATAGTGTTTGAAGGAAGTTTGTGGAAGATTTTACAGAGAGGGATAGGGAGTGCTAGACAATGATATCGGAGAGAAGTAATTGGAGGGAGGGTTGTGGGGACGGTTATTGGAGGGAGTGTTGTGGGGGTGGTAATCGGAGGGAGTGTTGTGGGAAGAGTTATTGGAGGGAGGGTTGTGGGGACGGTTATTGGAGGGAATGTTGAGGGGACAGTTATTAGAGGGAATGAAGTGGGGACGGTTATTAGAGGGAGAGTTGTGGGGACGGTTATTGGAGGGAGGATTGTTTGGGCTGTTATTGGAGGATGTGTTGTGGGGGTGGTGATCGGAGGGAGTATTGTGGGAAGAGTTATTGGAGGGAGGGTTGTGGGGACGGTTATTGGAGGGAATGTTGAGGGGACAGTTATTAGAGGGAATGAAGTGGGGACGGTTATTAGAGGGAGAGTTGTGGGGACGGTTATTGGAGGGAGTGAAGTGGGGACGGTTATTAGAGGGAGGGTTGTGGGGGCGGTTATTAGAGGGAGGGTTGTGGTACCGGTTATTAGAGGGAGGGTTGTGGGGACGGTTATTGGAGGGAGGGTTGTGGGGACGGTTATTTGAGGGAAGGTTGTGGGGACGGTTATTTGAGGGAAGGTTGTGGGGACGGTTATTTGAGGGAGTGTTGTGGGAACGGTTATTGGAGGGAGGGTTGTGGGGACGGTTATTGGAGGGAGGGCTGTGGGGACGGTTATTGGAGGGAGTGTTGTGGGAACGGTTATTGGAGGGAGGGTTGTGGGGACGGTTATTGGAGGGAATGTTGTGGGGACGGTTATTAGAGGGAATGAAGTGGGGACGGTTATTAGAGGGAGAGTTGTGGGGACGGTTATTGGATGGAGTGAAGTGGGGACGGTTATTAGAGGGAGGGTTGTGGGGGCGGTTATTGGAGGGAGGGTTGTGGTGACGGTTATTAGAGGGAGGGTTGTGGGGACGGTTATTGGAGGGAGGGTTGTGGTGACGGTTATTGGAGGGAATGTTGTAGTGCAGTAATTGGAAGGAATGTTGTAGTGCAGTAATTGGAAGGAGTGTTGTAGTGCAGTAATTGGAAGGAGTGTTGTAGTTCAGTAATTTGAGGGAATGTTATAGTGCAGTAATTGGAAGGAATGTTGTAGTGCAGTAATTGGAAGGAGTGTTGTAGTGCAGTAATTGGAAGGAGTGTTGTAGTTCAGTAATTTGAGGGAATGTTATAGTGCAGTAATTGGAAGGAATGTTGTAGTGCAGTAATTGGAAGGAGTGTTGTAGTGCAGTAATTGGAAGGAGTGTTGTAGTTCAGTAATTTGAGGGAATGTTATAGTGCAGGTGACACTGTCCTGATACACGTTCTGACGACACATCCTCCTACACAATTTTTGTAATGTAAATATTCAATAACGTATTATCACTAACAAAGTAGCTCCGTATACAATCACACCATTGTTCTAAAGACTCAATAACGTAACACAGGATTACTGGGATGTGATCATGATTCCGAAAAAAATAACTAGATACAAACTTGTTCTGGTAAGATCCTTGATGTAGTAGTTGACTGTAGCTTGAAAACGTTGGAATTATTAGTACAAAGAACAAAATGTAACAAAGGAAACGGAAGAAATCATTTGAAAACGGGTGTGAAAATGGCATTGTTTCTCTGTTTACGGCATAATTTCCAAAGATCCATTGTGTGATATTAACTTTCCTCTCGAAAATTCATATTTAATTTCTGGATAAAAGAAAAAAGAAAGCCTCCCTGTCGATACAATGAAATCGAATGATAGCGTTAATGTTATAATCCCTGTTTGACATTCCCCATTTTGTGCCTCGATATCGAATTCTACTTTTATCTGTAACATAACTTCGACCAATCAAAATACGATTCATAAATTGATGAAAATGAGAGAGATCGCAGAGAGACAGGTCCTCTCTCTCCTAATTGAAGGATCCATATTCAAAAAGCGGCTCGGTGAGAAGGAGAAATTAGATTATCCCGACACAGATACCCCTCTAATGATCACTTTATCTTTTAAATTCCGTAAAAATGTGAATTATAACCGTCGGTTCGCTGTCGGGCTGCTATAATATGCATGAATCTTTCAAAACAGATACGGAACGAAATGATCAAATAAAAAGATTTACTGAACAATTTGCGAGAAAGAGTGGCAATTTACCAACATCTCCCGTAGTAGTTAAAAATGACCTGATAAAAACGTCTAATCTAATCGGCCTTATTGATGCATGTTTTATTAATGTTTTGGACCTAAGTGTTTTCACTGGTGATATTAAATCGATGCTTTCTTTTATTAGATTTTCAAAAATAAATATCTGGTGGTACTCGAATGCCTGGTAGTGCTCACTCTGAGCAAGATGTTTGGTGTTCCTTTGTATTGTGTAAGACGTCATGCGGAACCGAGTCCGTGCTTATTTTTTCTACTTATAAAGGACGCCGAGCAGAGGAAGTGGCTTTTCTCTGATTTTCTCTGACAGCTGTTGTCGATGTACATTACAGGGACATGTAGAGGACATAAGACAACCTTCTGAACTATAAACACCATACCATGGCCATTATGACCCACAGTAACTTCTGTGCAGAATATATTACATTTATGTCTATTTTGAATATTTTTCTATGATGTGAAGACGGAGTATTATCCAGTCACTTTCATAACACACAGACACCACCACCACCACCACCACACACACACACACACACACACACACACAACCACACACACACAAATCATCATCATCATCATCATCATCATCATCATCACCACCACCACCACACACACCACCGTCACCACCACCCAACCACACAGAGCACATCTTGTCTTTGTGTCATTAATATAGAAATTAAAAAGGAAACATTCATTGTCATAAGTAAGACTTATGAAAAAAAAAAATTAAAACTCGTAGAAAAAACAACCAGCACGAGGAAAAAGAATGGAAAGAGGAAGGCGTAGATTGGAGGCGTTGGCAGGGGAAAAGTTGTCACAAAAAATAATTGAGGAAAAGTAAAAAGGTGACGCCAGGGAGATAAAGTGTGGTTCAAGGTAAGTATCGGGGGAGACACATTGTGGTACCAGGTTAGTATCGGGGAGACACATTGTGATACCAGGTTAGTATCGGGGGAGACACATTGTGGTACCAGATAATTATCGGGGAGACACATTGTGGTACCAGATAAGTATCGGGGGAGACACATTGTGGTACCAGATAAGTATCGGGGGAGACACATTGTGGTACCAGATAAGTATCGGGGGAGACACATTGTGGTACCAGATAAGTATCGGGGGAGACACATTGTGGTACCAGGTTAGTATCGGGGGAGACACATTGTGGTACCAGGTTAGTATCGGGGGAGACACATTGTGGTACCAGGTTAGTATCGGGGGAGACACATTGTGGAACCAGATAAGTATTGGGGGAGACACATTGTGGTATCAGGTAAGTATCGGGGGAGACACATTGTGGTACCAGATAAGTATTGGGCGAGACACATTGTGGTACCAGGTTAGTATCCAGGAGATACAATTTGGTACAATTGGTTGCCCATCTTTCGTGAAATTTGCTCACACTTTATGCAAAAGTCATATACTTTGGGCATTGATGTGTTTCAGGTGTCGGAGGTCAAGGCCTTGGTGACGGTATCATTTATATCTTACATACATTTTCTGTGTTTAGGTCATCTGACTAGGTCTCGATGACCTATAGCCATTGCGTTTTGTCCATTCGCTGTCCGCCGTGCATAAACTTTCCATTCAAATTACTTCTTTTCAATAACAAAAAGGCCGAGGGTGCTGATATTAAGTCTGAAGCATGATGGGATGAATGGCTACTAAGTTAGGTAAAATGAATTACCTTGACTTACTTTCAAGATCACGGGGTCAATTACTTTAAAATCTTTGAAAGACTTCTTCTAAATAACCAAAAGGTCAAGGGTGCTGATATTGGGCCTGTGGCATGGTAGGATATAGGGCTAACAATTATTTTTAATATGAATGACTTTTATCCAAGTTTAAGGTCACATGTGTCAAATATGTCAAATTTTTTAAACAGCTTCTTCTCAATAACCAAAAGACCTAGGGTGCTGATATTAGGCATGTAGCATGATAGAATATAGGACTACCAAATTTGTAAATATGAATGACTTTAACCTATTTTCAAGTTACAGTGGACAAATGGGTAAAAATTTAAAAACAACTTCTCAAAAACTAAAAGGCCCGTAGTAATGATAATCAGAAGGTAGCATGTTGGCACAGACAAGGGCTACCAAGTTCGTTCATCTTATTGACCTTGACTTTTTTCAATGTCATGGGTGTCAAATATGACAAATTCTTTAACCGACTTCTTAATAACAAAAAGGTTTAGGATGCTGATATTGAACCTGTGGCATGCTGGGATGAAAGGTTTCCAATTTTGTTCATATGATTGACCTTTTCTGTTTTAAAAGGTTACAGGGATAAAATGTGTTAAAATCTGCAAACGACGTAGTAAAAAGGCCCAGACTGTTGATATTGGTTCTCTGATATAAGTGGATGAAGGGCTAGTAATTTGTTTCAGGTCTCTTGGGTTTCTTGGCATTTGTGTAATAAAATGTATAATAGTATGATTATTTCAAATTTACAGAAAATGTTTTGATGAATCAAAAATCTCTTCTTTAGTAAGTTGTAGAGAAGTTGGGCAATTTATTTCATGCCTATTTGGCCCCTTTCATGTATAGGTCTTTATAGTCAGATGACCGTTAATGCCTGTGGGTCTCTTTTTTTAACAATTTTGAGTGTGTCATTGTTATCTCGAATTTTGTTGGAATATCACAGCTTCTAATTGGCTGTTACAGTTACAGTTATCTCAATATTTATAGAAGTGCCCTGACCTCTTATTTGATGTAGAATTTATGATTATCCTGAATAATATTAAACTGTCGTGACCTTTAACCTATGATACATACGGTTATCTCGGTTGGTAAATAGCTCCCGTGGTATTTAATTATTTAATTGGTAGAGACAATAATGTTTATCTCGAGTTTTCCGACCTGACGATACAATCCGAGACAGATGAGGTAATAACTCGAATCTATACAAGGAAAGCATATATCAGGACGACTTCTATTTGTCTGATACATTAACGCTTATAAGCAGAGTCCCGTTGGAGAATTCTAAGCTGTAACGTTTTCTATAGAATTGTTTTCGAACGCCGGGGTAGTTTGTTTGGAGCCTACAGCTACACCGGTTACAACAGCGTACATTGTGATCGAATATGTCTTATGCAGTACTACCAGCCGTGCCAATAAATATCTTTGTGAAGAATTCTTTTAACACATAATTAAGAAATTTAATATTCGTAAAAATAAGTAAATTACAGTGTGTGTCTTCATCCGGAGACATGTTGATGTCTTAATCACACAAAAGAGGGACATTAATCGTCGGGTTTATTACTGGCAGCGATAGAGTAAATCACTACTGTAGCATTACCTTTATTTGATTTGGTTCATATTGAACTACATATACCTGCCAACAACGGCAGGACGTAGAAACATTCATTACATCAACAATTCCGCATAGATCAGTAATTATTTCTAATAAAAATGTATATGTATGTTTATTTTCCCCTCGAGGTAGTGTTGATATAGAAATCTAACATTTAACCTGGCTTTAACACTAAATATCTCACACTTTGATACTGAACCGTAATGAAATTCATTTTGTATTGGGTACGTTTTTATTGTCTTATAAAGCATCCTGGCCAGGATTCGCAGATATACACACTAAAATGTAGCTACGTCACCACAATCTCCTTCATAGAGACGCTTAACAGGTGACGTGAGATCACTGTTAGAGTACGTCACAAGCAAATCAAATCGATTTCTGTATTGTAATGTAACTAACACGGACAAATCCCGATACAGATACATATTAATATAACCGATGTTACCTATTAAAGTCATTTTATTACACAGGGAATAATAACACTTTATTGTATCAGGTTACGCCAATAATAGTTTCATCCCCGTGAAATGTACGTTACGTACTTTTAGCCATTGTCAATATACCTACTACCTCCATAAAGTTAAATTGATTGATTTGGTTTGAAAACTGGCGACCTCTGAGTCCGATTATTCCACTGTTCCACTCGGTAATTTATTTTGTCACGATTTATATCCGTATGACCTTTTACATCTGTGTTTAGTCACACGGGCTCCGATAAATACCTTTTCATAGCAGGTGAAGCATAATTTCCAGTTACCATTTTACCTTAATGTAAAAGAACTTAAATTGCTCTTATTCTTAGTATCAAAGTGTTTCTCCATGAGAAGTTAACGATAAATAAGAACTCACTAATAAAAAAACACACAGTACCATGCTGAAATAAAAGTTCGCTTATATTGTCAAACTTAATGCACATAATTATAAAATACTTACATTTAACAAGATCTCTCTAATAAAGGCTAGTTAACAGAATCTTACTGATACAGTGATACTGAAATAAGATCTCTCGGATAAAAGGGAGTTAACAGAATCTTACTGATACAGTGATACTGAAATAAAATCTCTCTAATAAAATCTCACTGGCTAGTACAGTGATACTGAGAATAAAATCTTACTGATACAGTGATACTGAAATAAAATCTCTCTAATAAAGGCTAGTTAACAGAATCTTACTGATACAGTGATACTGAAATAAAATCTCTCTAATAAAGGCTAGTTAACAGAATCTTACTGATACAGTGATACTGAAATAAAATCTCTCTAATAAAGGCTAGTTAACAGAACAGTGATACTGAAATAAAATCTCTCTAATAAAGGCTAGTCAGAATCTTACTGGTACAGTGATACTGAAATAAAATCTCTCTGATAAAAGGGAGTTAACAGAATCTTACTGATACAGTGATACTGAAATAAGATCTCTCTGATAAAAGGGAGTTAACAGAATCTTACTGATACAGTGATACTGAAATAAAATCTCTCTGATAAAAGGGAGTTAACAGAATCTCACTGATACAGTGATACTGAAATAAAATCTCTCTAATAAAGGCTAGTTAACAGAATCTCACTGATACAGTGATACTGAAATAAAATCTCTCGGATAAAAGGGAATTAACAGAATCTTACTGATACAGTGATACTGAAATAAAATCTCTCTAATAAAGGCTAGTTAACAGAATCTTACTGATACAGTGATACTGAAATAAGATCTCTCGGATAAAAGGGAGTTAACAGAATCTTACTGATACAGTGATACTAAAATCTCTCTGATAAAGGCTAAAATCTCTCTGATAAAAGGGAGTTAACAGAATCTTACTGGTACAGTGATACTGAAATAAAATCTCTCTGATAAAAGGGAAGGCAATATTATTATGTTATGACCAGATTGAAATACAATCCTAATATTTCACTGATGCTGAAAACAACTTCACAAAGTCATTATCAAATGTACACTAACGTTTGATCAATATGTCGGATTGTGATTTAAACTCATTGTTAAACTTCAACGAAAAAATATGTGTTCTATCCATATCTAAGTCTGAGGCGATGTTCAAATCTTGAGGGGAAAAGATACTTTTATTTATTTATTTTAAATAATAATTAAGTTATATCATTTTTTAATGATAATTGAAATATATTCAAAGTATTAATCGTGCAGTTATAAAAGTAGTTAATTCAGTCCCGGAGATACACGATATTGGACAGACTACGATCGTGGGGGGAGAGCTAAGTGAGACAGGCTATCATAGACACGGGATAATATCGTTTATCTTGTTATCCCTGTATAGGTGTCGGTGGCGACCCCTACGTCCCCTGGTATGCATGCCAATTATTCCTTCCTATTTACGCCATTGATTGGTGAAATGACTTGAGTGCTTAATATGGCCGTAGGTCATCTCGGCTTAACAACAAACAGCCACCTCGAGAGATGGTCAGCGGCACAGGATTACTTAAAACCTACCAGTTGTTTCGTTTTGAATTTCTTATGATGGAAGTCCGAAATGATCGCGCCTATTTGACAGATGGAATCAGGCGAGTGGGAAATGAACATATAGAGATAGTGTGGGAACTGACCACGAGTGTTCGTGATTGGTGGGCACAGTTAGCTACATCCCAACTCTATCTGCATGAGAAGAATTCATCAATTTTTCTCGACAAATATTAATGAAATGACAAGTGGAGAGCGGCGAGTGTTTTACCGTGGAAGATCCTATCTCATATAAAATGCATTGTGTATAATGATGCTTTAGAGCGGGGAAGTCTCACCAATCTCTAGGGAGAACCATTAGGACTAATGTCCAATCATTATTCATGTTAGACCAAGATGAGGTATGCCCTCCCCTTTCGGTGTCCTTACTTCCCCATATGAGACGTAGAAAGGTTAATATCGGCCGGACAAATTGTAATTAAGGGGACTTGAATAACGAATATGGTCATTTTAGTGTCCAGGCACCTTCTGTTGATGACATGATCAGGACGGTATGTGATACACATGATTACGTTAAAACGTGGAATTATTTCAAAAACAAAAAGTATTTGAGACCAAAAAACCAAAATCCTTTGAAGATGGTGCTGTTAAGGTGCCATTTAAACACTGCTGAAGAATTAGATAACAAAATCGAAGCCTTGATATTTATGTGAAAGGCTTTCTAAAGCTGAAAATTTCATCTGTCTCAAAAACTATAATCTCAAAGAAAGACAAGCAAGTAGAATAAAAATTCACTGAAATTTATTTCAGGTAGTTGGTCAGTTCGTCTACAAATATCACAGTATATCAGTAACACAACAAAGATACACGGTCCGTCAGTAACACAACAAAGATACACGGTCCATCAGTAACACAGCAAAGATACACAGTCCATCAGTAACACAACAAAGATACACGGTCCATCAGTAACACAACAAAGATACACGGTCCGTCAGTAACACAACAAAGATACACGGTCCATCAGTAACACAACAAAGATACACGGTCCATCAGTAACACAGCAAAGATACACAGTCCATCAGTAACACAACAAAGATACACGGTCCGTCAGTAACACAACAAAGATACACGGTCCGTCAGTAACACAATAAAGATACACGGTCCATCAGTAACACAACAAAGATACACTGTCCATCAGTAACACAACAAAGATACACGGTCCGTCAGTAACACAACACAGATACACGGTCCATCAGTAACACAACAAAGATACACGGTCTATCAGTAACACAGCAAAGATACACGGTCCGTCAGTAACACAACAAAGATACACAGTCCATCAGTAACACAATAAAGATACACGGTCTGTCAGTAACACAACAAAGATACACAGTCCATCAGTAACACAATAAAGATACACGGTCTGTCAGTAACACAACAAAGATACACGGTCCATCAGTAACACAACAAAGATACACGGTCTATCAGTAACACAGCAAAGATACACGGTCCGTCAGTAACACAACAAAGATACACGGTTCATCAGTAACACAACAAAGATACACTGTCTATCAGTCACACAACAAAGATACACTGTCCATCAGTAACACAACAAAGATACGCGGTCTATCAGTAACACAACAAAGATACACGGTCTGTCAGTAACACAACAAAGATACACGGTCCGTCAGTAACACAACAAAGATACACGGTCTGTCAGTAACACAACAAAGATACACGGTCCATCAGTAACACAGCAAAGATACACGGTCCATCAGTAACACAACAAAGATACACGGTCCATCAGTAACACAACAAAGATACACGGTCCATCAGTAACACAACAAAGATACACGGTCTGTCAGTAACACAACAAAGATACACGGTCTGTCAGTAACACAACAAAGATACACGGTCTGTCAGTAACACAACAAAGATACACGGTCCATCAGTAACACAACAAAGATACACGGTCTGTCAGTAACACAACAAAGATACACGGTCTGTCAGTAACACAACAAAAGATACACGGTCTGTCAGTAACACAACAAAGATACACGGTCCATCAGTAACACAACAAAGATACACGGTCTATCAGTAACACAACAAAGATACACGGTCCATCAGTCACACAATAGAGATACACTGTCCATCAGTAACACAACAAAGATACACGGTCCATCAGTAACACAACAAAGATACACGGTCCATCAGTAACACAACAAAGATACACGGTCCATCAGTAACACAACAAAGATACCCGGTCTGTCAGTAACACAACAAAGATACACGGTCCATCAGTAACACAACAAAGATACACGGTCCATCAGTAACACAACAAAGATACACGGTCCGTCAGTAACACAACAAAGATACACGGTCCATCAGTAACACAACAAAGATACACTGTCCATCAGTAACACAACAAAGATACACGGTCCGTCAGTAACACAACACAGATACACGGTCCATCAGTAACACAACAAAGATACAAGGATCGTCAGTAACACAACAAAGATACACGGTCCATCAGTAACACAACAAAGATACACGGTCTATCAGTAACACAACAAAGATACACGGTCCGTCAGTAACACAACAAAGATACACGGTCCGTCAGTAACACAACAAAGATACACGGTCCGTCAGTAACACAATAAAGATACACGGTCCATCAGTAACACAACAAAGATACACGGTCCATCAGTAACACAACAAAGATACACGGTCCATCAGTAACACAACAAAGATACACGGTCTATCAGTAACACAACAAAGATACACGGTCCATCAGTAACACAACAAAGATACACGGTCCATCAGTAACACAACAAAGATACACGGTCCATCAGTAACACAACACAGATACACGGTCCGTCAGTAACACAACAAAGATACACGGTCCATCAGTAACACAACAAAGATACACGGTCTGTCAGTAACACAACAAAGATACACGGTCTGTCAGTAACACAACAAAGATACCCGGTCTATCAGTAATATAACAAAGGCTGTATGTATACATACACGTTAGTAGATCTTTAACATATGGTGGGAAAGCATTTTAGAACAATTCTTTTCCTTACTTTGGAAAAAATGCTAATCATAAAATATCAAGGAGATAAAAAAGAAAATTGATTAAAAAATTATGTTTTAAACCTAGTACGGTTGTCGAATTGAATATTGATTTTAAACTTTGAAAAGATATACTGTTATGGGTACGGAACAGGCTGTCGTTGTGATCAGGACTCGCCGTTATCATTGTATAATATGGAGGTATGATCTGTCTCGGTTTCCTATAACATAATTTACTGTAATTTCAGTTTTTGGTTAGGGGTAATAAAATAATTAAAGTTCTGTCGCAATGTCTTCTCACATTTTTGATAAACTCTCAGCTTTGCTGGTAAAGAAACGTCCATTACAAAGACTCATGTTGTTTCGGCTATGCAGGTTAAGATAATTGGATATACACGGGCTGTGAAATTTCATACTAGAAATAGGTAGAGGTGCCGAGAAATACGATTGAAACAGGCCAGTACAGTATGAATCTGTTGCGGAGTGCCTCCTCGTTCTACAGGTTGTAACCAAACTACAACATACTTAAAATATTGGTAAAAAAAAGACTTCTGCGAAGCTAAATAAATATCATTATCCTGTAGTAACAATAGAATCGTTAAAACAGTAGAATCTCTTAGAGTAGAATCTCGTTAAACCGTGATATACAGTAGAATCTCGTTAAACCACGATATACAGTAGAATCTCGTTAAACCACGATATACAGTAGAATCTCGTTAAACCACGATATACAGTAGAATCTCGTCAAACCGTGATATAAAGTAGAATCTCGTCAAACCGTGATATACAGTAGAATCTCGTCAAACCGTGATATAAAGTGAAATCTCGTCAAACCGTGATATAAAGAAGAATCTCGTTAAACCGTGATATACAGTAGAATCTCGTCAAACCGTGATATAAAGTGAAATCTCGTCAAACCGTGATATAAAGTAGAATCTCGTCAAACCGTGATATACAGTAGAATCTCGTCAAACCGTGATATAAAGTGAAATCTCGTCAAACCGTGATATACAGTAGAATTTCGTAAAACCGTGATAAAAAGTAGAATCTCGTCAAACCGTGATATAAAGTGAAATCTCGTCAAACCGTGATATAATGCGAAATCTCGTCAAACCGTTATATAAAGTGAAATCTCGTCAAACCGTGATATAAAGTAGAATCTCGTCAAACCGTGATATACAGTAGAATCTCGTCAAACCGTGATATGCAGTAGAATCTCGTCAAACCGTGATATAATGCGAAATCTCGTCAAACCGTTATATAAAGTGAAATTTCGTCAAACCGTGATATAAAATGAAATATCGTCAAACCGTGATATACAGTAGAATCTCGTTAAACCGTGATATACAGTAGAATCTCGTTAAACCGTGATATAAAGTGAAATCTCGTCAAACCGTGATATACAGTAGAATCTCGTCAAACCGTGATATACAGTAGAATCTCGTCAAACCGTGATATACAGTAGAATCTCGTCAGACCGTGATATTAAGCGAAATCTCGTCAAACCGTGATATAAAGTGAAATCTCGTCAAACCGTTATATACAGTAGAATCTTTTTAAACCGTGAGATACAGTAGAATCCGTCACACCGTGATAAAAAGTAGAATCTCGTCAAACCGTGATTTACAGTAGAATCTCGTCAAACCGTGATATACAGTAGAATCTCGTCAAACCGTGATATACAGTAGAATCTCGTCAAACCGTGATATAAAGCGAAATCTCGTCAAACCGTGATATAAAGTGAAATCTCGTCAAACCGTTATATACAGTAGAATCTTTTTAAACCGTGAGATACAGTAGAATCCGTCACACCGTGATATAAAGTAGAATCTCGTCAAACCGTGATTTACAGTAGAATCTCGTCACACCGTGATATAAAGTAGAATCTCGTCAAACCGTGATTTACAGTAGAATCTCGTCAAACCGTGATATACAGTAGAATCTCGTCAAACCGTGATATACAGTAGAATCTCGTCAAACCGTGATATAAAGCGAAATCTCGTCAAACCGTGATATACAGTAGAATCTCGTCAAACCGTGATATACAGTAGAATCTCGTCAAACCGTGATATAAAGCGAAATCTCGTCAAACCGTTATATAAAGTGAAATCTCGTCAAACCGTGATATAAAATGAAATCTCGTCAAACTGTGATAT
This sequence comes from Ylistrum balloti, assembly GCF_031769215.1. Taxonomy (NCBI): domain Eukaryota; kingdom Metazoa; phylum Mollusca; class Bivalvia; order Pectinida; family Pectinidae; genus Ylistrum; species Ylistrum balloti. Next base: position 1,031,087 of record NW_026782259.1, on the reverse strand, counting down.
AAAGTAGAATCTCGTCAAACCGTGATATAAAGTGAAATCTCGTCAAACCGTGATATACAGTAGAATCTCGTTAAACCGTGATATACAGTAGAATTTCGTTAAACCGTGATATAAAGTGAAATCTCGTCAAACCGTGATATACAGTAGAATCTCGTCAAACCGTGATATACAGTAGAATCTCGTCAAACCGTGATATACAGTAGAATCTCGTCAGACCGTGATATTAAGCGAAATCTCGTCAAACCGTGATATAAAGTGAAATCTCGTCAAACCGTTATATACAGTAGAATCTTTTTAAACCGTGAGATACAGTAGAATCCGTCACACCGTGATAAAAAGTAGAATCTCGTCAAACCGTGATTTACAGTAGAATCTCGTCAAACCGTGATATACAGTAGAATCTCGTCAAACCGTGATATACAGTAGAATCTCGTCAAACCGTGATATAAAGCGAAATCTCGTCAAACCGTGATATAAAGTGAAATCTCGTCAAACCGTTATATACAGTAGAATCTTTTTAAACCGTGAGATACAGTAGAATCCGTCACACCGTGATATAAAGTAGAATCTCGTCAAACCGTGATTTACAGTAGAATCTCGTCACACCGTGATATAAAGTAGAATCTCGTCAAACCGTGATTTACAGTAGAATCTCGTCAAACCGTGATATACAGTAGAATCTCGTCAAACCGTGATATACAGTAGAATCTCGTCAAACCGTGATATAAAGCGAAATCTCGTCAAACCGTGATATACAGTAGAATCTCGTCAAACCGTGATATACAGTAGAATCTCGTCAAACCGTGATATAAAGCGAAATCTCGTCAAACCGTTATATAAAGTGAAATCTCGTCAAACCGTGATATAAAATGAAATCTCGTCAAACTGTGATATAAAGTAGAATCTCGTCAAACCGTGATATACAGTAGAATCTCGTTAAACCGTGATATACAGTAGAATCTCGTCAAACCGTGATATAAAGCAGAATCTCGTCAAACCGTCATATACAGTAGAACCTCTTTGATAACTATTATATAGAGTAAAATCTCGTTAAACCGTTTTATGCGAAAGGGTCTTGTTAAAACCGGACCGTTTCGGCCAGGTCTAAGACATTAAATGTGAAAGCCCGAGATGAGCGACTTTTTTTTCTACACAGTAGATGTAATTTTTGATCTTCAAATCATAGGTAGGTTAATAAATGGTTTCCTTTAATGTTCTTGTACCATTTATTTTCTAGACACTTAATATGATTTTATTACAGTGAGAATTTTCAAATTAATAAAACCGGTAAAAATATCCACGTTTTCCTAAGTAATATTACTAAATACTGTAAAAGTACATGTTATAGCGGGAATATTTTAGAGCTTTAAGTACTGACAGCGTTGCGTTAAGATATGATTGCGCTTAGTGCCGCTTTATGGCGTTTATAGCCTATAGTTATCATTGATGATGTCCGATTTAATCACTGCACTTATTTGTCAAAATTGAAAATGCGCTCAAATTTAATTGTGCCAAATTAAGTACAAATTATGTACATTAACAGAATTTGAAACACATGTCGAAATTTTAAATTGTAAAATGATAATAAATTTCTCGAATTTTTATATTTTCATATGTGAAAATTGCGCTACCCAAATGCCAACTCTAAGCAAATTTCGAGCGACTGGGGCCTCTTCATATGCATTGTATACATTGCATCTTCATCAATAACTAGCGTCAAATAAGCTAGGGCAGACTTGTAGAAACTGAGAGAATGGATATGGTCTTTTTAACTAAGCACGTGTACCCTAAGTATTGTTATGAAGGATACGCTTTTCTAACAGAATGTGTTTCTTTAATCAGTATGAACGACGGACCTTCGTGATCACGTTTGAAGATAACTATTTAGCAATACCTGTTTTTTAACAATTGTTTAGTCCGCATGAACGCAAAGGAAAATTCGAATGCACAATGTCGATTTCTTTTCAAACTTGCGCATGGTTACAGCTACAACAGAAATGCTTTTGTTTGATATTGAGAGACAGGAAATGTCTGGAAGTAGAATTGGACAAAAATGGTAAATAAGCGGCGCAATGTCCGCACGATGATCTGCGGGACGTATCCATCATGTTCCTCCGTCATGTCTCGCAGTCCGCCCTATCATTTCAGACAGTGTGCGGCAAAAGCATGGGCTAAATCATCAGCAAAAATAGCAGGCGTTATTCAGACAACCGCCAATCCAGCCATCACAGACCACGGTAGTACCGCATCGATGATGATATATTTCTGGCACCGAAAATTGAAGAATTGTCATGAGCCAAAATTATCTGGTACTAACTCTATTCAGTCGTATAATAACGATATTTTGTTCTTATGATAAAATGGCCGACTAGAGTTTGTCTATAATTTTCTCAGAAAATAATTCTATTCATTACAACTCGCAAGCGACCATTTAGGAAGTCTCCGGTAGATTCTCCATTTTCATGTCATGAAGCCAAACGTGGAGCATTCATCACTCCCGCCTGTGTGCAATTCGCGCTTTATGAGGGACCTTATCCATCAAACCAACGTCTCGATTCTTCCTCCACTATAATTGTCATTTTCATCTCTATTTCGTATTTTAAAACTTACCATATATATATATATCCTTCCGGTTCGTATTCTTAAACTTACCATATATAACCTCCGTTTCGTGTTTTAGAATTTACTACATTTATTTTACTATGTCGTATTTGGGAACGAAGCATTTTTATTTTCCTATTTCGTATTTTAGAACTTGCCATATCTATTTTACTATTTCGTATTTTAGAATCAACCATACTTATTGTTCAACTTCCTCTTTTCAAATACATGTTTACATTTTTTCTCGCTTTTTTCACGCCTTCAATAGTTTCCCTATTTTCATTATTTTTGAATTATTTTTGTAAAACGTCAGATCCCTGATGGTTCTTGGCGCCCACCATGTTTGACCTGCATTTGGTCTTTTCCCTTTTTCATCTTCTCTCTGTTGTTTTTGTTATTAATTAAATGAAATTTAAACATTACTCTGAAGACATAGCGATGATAAATCTCTAACTGCCAAATTCAAAATGGTTGCCCGTAAGCCATTTTAGTTTAAACAAAATTTATTCAATATAACAACAAAATAAACAGACAGACAGACAGATATATATATATATATATAGATATATATATAGATATATATATATATATATATATATATAGACATATATATATATATATAGATAGATATATATATATATATATAGATATACAGACAGACAGACAGATATTCTTTATTTCCTCATTCATTTGAGATTACAAACAATTTAACATAGTGCAGTGCGTAGAATTATAGTATGTGACAAAAGAATGACCTTAATATTTAGAGATGAAAGTAGAGTTTTTTTCCCAGTTCAATATTTCGTCAGTTCATGATTTAAGTGTTATGATATCATTCATTTTCATGCACATTTTAGGAATCTCCTTTGCGATGCATTTCATCATATCAGCCTAATGACTGTTCGATATAAGCTACGAGCTTATATTAATCACTTTCTTAAGTACATACAACAGTAAATGGAACTTTAGAACACCTTGCACATATTGTGAATAAAATTAAACTTAACGATTCCACATAATATATACATGTGGTGAATAGGATAGATTGTAGAATACACATTATATATACATGTGGTGAATAGGATAGATTGTAGAATACACATTATATATACATGTGGTGAATAGGATAGATTGTAGAATACACATTATATATACATGTGGTGAATAGGATAGATTGTAGAATACACATTATATATACATGTGGTGAATAGGTGGTGAATAGATTGTAGAATACACATTATATATACATGTGGTGAATAGGATAGATTGTAGAATACACATTATATATACATGTGGTGAATAGGATAGATTGTAGAATACACATTATATACAAAGTATATAACGCCGTAATTGATACAACGTGTATCGAGTAACGTGTATCAACAATTGGCTGTTATTACAATAGATTCCACACAAATAGATACTCACTACAAAATTTTAAGACTATGTTAAGCAAAACGCTTACTTAATTTTATATAACATAGAAAAATCTTCTTGTTTTCTTTGTCTAGAGTAGCTTTGTTCCCTATAGAAGACTAGCGACAGTTAGGTATAAATCTAGTTGTAGAACTGTATTTTGTCTGATTGTTGTATATTATATAAAAAAATATATATAGAATTTCCTTACCCGTACAAAAGCCCTCCCAACATTATTAGTAACATCTAGAAGTTGGGTTAGTTGTAGAATATCCGGGTGTAAATCCTGATCGACATTTTATTAAAAAAATGTACATATGCTTGTTTTTCACTACCAAAACCAAACGGGCATAACTAGGGACCAAGAGGAACCAACATATGAAAGATTCATCCAGAACTTCTCAAGAAATAGTGATATGAAATTTGGTAAAAAAAGACCCATCCAGTGATTCTCAAGAAATCGCGATAACAAACTTTCATTTTTGAAATCTAAGATGACCGCCTGTCCGTCATTCTGGTTTTCCCATTGTCACAAACAGACATAACTAGGGATCAAAGGGAACGTACACACTAAATCTTAACAAGATCTATATAGTACTACTTCAGAAATAGCGACAAGAAAAGTTGTTTACGTACGGACGGACGGACAACGGACCATGGATGTAGGGTGAATTGTTGGGCTAAAAAAATCTATCGTAATTTCGAAAGTTCGATATTTACACGGACATTTATTTTGGTATTTCCAATTTGCGGTCTTGCTAATAAATACATGTGTCTGTTTACGTGTTTTATGCCCAACCATAAGATCACTTTGGCTTTGAAATACTTATGATGTCGTCTACAAGGTCAGACAGGAGATGATAAAATATTAAGTCACATGAAGTATACAACATATAGAATTTATCAAATACAATTCAGCTACGTCTCTAAGTTTCCGATGAACAACTTAAGTATGTAAGACCGCTTCTCCTGCATCAGTAATGCCGTTCTTTAATGTCTTTGTTTAGTTTTGCTTTTATTTCTCTTTATCATCTATCTATCTATCTATCTATCTATCTATATTATTTTTCAAAAAGAAAAAAATCTTTTACGAAAGTGGCCAATTAGAGCAAAGATCACACTTGATAATTAGCATGATAATTATTAATATATTAATAGAGATGTAACAAAAATAAAAATGACACAATTCATTAGAGCACGTGATGATTTCTAACGTTACGATCACTTTACATCCCTACATGTACTTTTCCTCACCTTTACGATAAACGGAATGAACTGAAAACTTCCAAAACCAGATTTACTTAATGTGGAATGTGATATTAAACCATAGTGTCACTAGAAATACACAAGACATGTCTAGCTATTCATTTTTTGCATGGAATGTTGTACTTAATATCAACCTATGGGATTTTCGAATGTTCGTCAACCTTTTGTGAGCAGGTGTGTTTGTAAGTAAACGTACAGAGGGCTATCTTAGGGCTGGATTAGCGTACTGGTATGTGATGACTGAGCATGTCTGATTACAGGTAATTGTAGCAGACTACACTTCCTCTGTTCGTTATACGAAAACTGACAAAAACGACAAAGAGTCATAATGACGAAAACACTTCGCAGCGAAATATGCGAGTGTTGAAGACAAAGTAATTGACAGACTGGAGAGAAAAGAACGCCAAAGTTTGATAGCTGATAAGTAGCATTTTTTCTTTTTGCTTGATTGTGCGCTAAACGATACCAAGCACCAAAAATGAATTACGAAAAACGAAAATACGTAACGTTAAAGATGTCGCTAATGAATTCCCGGAACTAGTGCTTACAATGACAACCAGTATTGAATATTTCGAAGTATCTATTGAAAACCTGACATGAAACTTCAATTATTTTTTCATAAAGAAATGCTTTTTAAAAAAGAAAAGAAAAAATAACTTACACCAAAAAGCACATGTTACATCAAGATAGAAAGACTGAAAAAAAACAATGATACGTACATATACTATAAAGATACAATCATTCACCTAGAAAGTCGATGAGACTTTAATGTCGGGTTAATGCACGCTTTACAGGAGAGGTTAAATCCTGTCCGTTCTAGTTAGACCACAGAGCCTTCGTCGTGAATTTCTACCTTTGTCGATCTTCCTACATAGTCTCCCGTAGGATATGTTAATGGTATTCAGATCAATGTCATGGGTCCTATAACACCATTTTTTTTTTTTTTTTCCTAGCTGAAATCATTTCGGGCCATTTGAACTGCTCCAATCCTCTTTTTTTACGGTTACATTTCTGATCAGGAGGATTATCAAAGGTCTTTTTTTCTAATTAGGCTTTTAAGCGAATAATAGTTCGATAGTTAGCAAGAAAAGGATAATTGAAAAACATTAAATGAATACTTTCAATCGCAAAGCCAAAACATAACTGTTGTCAAGGGCATAGTTGTGTTATCTGATTCTCCAAAATCTTAGTCGTTCACAGAGAAAAACTCGCCGACAAAAACGAAACCAGGTCTTAACTGCACATTCGTTCCTTAAGTACATGAAATGTTTGGTCAATGCACTGTTGAAGTAGACTCAGATGCATGGGTGGTGTGTACTCTCGTTAAGGTACAGCACACATTTGATGCAAACAATAGTTGTTCCAAAGGTAGTTAAACTGCCATTCTCAATGGCACATGGACACATCATATTAACAACTCAGAGCACTTTAACACCACCACGCTGCTTTCAAACGCATGTATTGGTCAAATCCACTAAAATGCACATCAGGCATATGGAAATGGCTGTTCAGTTTTTAACTGAAGAAGGATACATACATCGTCGCTTGTATTCGTTTGGGAGTTTTCTTTTAGCACATCACATTCAACGTCGGTGTCGTGAAGCGCTCAATGAATTAGTAATTATATCTGAGTTACGATACTATCTCCACAACTAAATGAATTACAGACAATGAAAAAATATCAGTCGTGTAGGTCTCGTATCTCACTTGGGGTTCTTCGCAAAAATAAAATTTAGAAAAACAGAAGTCAGGGAAATAATAAAAAGTGATAGACACTTATAAAAGCAACAGCGTTTGTACCTGAGTGGAGTTATACGTACATAATGGGAGGAGATCTAATTTGGTTTAGGGATTGTACGTCCTAAAAACAGGTAATGTCGTTCACGGAAGATGGTGCCACACCATAAGTGCCAGCGTGCAATGAAACGTAATTAAAATTATAATTACCCGAGGCAAAATAGCTTGACCATCCGCACGTTCGCTTGACTGACACGGCGGTAGGCAGTCCTTTCTCACTCGAGGCTGAAAGTCTGGAAGAAAGCCGTGTTACATGCTCTGTTATTGAAATATTTAGTGGTAAAGCGAATGTTAACCCACAAAAAGATAAGACAACAACATATTTCACTGACTTTTCTTTTAAGAAGCTCACCACATTTGCCCCCCACCCCCCTCACCCACCCACCACAGTCCTCTTCAAACAATTGAAATAGGTTCGGAAGCCGGTAGTAGGCTTGTTGGTTCCCCAATGTCCAAACGATATGAAAAGGGAGAGGGGCGGGGTGGTAATTGAACCCGTCCTACAAATCTGTCTTGAATCATGGGAAAATATAGTAATTTCTTCATACACAAAGAGAAACAATTTAGCTTGGGTAAGATAAGAAACCACATTTCTAAAACACAAACATTTCAAAGTAATAACTGCTGTGTCGGAGGTTTGGACATCACTTTCATATGTTAGGTTGTCTTCGCAAGACCTGGTCTTTTATCACTTTACGAGGTGTCCTCGGACTACTTGGTTGCCGTGTAAAGCAATGGGACACGTCGTTGACGGTTACCTCTGACCTACATCAGGCATGTCGTTTAGGCGCACGAGCCATCAGGCATGTCGTTAAGGCGCACTTTTAAGTTATAAGAAACGAATAAAGTGGAAAAGTAACATGACCAGCCGCATGTCTGGCCTTCAGGGGACAAAGAAACAGGCGAAGTGACACAACGCAATCAAGCACGCATTCAGGCGCACGTCTGAGCTACAGGGGACAAATACGCAGGCCAAATGACATGACGCCAAAGTATGTCGTTTAGGCGCATGTCGTAACAGTAGATTATTACAGATACTGGCGGATTGACATGATGCCATCAGGCGTTTCGTTCGGGGGAAGGTCAGAGTTACAGGAGACAAAGAAATAGGCGAACTGCACGACGCCATCTAACACGTCGTTTAGGCGCAAGTTTGCGCTACGAGAGACAAAGGTACAAGGGAAGCAACATGACAACGCATGGCACGTCGTTTAAGCGCACATCTGAGCTACAGGAGGTTGACATGCTGGCGAAGTGACACGGCGCCATTGTCCTAGTATCATCAGGCAACTTCTGTAGCCACGAGGTGTGTTACTAAATTGTCACATACTCGTATAATTTCATTTTTGCTGGAAATATAAATCATGGTAGTAGCCAAGCAGACGAAACTCCATTATCAGCCTTCGGTGATGGGATGATTGATGCTCACTGACACCAAGTCATCTCAGAATTGCAGTAATTCAATCAAAGAAAAAATTGACAATTTTCCTGGGGCAATCGTCGCGTCAATTACATCGATATTATTTGATAAGCTGGAGCGGTGTGAAACCTATATCATCATTCGTCAGGCGACGACATCTAATTGAATATAGTGTATGATATTAGTTGGTATTAGCTCAATATCGATATAATAGATTTTTATTGACGGAGCTAATAACTTAGAGACGACCCTAGTTTTTATTACAGACATAGGAAGAACTAGCTGAATTATTATTTACATCAATCTCTGGACTATTATAGGTTTTCCTGCTAGAGTTGAGGTTTTGATTCGGAAATTAAGGAAATGAATCCTGTCCGTATCCACAATAGTATGGATATAACCTGATCCGAAATCTGATGAAGCCGCACATTTGGTGAGAGATATATATACAGAGAGCCACGACAGTTATTACAGAAGTGGATAGGCTAATATAATGGAGATGATTGCCGGCAAAAGGAGTCATGCAGCTGTCTATAAACACTCTGACTATGTACGGCTTTTAAATAATCAAGGTTTCTAACCCCGGAGGAGCGATCCCCTCGACGACATATTTGCACAGTTGACCTATCGCTTGAGCTAACGCAGAGAGACAGCGCCATAACTACGCTGTGCAAACAGGACAAGCAGTCTCATTTGTTGTTATAGAAAATATGCGATAACTTCTATGGAAGCAACGGACAGTTCTACGGTAGCTTCATGTACGATTATAGAGTGACCGGCAGATTGTACCATTTCATATTTACTTCCGTGATAGTTTTTCAGTGTTAGCCTAAAGAACTATCATTATGTTATACGGCCTCTCATCTCATAAATACATAATGAATTTGAACTCGATTAGGAACTTGTAAAAAGATATGTCAACAGAAAGAAAAGTAATTTAGGGAAACATAACAATATGAAAGACTAATAAAGGTAGTCATATGAGCAATCGACCAGAAACACGTTGCACGTGCGACACGAAAAATATTGTTGTTCTGATATCGGCTAGGCGGGAAAATGTGACTACGTCTCTGGATAGCAACTCTAAAACATCAGACATTATATATCAATTACATAGCAATTCAATTTACCATAGAGTGAAAAAAAATAAAAATACATGTTAACCATTCTTTAATGTTAATACACAAGATAAAAAAACGATATGAAATGAAGACAACAGATTTAAAGTGTTTAACGTTGTACAATTGTCGTGTTAATCAACATTTGCCCTCTATTACAATTTCAATGTCTAAAGCAGAATTTGTGGAATTAAAGAACAACTCTCTCCACCAAGTTCTTGTTTGTCCTTCTCTAGGTCCATTTGTACAAGTTGTCACCGAAGATCTGTCTAAACTTAAAATGTACAAGATTTTAATGAAGGGTCCAAAATATACGTATCGAGAATATAAGTTCAATCAATGGAATATGAACTCCAAGCTGTTTACTAACTCCATTGCAAATAATGTAAGAGCGATTTTGATCCGCTCCTTAAATTCATCACTTCTATCAGAACATTTGTTTTCCCCTACTGTTAACACCAAACAGAAAGAATATTTCCAGGTATATTTACTTCACAGGGTGAATGGCAATACAATCTGTAATAAGTGAGCATACTCGTGGACATCTTTTCTCTATATCTAAAATAAAAATAGAGAGAATGATTGAGTTTCTTGTTGGTAATATCTTCCAACAGACAGTTGATGTAACCATGGGAACAAGCTGTGCACCTCTGCTGACTGACCTGTTTTAGATTAAACTCGATATAAAGAAGAGCTCGTCAAACCAGGTAACTGATGACCTTGTCGAGTGTCTCAATGTCAATTTTGCATATATTGACAATATCTTGGTTTTAGGCCTTTTTAACAAGCTGTAGTGACCATATCAATTACATGTACTCAACAATATACGTGACTAGGACTCGACCACCATGTTTAACATCTCTTTTCATGTTACACATTTCTTGTTCACGTTACACATCTCTTGTTCACGTTACACATCCCTTGTTCATGTTACACATCCCTTGTTCATGTTATACATCTCTTGTTCATGTTACACATCCCTTGTTCATGTTACACATCCCTTGTTCATGTTATACATCTCTTGTTCACGTTACACATCTCTTGTTCATGTTACACATCCCTTGTTCATGTTATACATCTCTTGTTTATGTTATACATCTCTTGTTCATGTTACACATCCCTTGTTCATGTTATACATCTCTTGTTCACGTTATACATCTCTTGTTCACGTTACACATCTCTTGTTCATGTTACACATCTCTTGTTTATGTTATACATTTGTTCATGTTATACATCTCTTGTTCACGTTACACATCTCTTGTTCATGTTACACATCCCTTGTTCATGTTATACATCTCTTGTTCACGTTATACATCTCTTGTTCACGTTATACATCTCTTGTTCATGTTACACATCCCTTGTTCATGTTACACATCCCTTGTTCATGTTATACATCTCTTGTTCACGTTACACATCTCTTGTTCATGTTACACATCCCTTGTTCATGTTACACATCCCTTGTTCATGTTATACATCTCTTGTTCACGTTACACATCTCTTGTTCATGTAACACATCTCTTGTTTATGTTATACATTTGTTCATGTTATACATCTCTTGTTCATGTTATACATCTCTTGTTCACGTTATACACCTCTTGTTCATGTTATACATCTCTTGTTCATGTTATACATCTCTTGTTCATGTTATACATCTCTTGTTTCAATAATGTTTCTTTTTCTAACGAACTTACTTTGGTTTCTACCTGTGTCCTAGTTAAAAGCTTTACCAACCTATAGTAGGTCCGTCTTGCATTTATCTACATGTCGTATTGTTTATTTCATATTCATGTGTTTTTACAAATATGTATGTTGACATTGACCATTTCGCTACGTCACGCTGTCATTGCGACCACGCAACCAAATCCACGCGCCAACTATCTTGTTCCACAGTCGCGTTGGTGCGTAATTTTGTCGCCACGCTAACGCGAGATGTCCGAAATTAGGCGCCATTAATGTCAACTTCATGAAGACAACACTAAAATCTTAATGTCAAGACCTCAATGTAAGGTACATTTGTATCCTTGTGTGATATGAAGTTTATCGTTAGTTCGTTGTTAACTTGCTCTTAGAGAACGCTGCATTAACGTGCATTGACCTACGTTTACATGGCAGGTGTCGTCAAAATGCGTTACATTTCCAGTACTCATTTTAAAGGTATTACCATGCTTTTTTCCAAACGTTGCCGAGTGAAAATCCTTTTATCATATTTTGCTTTTGTTTCATTAAGGTACTGTCGAATACCGATCTTTGTACAGATCTGTACTGTCTCATCTTATTATCTTTGTTTGATACGCAATCACCAGGACAAATCATAATCAAAGGCAGAGATTGTTCCAAGCGTTATCGGCTATATCTTCTATCTCTAACAAAACCTTCCATTTTCCCCATTTCTACAATGAAATAAAATTTGATACATATACACGGTCCCGTGGTCAGTATAACAAAATATGTTGATAACTATTTTCCCTGTGGGTCATTCACACAAACTTTGTTCACTTTAAAAATCATCAATTCTTTGTGTATGGGTACCATATGTAAGCATTCCTAAGAGGCTCAGAGTGTCTGCATCTTTCACTGGGATATAACCTCCATTTTTGGGCTCTCGTTTCTGCCGGATCAGTGTGTTTTGGTTTGGAATTTCTCAATTAATGAAAGTGATATTCATAAACAACAACATAACTGAAAGTCAAAATCATTTATTTTTTATTGTATATTGTTCATGGTTTTTTTATAGTAAGCAAAATCATTCTTTGATAAAAAGAATTTAGAAATAATCAACATAACCATCATTTTCAGTAATCAATCTACACTAGTCCACAGTCCTGTACTCAGAATTTTAATGGGGCTCTAGAATTTCTGGAAAAACTTTAATTTCACAAAATGGGACCCACTGTTTTTAGCAATTAAGTTAAAAAGGACCCATGAAAATAAAGTGTAGATTGATTACTGAATACAGATATAAAATTCGCTCTCCACTTTTGACACAGGTACTGAATTACTCCTGGGAAAGTCTACACAGAGAACAGTCCACTATAAGTTTTTGGCTGTTTATGAATCGGAAAGAACTAGGCAGTCAATAATTGATGTTCACCTGCTGCGGCTACAGAAACAAAGTTTTAGAGATAAAATTTAGATATTTAGTGCAGGTCACACACCAATAAGTACAATGAAATTAGTCACCTGATCAAATTAGAGTATTGAATATGTCATTCACAGACAGTGGACATTCAAATGGTCCTTACTGATGATCTTTTGATCAACCTCCAATAACTCAAATACCCCTATTCCTTGAAGTAGTGACATGGTCCCTACAAGTTTGATTAAGTCAGGTTTTATTGAAACAGAATACAGTACATTATTTTCTTTTGAAAATTAGGGATTGCACATAAAATACATTTGTTTTCTATGATGAATTAATCGGAATTCTAAAAAAAGCACCAATTCTAAGTGAAGGGGCTACTTCACAACAGCTGAAAATTTTTAGCAATTATGTCATCTAACTGACATTGTAACACATCAAGACCCAAATAGGAGTAAATGATAAACCTAGATTAATGTATGGCACACATTTTTAGGCAGAATTTCATGTCCCTCTGGCCTCTAACTGCACAAAATGCAGCTAATATGATGTGTCAAATGTTTTCATATTAAATAACTGGTTTGAATTATCAATTTTTAAGTCCTATGTTTAAATGTTTGCCACAGGATAAAATTTTAAATCCTACCAAGTTTGATAGCTTGTCATAAATTATGTTTCTCCAGCCAACTCAATGTACAAATTTTCAATCGTATCTATGAACAATCACCAATCAACTTGATGGCAAATCAAGTTTTCTTAAACAGATCAAGGTGACTTTATTCAACAATTCTTCTTGAACACTGATCATGACAACTTCAAAGCCTCGAGCATTACTGACGAGACAATTTTTACCTGGCTGACAGCACTGTACAGTGACCTTTGCACCCAGTTTCAAAACAAAATTAAATTTCATAATCACCTATATGTACAATTAAACAAAATTTCATATAACATGAAATAACTTCTTTCTTTTCAAATTTGCACCAATTCATTCTAAATGTTTTCAAAACATTAAAAAAAAATTCAAAAGATAAAAAAACCCAAATAAATTAATTAATTAAACATGTAAAATTTCAAGGTAGTTGTATTCTAGCGAGCAACGGAACATGTTTAGTAAATTCCATACAAAGTCACTTGTTTAGATAACTTGACAAACAATACCTGTGACAGTAGTATGGTGTTTACAAAAATAATTATACTATAGCAATACCTCCTTAAATAATAAATAACATGCTACAAAAATGTCTGTTTCAGACATACATACACTGACAGAGATTAATGTAGTTAAATTAGAAGTACAACTTTTTATACACATTGAAAAACAAAAATATTTACAGTAATATAGCACAACTTTTATTTACTTGTAAAAAGAACTGTTTAACATCCAGTTATCTATATGTGTAGTTGTCAACAATCTGTAGCACCAAAGTATCCTATGAACAGTAAAACCTTTACATATTTTCAGTTATTAGCCTGTTATTACTCCTGGTAATCAGCTCAATGTTGTTCTATATGAGAGTCATTTTAACGTTTACCACTAGGGTGTAGAGATGAAATGTCTCCAGCTTTCTATCTGACAGTCTCCTTCCAAACACACAACTCTCTATTAAGAATGGACACAAATCCAATCTCATCATCCTGTAATGAAAAGAAATATTCAAAATATCTCCTTCACACAGAAGCATTATGATAATTTCTCTCTATTTATGATTACAGTCCTTTATTTGTTATCATTACATTAAATTTAATTCGGTATTCTGTAAAGTATAACAGGAACACTAGAACCAGTGCTTAAATAGGAACACTACAACCAGAACTTAAACAGGAACACTACAACCAGAACTTAAACAGGAACACTACAACCAGAACATGAACAGGAACACTACAACCAGAACTTAAACAGGAACACTACAACCAGAACTTAAACAGGAACACTACAACCAGAACATAAACAGGAACACTACAACCAGAACTTAAACAGGAACACTAAAACCAGAACTTAAACAGGAACACTAAAACCAGAACTTAAACAGGAACACTACAACCAGAACATAAATAGGAACACTACAACCAGATCTTAAACAGGAACACTACAACCAGAACTTAAACAGGAACACTAGAACCAGTGCTTAAACAGGAACACTACAACCAGAGCTTAAACAGGAACACTACAACCAGAACTTAAACAGGAACACTACAACCAGAACTTAAACAGGAACACTACAACAAGAACATAAACAGGAACACTACAACCAGAACTTAAACAGGAACACTACAACCAGAACTTAAACAGGAACACTACAACCAGAACTTAAACAGGAACACTAGAACCAGAACATAAACAGGAACACTACAACCAGAACTTAAACAGGAACACTACAACCAGAACTTAAACAGGAACACTACAACCAGAACATAAATAGGAACACTACAACCAGATCTTAAATAGGAACACTACAACCAGAACTTAAACAGGAACACTACAACCAGTGCTTAAACAGGAACACTAGAACCAGTGCTTAAACAGGAACACTACAACCAGAGCTTAAACAGGAACACTACAACCAGAACTTAAACAGGAACACTAGAACCAGAACTTAAACAGGAACACTACAACCAGAACTTAAACAGGAACACTAGAACCAGAACTTAAACAGGAACACTACAACCAGAACTTAAACAGGAACACTACAACCAGAACTTAAATAGGAACACTACAACCAGAACTTAAATAGGAACACTAAAACCAGAACTTAAACAGGAACACTAGAGCCAGAACTTAAACAGGAACACTACAACCAGAACATAAACAGGAACACTACAACCAGAACTTAAACAGGAACACTAAAACCAGAACTTAAACAGGAACACTAAAACCAGAACTTAAACAGGAACACTACAACCAGAACATAAATAGGAACACTACAACCAGATCTTAAACAGGAACACTACAACCAGTGCTTAAACAGGAACACTAGAACCAGTGCTTAAACAGGAACACTAGAACCAGTGCTTAAACAGGAACACTACAACCAGAGCTTAAACAGGAACACTACAACCAGAACTTAAACAGGAACACTACAACCAGAACTTAAACAGGAACACTACAACCAGAACATAAACAGGAACACTACAACCAGAACTTAAACAGGAACACTACAACCAGAACTTAAACAGGAACACTACAACCAGAACTTAAACAGGAACACTACAACCAGAACATAAACAGGAACACTACAACCAGAACTTAAACAGGAACACTACAACCAGAACTTAAACAGGAACACTACAACCAGAACATAAATAGGAACACTACAACCAGATCTTAAATAGGAACACTACAACCAGAACTTAAACAGGAACACTAGAACCAGTGCTTAAACAGGAACACTAGAACCAGTGCTTAAACAGGAACACTACAACCAGAGCTTAAACAGGAACACTACAACCAGAACTTAAACAGGAACACTACAACCAGAACTTAAATAGGAACACTAGAACCAGTGCTTTAATAGGAACACTACAACCAGAACTTAAACAGGAACACTACAACCAGAACTTAAATAGGAACACTACAACCAGAACATAAATAGGAACACTACAACCAGAACTTAAATAGGAACACTACAATCCGAACTTAAATAGGAACACTACAACCAGAACTTAAATAGGAACACTACAACCAGAACTTAAATAGGAACACTAAAACCAGAACTTAAACAGGAACACTAGAACCAGAACTTAAACAGGAACACTACAACCAGAACTTAAACAGGAACACTACAACCAGAACTTAAACAGGAACACTACAACCAAAACTTAAACAGGAACACTACAACCAGAACTTAAATAGGAACACTAGAACCAGTGCTTAAACAGGAACACTACAACCAGAACTTAAACAGGAACACTACAACCAGAACTTAAATAGGAACACTACAACCAGAACATAAATAGGAACACTACAACCAGAACTTAAATAGGAACACTACAATCCGAACTTAAATAGGAACACTACAACCAGAACTTAAATAGGAACACTACAATCCGAACTTAAACAGGAACACTACAATCTGTACTGAAACAGGAACACTACAATCTGTACTGAAACAGGAACACTACAATCTGTACTGAAACAGGAACACTACAACATATACTGAAATAGGAACACTATAACCTGTACTGAAAGAGGAACACTACACACTGTACTGAAACAGGAACACTGCAACATATACTGAAACAGTAACACTACAATCTGTACTGAAACAGGAACACTACAACATATACTGAAATAGGAACACTATAACCTGTACTGAAAGAGGAACACTACACACTGTACTGAAACAGGAACACTGCAACATATACTGAAACAGTAACACTACAATCTGTACTGAAACAGGAACACTACAACATATACTGAAATAGGAACACTATAACCTGTACTGAAAGAGGAACACTACACACTGTACTGAAACAGGAACACTGCAACATATACTGAAACAGTAACACTACAATCTGTACTGAAACAGGAACACTACAATCTGTACTGAAACAGGAACACTATAACCTGTACAGAAACAGGAACACTATAACCTGTACAGAAACAGGAACAACATTATAACCCAACTGTACTCTAACTTGAACACTACAACCAGTACAGATATCGGGACACTACATCCTGATCTGAAACTGGAACACTATAATTTGTGCTGAAACAGAAGCATGTTAACTGAACAAAAGATCCCTTTACACCAAACATGGACAAAAACGTTTTTTTCCTGTCATCAAAAGAGAATTTACTATGTAACCTGACCTCAAAGATGCTTCTGTTGTTGATAACTAGCAATGATTTTTTAAAAATAATGTTGATGGATGAGGCTGGATGATTGAGAGATGACATATGCTGCACCATGCCATCAGCCTACTCCTATCTTTAGACCAGGTGTGCTAACAAGTGTATCCCCTGGCAGAACAATATACATGTATGTGTTGTGCCTTTTTGCTCGTTTTGTTAAGTTTTTCGTTGCTGAAAAATTGCTGTTTCTGGGCAGATGTTTCCAGTTTAAAGCACTGTAACAAAAATGTGCTTCCCAAGTTCTACTAGACAAAAAAACATATTTCAACATATTTTAGATATACTAAAACCTACACATACTGCAAAACACTGAAATTATGAATAAATCTCTTCTTAGAGCAGGTGTTTAGGGAATGGACTGGTCTCCAACATGTCAAAACTCAAAGTACAGACATATCAAAAGTAAAAAAAATATGATTTATATCTATTAGTTTATAGCTATACACTTTCTACTAAGTGAACTCTCAAAGCAACGATAATGGTGGGGGAAAACGTCGTAGCTGCTCCTTAAAACACTATATCTTAAATGAATATTTTACTTGGTAAGTATAAATGTCCGTTTTTTAGTACCTGGCAGTAGTGATTATAAACCAGTGTGGAAGAAAACCAGGTGGGATTACATTAATACAATTCACAGTTAACACTGCAAACATTTTAATATTCTACAATAACTGAAGAATATAAATCAGCTTTTTCATTTAGATTTATTTTCACAGAAAGTAATGAACATTCCCTATTTCAAGTGCTGACAAAATAACTTGTGATGTAATTTGAGAGAATTCTGTAGGAACGGAAATAGTTACAATTTTTTGCAGGAAAATTTTCAATTGCAGTAAATCTGTTTGGTAGCAGTGGTATATATATACATGTGGCGCTGATTAATATGTGATGGTAGCGTCTATATCTCACTAAAATATACTGACAGTTATCTGTATGTGTCACAGGCTCGACTTTTAATTTACTCTACAAATGACAAATTATTTTAATTTGAGCATGTACATATCCACTTTCACAGGAAGAAATACCAATATATCACATCTTCCATGATTACAGTTTATCAGATATTGCAATATCATGGTAAAATAATCAATTCAGGCCATCAATCACAGCTGGAATCAGATATACCTCAACCAAACATGCAATTTTGTAATCTAGCTCGGTAATCTTTGTTACAGGAACAAAGAAAGACAACTCATATCATTTTACATGACAAATCAGACATTTTTTGTGTACCGTGGACCGTATTTTTAACAATGCATTTGATTTTATTTTTATGTTGAAGAGAAAGTTTTTAACAACAATAGTACAGTTTTTAACAACAATAGTACACTTCATTTGCAAATTATAACACTTAGTATGCAACTAAATATAAGTTGAATAAATCCGACCAAAAAGAGAAAAAAAAATCTCTGAAATAATCTATTAGAATGGCAGAGTGAACACCATTAGCTGGTTGAACAGGATGATCAGTGTATTATTTTTGGTGTGGATACCTATGGGTATACAAAGATGCACAAATAGAGATAAGAATTGAAGTGAAAGTTACATCCCAACACACTTAACAATTGACAGAAGTCCTGATACAGCTGTAACAGTTGAAAGTAGTTGACAACAAAAGGAAAGACTCCGTTTATTGTTAGTAGGTTGCGACGTAACTCTCATCTAAAATAATCTATTAAAACTCTATCTAAGAAAAATATCTTGAAAAGTTTGTCCACTCAGTATTATGAAGATCTGAACCTTTGCCGAAAGACAGTTGTCTTCCATTCAACAAGACTTTGTTTGTGAAACATGTATGCCCAATCTTCAGTGGAAAAATTAGTCCAAAACATGTGACAATTTGAAAAAAAGATTTTCATTGAAACTGATGAATGCCCCCAAAAACAACTTTAATGGAAACAAAATTTAAACAAAGGGCAATAATTTTGTAATTAAAGATTGTGGGCCCTACACACTACACACTGTCTTAATATCACCAATATACACACAGGAGTTATATTATCCTAGTTTAAATATGAATGCTACAGACACAAAGTTTTAACATTGGGGAATAACTGTAATTAAAGTGGTTGAGAGCCTTGCCAATGCACATCACCTTAGTATAACTGATGTACATACTGTGGGCAAAGTTATGCTCCAAACACAGAAAGATGGACAGATCAGTAACTATACACTCTCCTGGAAGAATGACCTGTCTACTTATGTGTGATTATCACAAAAAGTTTTACCTTTAATAGGAATTACCTTTGTACCATGAACCAAAATTATAAAGAATTATGATAAACCAACTTCACTTTTCATTCCTCATATCTAACTTTGCAAAGATTTACTCTTGTAATATCTTAACAATTGCTACAGAATTTGAAGCTGACAATATTCATTAAACCCTACTTTTGGTCGCCAGTTTGGCCACTACTAGTAAACTTGTCACAGGGCGTAATAGGAATATGGGTCACTTAATGACCTATTTACACACCTTAACAACTTTTGACACTTCATTAACAGCAAATATGTTATATACATCCACACAAACAAAAAGCCCAATAGGCCTGCATACCTCACCTGATATTGAATGCTTTTATACTTATACAGAACATTAATCTTTCAAATCTTTTTTTTAGGCTTCCTCCCAGGAACCTACCAGCTAAATATTACAATTTTGAACCTTTCAGTTTATCAGAGTAAGTCGTTTGTCAGTATTAACAAATCTGACTCCTATGACCTTGAATGTCGTTTAAGGTTATTTCTGATGACAAACCTTTTTCGAGCTTCATCCCTGGAACATACCAGCTGAATATCATGATGCAAGGGCTTTTAAGTTGTCTGAATATTTTTTTACCTTTGTGACATTGAATATGGGGACAGTCTATTGAAATTCAACATATAAGGTGTCCAATGTTTCCAATTTAAAGTAATATGAAGTTCAATCACAGTTATTTGAAAACTTGCATGGCTACATATAGAAATAGCCCAGTCATTGAAATCTAACTCTCTAGCAATATTTATCCAGAGTTACACAATATGTACCACCAAGAATCCAATACTCATAAGAATAAGTCACCCTCAAACCTGAAAGTATTAGTACCCTGACAAAAAGAAATTTACAAAACACAATGTACACAAATTCAGGATAAAGAGTTAGGTAGGTAAATAGTCCAAGTATACTTTATCAACTCAACTTATCCATGAAAATCTATGTTTCTTATCAATATTTTAATTCCCAGCAATTAATTCTGCTTTACCTACGAAATGCACAAAAGTGATTCGCACACAAAAGGAATAAGAAAAAAAAAGTATGAACATAAAAAAAAAGACATGGAACCACGACATGTCAGGAGAAGACCCACCAAGTAATGCTCACGTCTCCTAGATTTCAATCTGTTGATGTTGACACAGGCTAGTTAATGACAACTAAGAAAAGTCAAAAGGTGACTTTGTCTTTTATCTTACTTTGACAATAAAATAGATTTAAATCCAATCAACAACCGATTCTCTTGGGATAACAATTGAACAAACAAGTAAAAATTAATACTATATTGAGATTCATCATATTTTAATCATGTATTTTAAAAGTAATCAAACTGACACAAAACAACAAACGATATATTATCTGTTAATATACATACCTTTAACACCAATTTAATTCCAAGCGATATATTCAACAGCTGCCCATTTTTGTGTGCTGGTCTGGTAATGACTGACTTGTTTCTGATAAAATAAAAGTAAATCACAATGCAGAAAACTTTCCACAGAAAAGAAGAAAGAGAACCAGAACATTATTTTGCTGGTAAGAGTTAACACATGCCACTAGGAACAAAAGGACACTGTGTTTAAAGGGTAACAATAACCAAACTGTCATATATGAACTTTGAGAGTGTTCTATGATTAATATAAGTTAAGCAAAGAAGTCAAACTTTGAAGACCCTGAACTCTTTTTTGTAATAAAATGTGTGTAACTAACTCATGAACCCAATCAATAAATTATTTGTACACTATCTAAACTTTTCTTCTAACTAAACTACATGTGAATCGTAACATTAATAATCAGGACTTCACAATTATCATTTTTCATGTAAACAGTGTGTACTTTTAAACTATGTTGAATGTTCATGTAAACAGTGCGTACTTTTAAAACAGAGTTTAGACTACGTTGAATGTTCCATGTAAACAGTGCGTACTTTTAAAACAGAGTTTAGACTATGTTGAATGTTCCATGTAAACAGTGCGTACTTTTAAAACAGAGTTTAGACTATGTTGAATGTTCCATGTAAACAGTGCGTACTTTTAAAACAGAGTTTAGACTATGTTGAATGTTCCATGTAAACAGTGCGTACTTTTAAAACAGAGTTTAGACTATGTTGAATGTTCCATGTAAACAGTGCGTACTTTTAAAACAGAGTTTAGACTATGTTGAAAGTTCCATGTAAACAGTGCGTACTTTTAAAACAGAGTTTAGACTATGTTGAATAATGAATAAATTGTAGTTTTGCCTTTTTGGATAGATTGAGAGATGAAGGTTTTCAAGTGGTTTTTTTTTTATTTATTTTTATTTCTTTCAAGATGCCAGTTTATTTTGATGTTTTCATTTTGACATTTTCAAATAAGTTAACTTACCTATCTGTGGAACTTGGATTAAACTCACTGGTATTGAGACCAGGTCCTGACCATCAGTCACAGGGGAGGCCAGATGTTCTGTTTGTTGTGTCTGTGACACTACAGGCAAGGAGGTGACGAAATTTCCTTTCTGCTGTGCTTGTGAAACCATTGGCAAGGAGGAGACAAGATTTCTAGTTGGCTGTTTTTGTGAAACCACTGGCAAGGTGGAGACAAGATTTCCTGTCTGTTGAATCTGTGGTAATAAAGGTGTTGTAGAAATGAGACCACCTGTCTGTACTTTCTGCTGTATGACAGGAGACATGGGAATGACCACTCCCTTTTGGCCATTGACCTGATGACCAATCAAGCTGTCCACACTTTCTCCACTGCTGCCGGTTACAGTCTGGTCTGAAGCTACTTTGACTTGTCCTGTAGTAACTTTCGATAGCTTGTTACTTCTAACAAATGACTGTTGACCAATTCTTATACTAGATGATTCATCCATTGGATTCAGTGTACAGGATATTGCTGGATTTTCTAATGGTGTAATAGAACTGGCCACAACATTCTCATCTGCAGCATTATAGTTGTCAAGAGACCTAGGTAGAAGAATCTGAACACCGTTTGAAGTTGTGTTTAGTAACTGTGAGACACCTATCATCTGGAAATTCTGATTCTGTTGTGGCAATATTTGTATCGGTAAGGTTAAATGTGTGTCGCCGTCCTGCAACTGGGCATTGAGAGACAGAGTATTTGTTGCCTCTCTTTGCTGCAGGGTGTTTATATCCCTTCCCTGTTCGCTAGTTATGTCATCCTGCTGTTGGGTAATTATACCCCTTGGTTGAACATTTGATATTGAGGTTATGTCCCCTTGTACAGTGGCTATACCTTGAAAAGAACTCAAGTCTTGTTGCAAAGAGGTTCCATCACCTTGCTGGATTGAAGTTAGATTTCCTTGTTGCATGGCAGTTACTTCCCCTTGTGGAAGAGTGGTTATGTCCCCTTGCTGTATGGTTCCTCCTACAATAGTTTGACCATTAACCGAAGGGATGATTAAGCTAGAAGGATGACGAATTACAGGGAAAGAGATATTCTGGACAAACTGTATACTAGGAACCATCTGAGGTTGAAACTGGACATGGTCAGACATTGACACCTCTGGACACTCTGTCACAGTCTGTATAACATGTCTAGTATCATCAGTAGTAGTCTCCAATGGATTACCTCCCCCTGAACTGTTCTGTTCTGGTGAGGAGGTGCTATAAATCTCACTCTGGTATCTGTCATTGTTTGAATCACAGTTTTTCCTTTCCAATAACTGTTTTTTTGTAACATCACTACTGGAACAATATAAGTCTGTTGATTCACTAACATTTCTTACTTGTACATCACATGGTATCTCTGAAGCCCCTAACTGTCGATACAAATTTTGAGATGGTAAGTCATCACTTTTTTCCTGTGTGGTCCTTAACTGATGATTGTGACCTTGTCGATGGAGCAACATTTTCCTTGCTTCAGCAATGCCTTGAGGTTCAACAATGGTTATATCATCTGATGACAGGGTACGCATATCCAATGTAACTACAGATGAATCCATAGATGTTTGAACCCTTGGAGAAGATGTGTTATTGTAACTTGGAGATACAATCTGACTTAGCTCTGGTGCATCAGTCTGCAGATTTATCATCTCCATACCCTGCTGATGCAGTTCCTCCCTCTGGAGTCTATCCTGTCCATGAATGAGCTCATTTGCACCTTCACAATGTCCTTCCCTTGACTGTGAATGTTTTTTACTTGTCCTGTTCCCATATCTTCCTTTCTCAATTTCTATGTCATTATCAGCACTAACTACAGATGCAATAGTGGTATGATCGCCTTCATATTGTGTCACAACCTGTTCTTGACCTTTGGAAAGCCTAACAGAGTTTCCATCTCTTGTGTCCAGTATCCCATCAACATTTACTGGAGCAACTTTATACTGACCACTTCCAGATGTTGAAACATTGATAACAGGCTGCTGTAGTTTTAACACTGTCAAAGCTGTTGTGAGTGTTGAATTGGCCATTTCTTCATGTAGCCGTATATGACTTCGCAGGGAATCTTTTCTAACAAATGATTCTGGACACAGATGGCAGGTAAATGCCTTTGAAAATTTCCCCAATGAACCAGACACCTTAACCTCTGATGACTTTGCTTGTCTTCCTTTTGTATTAGTGACTTTTGGCTCAATTTGCATATGCCTACGTTTTATATGGAGGGTCAACTTCGCCTTATAGTTGGTTGAAAAGTAACAGTGCATACAGTTGTAATTCTTTTCCTTCTCGTGGCGAGAAAGATGACTGCGAAGCACCTCTCTATTGGAACACTTGTATTGACATACATGGCACACACAATCTGGGTCATCAGGTTCATGACTTTTGATATGTTCTTTATAGCTTCTCTTTGATGAGGTGGAGAAATCACATACTGTACACTTCATCTGATTTTCAGAAGAGTGGTGAACACGGTTATGGCTGGCCAGATTTCCTGAAAAGAGAAATAAGAAGTGTATTGTAATGATTTTCATTTTCAAATTTCCACTTTCTTTTTTCATCATTACAACTAGATTCTTTTAAATAATAATATTAATAATAATAAAATCAATGAATAAATAAATCAATAAATAAAAACATGCACGCACGCACACATACCTGTAATAAAAGATGTCTTATACCTAATGATACTGTCTTATGCCTAATGATAGCTGTCTTATACCTAATGATACTGTCTTATACCTAATGATAACTGTCTTATACCTAATGATACTGTCTTATACCTAATGATACTGACTTATGCCTAATGATACTGTCTTATACCTAATGATACTGTCTTATACCTAATGATACTGTCTTATACCTAATGATAGCTGTCTTATACCTAATGATACTGTCTTATACCTAATGATAACTGTCTTGTGCCTAATGATAACTGTCTTATACCTAATGATAACTGTCTTATACCTAATGATACTGTCTTATACCTAATGATAACTGTCTTATACCTAATGATAGCTGTCTTATACCTATTGATATCTGTCTTATACCTAATGATACTGACTCATACCTAATGATAGCTGTCTTATACCTAATGATACTGACTCATACCTAATGATAACTGTCTTATACCTAATGATACTGACTTAAGCCTAATGATACTGTCTTATACCTAATGATAGCTGTCTTATACCTAATGATACTGTCTTATACCTAATGATAACTGTCTTGTGCCTAATGATAACTGTCTTATACCTAATGATACTGTCTTATACCTAATGATAACTGTCTTATACCTAATGATACTGTCTTATACCTAATGATGGCTTTCTTATACCTAATGATACTGACTCATACCTAATGATACTGTCTTATACCTAATGATACTGTCTTATACCTAATGATACTGTCTTATACCTAATGATACTGTCTTATACCTAATGATAACTGTCTTATACCTAATGATAGCTGTCTTATACCTAACGATACTGTCTTATACCTAATGATACTGTCTTATACCTAATGATACTGTCTTATACCTAATGATAACTGTCTTATACCTAATGATACTGTCTTATACCTAATGATACTGTCTTATACCTAATGATACTGTCTTATACCTAATGATACTGTCTTATACCTAATGATAACTGTCTTATACCTAATGATACTGTCTTATACCTAATGATAGCTGTCTTATACCTAATGATACTGTCTTATACCTAATGATAGCTGTCTTATACCTAATGATACTGTCTTATACCTAACGATAACTGTCTTGTGCCTAATGATAACTGTCTTATACCTAATGATAGTTGTCTTATACCTAATGATAACTGTCTTATACCTAATGATAGCTGTCTTATACCTAATGATACTGACTCATACCTAATGATAACTGTCTTATACCTAATGATAACTGTCTTATACTTAATGATAACTGACTCATACCTAATGATACTGACTCATACCTAATGATACTGTCTTATACCTAATGATACTGTCTTATACCTATTGATATCTGTCTTATACCTAATGATACTGTCTCATACCTAATGATACTGTCTTATACCTAATGATAGTTGTCTTATACCTAATGATACTGTCTCATACCTAATGATACGGACTCATACCTAATAATACTGTCTTATACCTAATGATACTGTGTCATACCTAATGATACTGTCTTATACCTAATGATGGCTTTCTTATACCTAATGATACTGTCTTATACCTAATGATAGTTGTCTTATACCTAATGATAACTGTCTTATGCCTATTGATAACTGTCTTATACCTAATGATACTGTCTTATACCTAATGATACTGTCTTATACCTAATGATACTGTCTTATACCTAATGATACTGTCTTATACCTAATGATACTGTCTTATACCTAATGATGGCTGTCTTATACCTAATGATACTGTCTCATACCTAATGATACTGTCTTATACCTAATGATAACTGTCTTATACCTAATGATACTGACTCATACCTAATGATACTGTCTTATACCTAATGATGGCTTTCTTATACCTAATGATACTGTCTTATACCTAATGATACTGTCTTATACCTAATGATCCTGTCTTATACCTAATGATACTGTCTTATACCTAATGATGGCTTTCTTATACCTAATGATACTGTGTGTATAACTTTATCATGATACTTGGTGTGTACCTAACTTTATCCTGTCTTATACTTTATGATACTGTGGTGTATAACTTTATCTATGATGGTGTGTATA
The DNA here is from genome assembly GCF_031769215.1 of Ylistrum balloti. Classification (NCBI taxonomy): domain Eukaryota; kingdom Metazoa; phylum Mollusca; class Bivalvia; order Pectinida; family Pectinidae; genus Ylistrum; species Ylistrum balloti. Next base: position 1,004,153 of record NW_026782259.1, on the reverse strand, counting down.
ACTTTGATCTTGATCTCATACTTAGTGGTGTGTATAACTTTATCATGATACGTAGTGGTGTGTATAACTTTATCGTGATACTTAGTGGTGTGTATAACTTTATCTTGATCATGATACTTAGTGGTGTGTATAACTTTATCTATACTTAGTGGTGTGTATAACTCATACCTAATGATACTGTCTTATACCTAATGATGGCTGGTGTGTATAACTTTGATATGTCTTATACCTAATGATAACTTTCTTATACCTAGTGGTGTGTATAACTTTATCCTGATACTTAGTGGTGTGTATAACTAATGATACTGTCTTGTATACCTAATGATACTTAGTGGTGTGTATAACCTAATGATAGTGGTGTGTATAACTTTATCATGATACTTAGTGGTGTGTATAACTTTATGTCTTATGATACTGATAGTGGTGTGTATAACTTTATCATGATACTTAGTGGTGTGTATAACTAATGATACTGTGGTGTGTATACTTATTATGATGGGTGTGTATAACTTATGATACTTATGATAACTGTCTTATACCTAATGAGTGGTGTGTATAACTTTATCTAATGATAAGTGGTGTGTATAACTTTATCATGATACTGTGGTGTGTATAACTTTATCATGATACTGGTGTGTATAACTTTATTGATATACTTAGTGGTGTGTATAACTTTATCATGATGATACTGTCTTGTATAACCTAATATCTATCTTATATGATACTTAGTGGTGTGTATAACTTTATCATGATACTGTCTTGTGTGTACCTAATGATATGTCTTATACTTATCATGATACTTAGTGGTGTGTATAACTTTATCTAATGATACTTAGTGGTGTGTATAACTTAATGATACTGTGGTGTGTATAACTTTATCTGATAACTGTCTGATACCTAGTGGTGTGTATAACTTTATCTTATACCTAATGATAGCTGTGTGTATAACTTTATCTGTCTTATACCTAATAACTTTAGCTGTGTGTATAACTTTATCATGATACTGTATACCTAATGATAGGTGTGTATAACTTTATCATGATACTTAGTGATAGTGTATAACTTTATTATGATACTTAGTGGTGTGTATAACTTTATCATGATGATAACTTTCTTATACTTTATCATGATACTGTCTGTGTATAACTGATACTGTCTTATACCTAATGGTGTGTATAACTTATACCTATATGATGGTGTGTATACCTAATGATACTGTCTTATACCTAATGATACTGTCTGTGTATAACTAATGATACTGTCTTATACCTAATGATAACTGTCTTATACCTAATGATACTGTCTGTGTATAACTTTATTATGATATCTGGTGTGTATAACCTAATGATACTGTCTGTATGCCTAATGATAACTGTGTGTATAACTTTATCATGATATTAGTGGTGTGTATAACTTTATCATGATATAAACTCAATGTAGTTGTGTGTGTATAACTTTAATGTACAAACACAAATTGACAATACAGATAAAGATTATGGGAAGGGTAATACACTTTGACACGAATAACAAGTGTTTATTTTATGTGTAATTGATGGCTGTGTGTGTAAAATTTGATCATGATACTTAGTGGTGTGTATAACTTGATCATGATACTTAGCGGTGTGTATAACTTTATCATGATACTTAGTGGTGTGTATAACTTTATAAATTATACTTAGTGGTGTGTATAATTTATTTAGTCAAATACTGTGCTTGTGTGGAATATGTATCATGATACTTAGTGGTGTGTATAACTTTATCATGATACTTAGTGGTGTGTATAACTTTATCATGATACTTAGTGGTGTGTATAACTTTATCTTGATCATGATACTTAGTGGTGTGTATAACTTTATCATGATACTTAGTGGTGTGTATAACTTTATCATGATACTTAGTGGTGTGTATAACTTTATCATGATACTTAGTGGTGTGTATAACTTTATCATGATACTTAGTGGTGTGTATAACTTTATCATGATACTTAGTGGTGTGTATAACTTTATCTTGATCATGATACTTAGTGGTGTGTATAACTTTATTATGATACTTAGTGGTGTGTATAACTTTATCTTGATCATGATACGTAGTGGTGTGTATAACTTTATCTTGATCATGATACTTAGTGGTGTGTATAACTTTATCATGATACTTAGTGGTGTGTATAACTTTATCATGATACTTAGTGGTGTGTATAACTTTATCATGATACTTAGTGGTGTGTATAACTTTATTATGATACTTAGTGGTGTGTATAACTTTATCATGATACTTAGTGGTGTGTATAACTTTATCATGATACTTAGTGGTGTGTATAACTTTATCATGATACTTAGTGGTGTGTATAACTTTATCATGATACTTAGTGGTGTGTATAACTTTATCATGATACGTAGTGGTGTGTATAACTTTATCATGATACTTCGTGGTGTGTATAACTGTATTATGATTCTACCTTTTGTGGCACACCTGGCATCACACTTATCACACTGGTAGGGCTTCTCTCCTGTGTGTACCCTCAGATGACGACGCAGGTCTGACTTGATCTTGAATTTGGCGGGGCAGAATGGACACGGAAAAGGACTGTCACCAGTGTGTGTACGTAGGTGAACAGTTAGCTGACTGGCCGTGCGGCAGGCATAGGGGCACACCTGACACCTGAAAGAAAATTTATAAACTCCTTAAAGAATTCTTAAAACATTTTTCCACAATAGAATTTGTGAAATGTGCAGCATATACAACATTTAGTCAGAGCAATAGAAGTGCAAGATGGCAAATCACATGAATAATGTGGCAGTGTAAACAGTCAAGCTGCAGTGAAATTGACAATTGTTGATATTTTTTTGTAAGTACATTCTACATATTTTGCCTTTCAGATAATATTGACAACTTAATTTCAATCTTACTTGTGAGGTCTCTCATCTGTATGAACAATAGCATGTTTGCGTAGACTGCTGTTGTCCACAGCACTGTAGTTACCTGTAATTCAAATGAATATATATAATCACCACATTGGTGTTTCTATTTCTTCAACCTATAGGTGTTTCTATTTCTTCAACCTATACTGTAACCTGCTATCAGTTTACTCATTACAATTGAGAATTCTTCTTTACTGATAAAACCATATTAATGTGACAAAAAAAAGTGTGCTGTCACATTTTTCTACCATCTAAAATTTGATTAAACCTCATTATTTAGATTTTAAGTTCCTCCTTAAACGTAATTATAGTAATTAGGAACTCTTCTGAAATGGAGGCAATTTTAGACATATCCTTGGGGCAACACTGTAGACATTTAAGTATGAGAGCAAATATAGTATCAATCTACACTAAGTTGTTGTTCAATATCACACAAGATTAAAAGAAGGGAAATAACCCTTCACAATCTCAATAACTCACATTCTTGCAGCTCATAAATGTAGCATTCACTGAAACACTTTTCAACAGTAATCCTCAAGTACAAAATTCCCTCTTCGTAAAACTATTTCAAAGAAATACCAAAACATACAGCACAACCCTGGGATAATGAGCACAAGGCTTTGCCAAACACATTTTCATTCAAATATACATTACACATGGGCGACTTATTAATTATTTTTACCATAAATCAAACTGTCATGGTGAATCAAACTTATCCAGTTTTGACAGGATTACAATCCGGAAAGTGACTATGCCATCACTTGAACAGAAACAATTTTCTCTAATTATAGGCATTCAAGCTACATTTGTAAGCAGTCTTTCCCCAGGTTGCAAAATTGTGAATGTGTCTGAATTATTGAAGAATGAACATTCTCCTCACCAGACAATTGTAAAATTTAACTTACAAAATTTGCATTTGTAAGGTTTGTCTCCAGTATGAGCCCTCATATGAAGGTGCAGTTTGTCCACCCTACTGAATGACCGGTCACAGTATTTACAAGAAAATGGTTTCTCCCCAGTATGTGTCCTGAAGTGACGCTCCAGATCTTTCAAGTATGCTGATGAGAAAGTGCATTTATCATCATGATGGCATTTGAACTTTTTCACAGGTGGAGTCCTGACCTTGCGTGGAGTTCCTGGAGATTTACTTGGAGATCCTGTACACAAAATAAGAGTTTAAATCAAGGATGTGGATACAGATTTAAATACTTGTTTTTTGGTAGGGGGTAGAGGGAGGAGGAGTTTCCATTCCAAGAGGAACTTACGATCGATATAAAAACAAAGCGAGCAGGTCACATAAATATACCCTCACTTTTTCATCTCATCTAAATCCATGGAAGGGTTCGTGTATTTGACATTCATGAGATATCTTGCACACAAGCTGTTCATTTTAAATGGGATGAATAGTGACCTTTGACCTTTAACTTTGATGACCACCAAAATCTAATGAGGTGTCAACTTTGGTGGGGTCATGCTTGGATGTGAATATAAAATATCTTTCAATGGCCTTATCAGATTAAGTGAGAACTATACAGCCCCATAACCTAAGTAGGAGTATAACAAACAAGTTGTGGATGATGGGAGTACCTTTAGCAATAAGAGGTTTATGTAGGGGTCACAGGAATAGCCTAGCACTTCCTATAAGTATGTGTGCTAAGTTAACACAAATCAGACCGTTCTCAAACACAAGACAAGAAGCCCAATGGCTGTAACAGTCACCTTAGTCACAATGCTTCAAGAAACGTCACAGAAATAATTTTGTTAAAAAAATAAGTAATACAATTTTAACTATATTGTACACATAATGTAAATGTAAATTGTGTATACATGAACAGCTGTCCCATGCTAGGGTTTCTAACCAAGTTTAAATTAAAAGAAACTACACTCAAGATTTATGTTTATCTCATGAAACTTTCAGCTTATACTAATAAAAAGAAAAATTCTAACCAAGTTTGAACTATTTCTGAAAGAAAATAAACAAATTATGCTCAAAAAACGTAAATTTCCTGAAGAACATTTTCCTATATAAAATATAGTAAATTTCAACCCATTATCTAATGGCAAATGTGAGACCCTGGGATCACAAAATTCCCTATTTTTATAAAGCACCATAAGACACTTCCATCCTTGAATAGTATTTGGTTCTACATTATCTGGGTATTGAGAAGAAAACTTGTGAAATTTTAGTAAATTTGATCACTTTTTTCCCCTGCCCATCAGCCTCTAGGGGTCAGCAGAGGACAATATGTGCATCTCATTAAACTGTCATCTTAAACTTATAATTCTAACCAGGTTTGAACTATTTCCAAAAGAAAATAAACAATGTCAACAATGTGATTTTTCTTATAAGTTATAGTAAACTTTATCCCTTCACCTGGAGGAAATGCGAGATCCTAGGGTTATGAAATTCACAATTTTGGTAAAGCATCTGCATACCTTTCCATCCATGAAGAGTACGGGATTCTATCATACCTGGGATTTGAGAAGATTTTGGAAGTTTCAATCAATTTGACCATTTTTGGTCTCGTTCCTCAGGCCCCTGGGGGTTGGGGACCATATAATTTACAATTTTGGTGTGCTTTTAACCATAGGTTTTTGTAAAATTTCATTGAAATCAGGGGTTTTCCAGCAGAAGTCAAAAATGTTAAAATTTTATGACACACAACACAAGACAAAAGGTGATCGCAATATGTCATCCCTGAGACTTTATCTCCAGTGACCTAAAAAAGGACTCGCATAGCCTCTGCTTGATACTGTTACATACATGACATAATTACATACTCAATGTAACTATAGACTTAAAGCAACAACATTACACTCCTAATCATTCTGAGAGTTTACAAATACTATCAGATAAAAAATAATTTCAAAGTAACGAAATTGAATCATTTGAATTAAATTTTATCGTTCGGAAGAAAACTGTCAAGCATAAGAATACCTGTAATTTTATTTTTCTACAGCTTTAAGGTATACTTAATTATATACAAACCTGACAACTTTGACAATGACGAAGATCGGGATGAATTCTTGCTAGAACAATGAGCTTTAGCTCCCCTTGCAATAACAGTCTTGCCACTAAATTTTTTTAACTTTTTACTTTCTTGTAAAAGTTGTCCTATGCTATCAGAGAAAACAACATTCTCATCCTTGACGTTGGATTCTGGTATCTGAATTACTTGTCTAACACCTTCAGGGTTCGTAGACTGTGTAATGTTTACAACATTTACAGAGTATTGTACAGTGTCAAGGTCACTCTGTTGGGCATCAGTCTCCATAGAAACAGTTTGGAGGTCACTCTCCACCACTCCAGATAACCTGGCAGCTTGTTGTGCCAAATCTTGTGCAGGAATCACAGAATTGCTTGGGTCACTCCCTTCTAACTGACTAGCTGTGTCAAAAGTCACTTGTGGGGGATTTTCCATCAAACTTCTTTGATTTGACTGTTCTAGTAAGTTTTCATGATGTAGATCAGATGGACATACTGTTAAAGGCTGACTGACTGGAGTTGACATAACAGATATAGAGCCATTTTGGCCAAGTTCTTCTATCGGAGCACTGGTTGGGCAAGCTATTCCCTCCGTATTAGCCAAGAGACTAGGCAGGACTGGACCTGAAACAAACATATATTAACAGACATATTTTCAACTAGAAAATGTTTTAAAGACAAAAATGCCTGCTCTCCCATGTATACTAGAATCTGATCAGGTGTAAATTTTGATGTTTTGATACTGTGGGGTAAATATGAGCCATATCTGAAGAGATGTTCTGAAGATATGACATTGATTTGGATGCAACAGGACAGGACAGAAGGACATAGGTAATACTATATGCCCTTCCCATTAAATATCAGGACATAAAAAATTTCCAATCACATCAAAATATTTCTTTTTCCAGTTTGACATTTGAATATCAATACCAAACATGTAAGTATCAGGTAAGCTCCAAGCAAAGCAAATATAATCAGTAATTTCATAACTCACAAGCAGCAGCCATAATTCTAGATTTCATTTTATCTTTAAAAAAAGTCAGTGAATTGGCAAATTTACATCACAATAATGTAGTGAAGTATGAATGTTTTCTCTCAGAAACATTAAAGTGCATTATGGACAAACCTAATATCAAAGAAGAAAATGTAGGCACTTTACCTTCATCATTTAGACAATTAAATGCATTGAAGTGAAGAACTATGTAAAATTTTGACAAAGTGTTCAGATTTGCCCTAATGCCTTTGAGATGGTTACCTATACCATGACAACCATGCATGAAAGGTATTTTTAACCTGAACTACAGTAATTATGAGCTTCAAAATTAGATGGATTTGGTGGCCAAAAAATGATAAAAGTATCTTGGAGAAAATCCTAAATATAGTGATAATAGCTTCTTCTGAATGTATACACCCTCACCATTTGTCGTGCTGCCACAGTTGGTGCGGAGGTACTGTATGAAGTTAAGCATGGCCTGATTTTGTTGACCAATTTCAGCCTCATTTTGTTCCGTCCCATCAGGTGGATTGGGTTGTAAGACAAGCAGCTCCCCCTTCATTGTCAGGATGATCTGAGACTCCGGTTTGTTTTGATTGGTTGTCTGGATGATTGCCGGCCTCTGATTGGTTTGTATGTACTCGTGACCCTGTGGTGGAGTTATCATGAAGGAAGATGCGACCCCTCCCCGCTCTCCAGGGTGTGGCGTTTCCATTGTGGCATCTTGCACTACTGTCAGCCCTGGAGATTGAACCTGAATACCCATGTTTGAACCTAGTGACGTTGTAACCATTGAATGACTTCCTTTGGACACAGAAATCTAGAACAGACACAGAAGTCACAATGTGTAAATATTAGTTTTATCAGTTTACCAAGTCTGTGACTTCAACACAAAAAGAACATCATGAAAACTAAACCAACATTTATGTATGCATTTTCTGTAGTTTGACAAATGAGATAACTAAAGATCCCAAAGGGATCTTGGTGTAAACCATTATATGATCTTTATTAGCTGTGTATCAGTTGCATCTTTTATCCTGTATTCAGGTTTGATATTGACCCTAAAATAAACATACACAACCAGAGACTAAGGCAGACCTACATATGAAATCTGAGAATGTTCCATTCAGTATTAGAAAAACAAAACTTCTAACCATCAAATCAAAGATGGCCATCTTTAAACAGCTTCATTTTTTTTTTTATCATTCCTGCTATTGACAATAAGTAACTATGAAGCAATGGACCTCTTAAGTATTTATTTAATTAATTTTAAGAAGAATCCATCAAAGGATCCATAAAAAAAACTTCTAAAGAATAAAAAACTGTAGATATAGCATGCACAAATAAGGACCAAGGGGAGTCTTCTAAAGAGATTTGAGAATAATTTGTCAATAAACTCTTAGGAAATAGTGAAAACCAAATTCAATCGTCAAAATCCAAGATAGCTACCAGATAGCAATTTCATTTTTCCAATCACTCCCTAAAATGACCATGCACACCTCAAAACAAAGGGCACATACACATAAAATCTGAGAAAGATCCATTCAAAATTTCTCAAGAAAGAGCAAACAACAAATTTCAACCGTGAAATTCCCAGTCTGCCACCTGTTGTAGACAAATCAATTTTCTTGGTAAAATACTTCGTTACCCCCTATTGATCACTGTTTCTATGTGTTTTTAATGATAAAGCTGTTTCATCTCACTTTTTTCCACCTTTGTGAATACAGGTCTATACTACAGCTGAAAAATCCAAAAGAAAATACCCTTCTCATACACTATACACTTCAGTGCTAGTACATCTCACACTGGTCGTTCATCTTACTCGCATAGTGATGTAGTCAGCAAAACATCAAACATTTCTTTCCAGATGACTTAAGATCTCCTACATATATTTACTAGTCAGAAGAAAATGTTTCACTAAACAAAATCACTTTTGCCTTTAAGAAATCTTTACAGAACAGATGTATAATGTCTTTCAGTGATTTTGCTAGGTTTTGTATCCCAAACCTCTGGTCTGGCTAAAACTAGTCAGATGGTTGAGAAGTTATCTCTAGCTGTGTGATATAATGCAGTCAGTATTTGCCAAGGTTGCACACTTACCCTCCGGGAAAGAAAATATTCTTTAGTTTTCAGAGAGAAATAGGAATGTGTGTGGAACAAGATTAAACACACATATTTCTATGAATACCTTCTAGGTCCCTACATGTGTGACAATATCCCAGAAGTAAATATCTACTTAAGAACTCTAATACAGTTCTCCTGCAGTTGGCTTGGGTTGTCATCAGCAGCTATATAAACCAATAGCTCAACATTGCTCTTATGTATACCTGTGATTGACTAAGGTTGTTGCTGCGAGCCACTGTTGTTCCATCCTTTTGACTTGGTACAGTACTGGTCACTGCTGACTGCAGCACAGCTGGGCAAGAGAGCCGCTTGTGGAGCAGAAAGAGATCCACATTATGGAACTCTGTGCGACATGCACCACAAATGTGGATGTCAGTAATGTCGTCAGTAGACACTGAAATGAAACCAACAGCAAAAGATATCATTACACATTTGTAAAACAAGAAACAGGTGCTGCATATATCTCTACACAGGAAATCTATGAATGCAATATATAAAATATATCATAATAAACCTGGATTAGCAATGAAGTACCTTATTCCAATCAGAATTCTTAAAATACAGACATTTATTCAATAAACTAAAAAAGAAACAAAAATTTGATGTACATTTGATACAAATTTCCAATCTCTTCACACTTCATAAAATGTTCAATCATAAATATATATATAAATGCAACTGAAGTTTTGATATTAATTTGTTAAACAAGAAATCCTTTATAAAATCATAGAATCATCAAAAGAAAAGTATACATCTCCCTAAAAATTAGAATATGTGCAAAGTTGAATAGCTGAAGATAAATTAAAATTTAATTTCCCTTGTTTTATGTACAATGTATCTACAATGGCTGATGTATAGTTGATGAAATCTCTGTACAAAAAGAGAGAGAAAACATGCTTTTAGTATCATCATTTGTGTCCATGTCTGGCAACAAGACAAAAACTGGTGGAAAGCTATAAAGGTAGACAATATCATGGTGCCTAAATGGTAACAAAGCAATTACTCAGTGAGAAAATGTTTACGAAATAGAACAGTTTTTTCATGTATTTCTATACTTTAAAATATACTCAATGACTTGGTTACAAATTGTACATTTTGAGGGATCAATGTTGATGTAGACTCTGTTTGTCTGTAAATAAATTAAATCTAAATGTTTGTCTGTCATTTTACATCATTATCTTTCTAGATTTTAAATAATGTCCTGACAACAAGTACATGCCATATTAGGTACATCCTGAGATTATCTCGTAATTTATTTCCGTGGTCTTGTTTCAGGGTACAGCAGGTTCTCGTATTAGATTACAACAAAATCATTATCAAATACTTAGTGGAATATGGGAAAGAAAAAATACCAGCTGATTTAATACTATTCAGTATTTGCAGTATAAATCATCTTCAATAAGCAAGTTTCAACATAGTTTAAGGTAGGCAATAACGAATGTGTTGTTAGTTTTAATGAAACTCCTAATCTAATGCCTTACGACAACGCGATAAACTGTACTTAAACCCGCGAGCTCTAACGTGGATATTTGTATTATATACTTTCTCATTGAAACGTGCCTGTGTTCAAACCCAGATAATTTATCTCAGATCTAAAATCATTTCTTCCAGATCTCATTTTTAGAGGAAATATGTCTTTTAGATTACAGCTATGTGAATCACCGTGCGAGTTTGAAGGTGTAACCTTTCTATGTATTTATCTGACATACAGTGTTAAAGGTAAATGATTGCCAAGATTAAATTTTGTTCAATAGAAAATGGGTCGGGGTTCAATACATGTGCTTATATGGTTCACAGCACATGTGAACCAAAAAAAGGCACCTCAAAGAGCACATGTCTAATATGAGTATAACGTTAGGGGACTCGTGAATAACAAACGCTTGGTCAGGGCCGATGTAGGCCCAGGTCATGTATTTCACGTCAAAAGACGATTACGTGGTTAATGATTGCAGTTCAACACAATTATTAAACTGACTCCTTACTTTTTAAACCACTGAAGATCAAAATCTTGCATAGTTATTCCATTAATGAAGAATAGGAAATATATGATTAAATTGGGGCCGCAAAAATGGACAACATGGCGGCAACGACGTTCGCTAACCGGAAGTGGAATTTAGAAACTAAATGGCGGTCGAAGAACCCGGAGAATATATAAAAAAATCAACCAATAATGAATAATGTCAAAACCATACTTACGTCCATTTACATACTTTCAAGAGGTTTGTACAAAAATAACCTTCTTCTTTGTTGGTTCCATAATGGCAAAGTTGTATGTTACAACAGCAAAGCAAAAATAATGCCTTTAAAAGGATTAAAAATATACAAAAATATAATATAAAGTTTCAAAAATACACAATAATTACCATAATGTCATATTCTTTCAATTTGAGAAAACATAATAAAATCCTTTTTCTTTTCTAATCTGAAATGATTCTTTATGCCATCATTGTGCAGTAAAAGAATAAATCAATAAATGAAATTGAAAAGAACAGCAATCTCTTATTCACCGCACCAAGAATTTAACGGGAAATATCTAGACATACTTATTTTTTCTCTTGTTTCTAATTACATTGCAATGTAAATTTCAAATCATTTGACTAGCTTCAGCTCTGCAACTCCAGATCGGTTGCACATCTGAGTTGATTTTTTAAAGAGTATTCCCCCCGCCCCCACCCTCCTCCCAAACATCTTACGATATACAATGTACATTAAAGTAAAGTCATTAGTGTTACACTTTGTTATCCTTAATACTTTTAATGGAAAATATCAGGACTCTGATCCTGTTCTTCCTCAAAGTAAGAGTATAACCTATAGGATACAAATTACCTTTCTCTAAGAAGACATGCTAGAAGCAACACCTGCACCATTTTTGAGGAACAGAAAAGAAAGAGAAACTAAAAACGATTGTTTAAATATAATCGTATTTCAAACTCCAAAGCTTCATGCCATTGATATTCCCAGTATGTATCCTTGTTTATTGGCAGAAATATTTATTTCAATTCGACATATTTCTTTCTGAATTTTGAAATTGTCATAATCTCTTAATGTCTTGTCAGTCTGCATCAAAACTTCTAAATTACTTCTATTGATCCACTCTGTTATTTTCACTGTAATAGGGTAATTTCATAACCCCTGTTTAAATTTATCATAAGTTCAGTAAAACTAAAGAGAATCATTGTGCTTTGTGGATGATTTATCCAAGAAGAAATAGTATTAGAATAACATGTGGTTGAAAACTTCATTGAAAACCATTTACCTGTGTGGCAACTTTGTAGTAAACAATTTGGTTCAGAATGCTAAAAGACAAATTAAGTCAACTCCAATTAATCTTTTGACCATACTTCATATTTAAACTTGTTTATTCAATTCATACAGTAGGTTATCATTGTCCCATTTCAGGTTTTTTTAAAGCTTAACCTCCTAATCAAATTTGAATAAATCAGTCTTGAAGAATGCTCAAAGGAAAACCAAGGAAATCCATGCTACCACCATTTTCAAATAGAAAGTTAAAAACCTGCAGTATTTGATAAATTTTACACTACATAATTAACAACTTTTATTGAATGTGTTTCCTTCAATGTCACAATCCATTTTATATAACCCTTCACTAACTATCACAGAAATGCATCGTACTCGTCACTACAGTAGAATTGGTGTATAACTACAAATGTAACATGTCATAAACTAGTGTACAGCTCATCCAAGGACCTAACAACTCGATGGCAACCATCACAGAGACGCATTGTACTCGTCAATACAGTAGAATTGGTGTATAACTACATAACATATCATAAACTAGTGTACAGCTCATCCAAGGACCTAACAACTCAATGGCAACCATCACAGAAATGCATTGTACTCGTCACTACAGTAGAATTGGTGTATAACTACATAACATATCATAAACTAGTGTACAGCTCATCCAAGGACCTAACAACTCAATGGCAACCATCTATTCCTCTCTGCATAGTGTGTATTGTAGAGGTACTCCATGATAAACGTGTTAAAAATGGAACAAATATCCTCTAACTGCATATAAACCATGTAGGCAATCTTTTCAAATAAAACCAAATGGTATCAAATCAGACTGCCACTGAGGAGAGCACCTGTATATGTTGTGATAGTACTGTAAATCACTTAGATTTAACAAACACTTATAGTAAACTTACCTCTTCAGACATATTTGCGAATACATGAGTTTGCGAATGCCCATCTAGAAAAGTTAAATTTGCAAATGATAAGCTATTTACTGGAGACCTGGGCTCTTCATGACTAAATTAGCATGGATGCCATCAGGAGTTATTTTATCAAAAATAATATTGAAAGTTTTGAATTAGAAATTGACTCCTCACGTGAAAATAAATCCAATAAGAAATAGGAGTGATTTACAGTAAACCTATCAAGTATTCAAAGTCATTGTCGGAAACGTTACAGGGCACTATCTTTCACAAGTGCTTGATACTACTATGATGTGTAGCTAGTTTTGTCTGTCACTATAACAACCATGTATCACAGTAACATATTGTGATATGTAGCTAGTTTTGTCTGTCACTATAACAACCATGTATCACAGTAACATATTGTGATATGTAGCTAGTTTTGTCTGTCACTATAACAACCATGTATCACAGTAACATATTGTGAAATGTAGCTAGTTCATCCATCACTAGTGACCCTGTATCAGAGCCTCATATTGAGTTATCTTTCTCATGTAAGTCAAAATCATACCAGGTCACTATGGCAACACTATAACAGTCCCATATTGCGATACATAACTAGTCTGTCTGTCATTATAGCAACCCTGTGTTACAGCCTCATATTGTGATATGCATATGATGATGGAGTCTGTCACTATGGTTTGTATATTTAAGCGGAGAAACAGGTTGGTCAGAGATGTTGTGGCGGTTCTCAGATAAGATACTTTAGCTTAATTGGTCTGGATGATATTCCATAGGCCTCCCATAGGTTTTTCAGCCTGGTTGTCACTACTACAAAGTGACCATGGTTGTTCACTGGATGTTAACCCCAACAAACAAAACATGTTTATTGTAATATGTTGTTTGTAGCATGTCTGTGCTCATTGTCTCTCAGGTATTTGTCTATATTTGTAATATTACATTTAAAGAATTGTTCCTAATTGAAAAACCAACTGATAGGGATTATCTATCCATGTTCATATTAACAGAAATATTTTGTTTAGAGGAGTACAACAAACTGCGAAACGAACAGAAGAAAACCATGAAATAAACTAACATTAAATATTTTTTAAAGGTTGTGTTGACTTGTTGGCCTGAACTCCAGTTACAAGTGTTATACATATCCTAACTATCAACAATGAAAACAACAGGCTCCAAAGATTAGCGTTATCTACCAAAAAATCTGAATCTTGTAAAAAGGGGGAAATAACAACAGCAGTGAAAAAACATCAAAATTAGGATTTTGTAAAAGTGGCTGTTAAGTTTACTTTGGGCAGGGTGACAAAATCGTTTTCCTTAATCATTAAACGAGGGTTAATATGGAAATACAGTATAATATCATGTTTTCTTAAAAGTTAACACATAACATAGAATGCATTTTGCCAAAACAAGACACTTAAAAATCAATCTGGCAAAAAACATATGTACAGATATAATAAATATCTTATTTTTGCACAAGGAACACAATTACTTGGAAAAGACTAATACAATATGCATGCAGAAATAAAAAAAATAACAATACAAACAATCATCATACACAAACACGATACACTGATTTGTTTTTCCTATTGTCGTAAAAATTGCAGATATGATCACAACTATCAACACTTCTTTAGTACTTACTACTTCAGAATACAATGCCAAAACCTGTTTTTCCTATTCATTAAACACTATTGCTGACCTGCATATTTTATTTCATTGAACAAAACAGTTACGGAAAATAATTATCGTTAACAAAAAATCTCCATATTTAAAATAGGGGATATGGATGGTTTGTCAAATTGTTAAATAACAGTCTTGAAACATTTACACAAAATTAAATTTCCTATCATTTTTTCCATTCAGATCAAGAGAACTATGCTTAATAATACATGATACAAACTATATAATCTTTAACAAAAAATATCTTACCGATAAAAAACATGACTTCCTTCAACAAGCTGGTAGCAAAGTCGGTGTAGACTGCTTCAGGGCACTGGCATTCATTTTATCCAAGCATGGCAAAAATTCTAAAAAATGTTTCGTGTGTGTATACTCTTTAAGAAAAAACTGGAAGGTCTTTGATTTCTTCAATCAATAAGATTTTATGAAAAAAATTTTCCTTTCACGTCATTTCACATATCAGTGAGATTCTCCACTTCATTGGTTTATTTATTCTCAAGCTTACAATTAAACTGTTTAATTTGCTGATTTTTTTTTACAATCATTTACTCCAGTTGTGGATCTTGTGTTAAAATTTAATAAATCAATAATTCTTCATTCCATACTATTCTTCAGAACAAAAACTACCTGTAGGTATTACACACTGGTAGTAGTAGCATTTTCAGTATTTTTAATGTTATCTTGTAAATGAATTGTTACATTATGTTTCTGAAGGAAAGTTATTCTTATTGGAGGAGAGGTGAGAAAGGTAAAGTTTCTTTCATCATCTCCAAAACTCCAAAAATAAAAATATGAGGGAAGAATGGTGTTCAAAAAGACCAACATTGCAACAATATTGATTAAAATTCATCAATAAATCGTTTTCAAGACTTTACATTCTGTAGATGAAGTTTCGTACATGTGTTCCAATAAATCTAAAGCAGTGATCATGGGATTCTGCAAACAGTGATCATAGGATTCTGCCAAGATTCAACAACACAAGGGAGGGATAAGGAACATAACTCATTGAAAATTTATAAAACAATAAGTTATTAACAACCACTTGCAGCGTGGTATTTCTTTTAATGCATTACATATATCTCTTCTTTTTAAACTCGAATTGTATACCTCTGCTATTTAACTTGTAACTGAAATCCAAATATAGATTTCACCTTTTTAAAATTGGAATTGTTCACCATGTAATGATTCCATAAAAACTCCATCTATGTATATAAGTAACTGCTGTGTTCAAGACTGCAGATCTTTCCCAAAGCGTCTGGTGTCATCGGACACCCAAACTGTTGTCAACCATCAAAGCTATTTTAAAGAGTTTCCTTGAGTGATCCTTAGTAAAATTCAATTTCAACTTAAGTTTAAAAGAAATACTTGTTAGACTGGATTGCAAAACTTTTGCCAGTATAAAATCAGTATACATCTTGCTGTGACCCCAAATGTGTAGTATGACACAAAAACGTGTTTAAGCTTAAGGTAGTGAATTCATTGTTAATATCTCATGTTATTTGCCTTTGTCTTCAAGGCATGAATATTAATTGCTTCCAGTTTCGTCCCGTTAGATACTTAGGTGGGTTTGACACAGCCAGTTTACCAAACATTCAATTCTCGTTCAAACTATGACTATACTTATTACTGCAATTTTTAATCATACTGCAATATAACAAAATATATCAGGGAAGATTTTAATTAAGGAGAAAAATGTTTATCTTTCAGGTAATCAGACAAAACCAATTGCGAAAAACGTCATTGGGAGGAGGTAAATATCGGATTGGCCATTCTTAGATTCATGTAGAGGTCATCAAAAAATAAGTTTAAAAGGTTAAAAATAGGGTGGACCAAACAAATGTGCAAATCGCATAATATACATATATCAATATTCTTTATAAAAAATACATCTTTATGTAATGTTTCTGCTACAAATATCTATTCCAGAATAACAAAACTACAATATTTTCCTAAGATAATGTCTTCAAGATGAAAAATTTTTTTATGATTGTTTAAGCAGAACACGTTAACGACATGTTTTTAATCATGAGATGATTCCTCAGTAAAATACTATGATTCTGAAATTTCTTGTAAGAGTATATCTCTTAAGCAACTTCTAATTTCTATGTAGCCTTTTAATAATTTCTGTATACTGCATTAAGCTGTGTTGAATGCAGTAGAACACAAAGTTTTTTTTATTGCTTGTGTGGTGGAACAAAAACATAACTGTTCTAAAGATTAACAGCATACCCATCAGAATGCTGAAAAAGCATTTTGGTTTTTTTTCGAGTCTGGTTCACAAGATACAGGAGAAATCTTAATAGCAATCTTTATAAAAACACAATAAAATCTAATTTATTGTGGATGTAAAACTTTAACTGTTGTATCTTTACCAATAAATCATCTGTTCTGGACTTTTGATAATACACTTTATTGTTTAAGCTCAACATAGTGAACATTACTCTGCCATGTATTGGTATATACTTGGTCAAAAGACATATGATCAGTATAGTTTATGTAAAAAATACTTGGGAATATGCTTTTAAAGATTAAAGACTTGGGTGTTAAATATTCACCTATGCTTTATGTTGATGAATTCTTTAACAATGTTTGAAATGACAATCTTTCCTGCAAAACAATATGGCAATGCTTCACTTATTCTTTATGAGAAAATTAAATTTTGAAATAGTCCACAACCAGCTTTCATATTATAATACTGTGCACCAGGATTCATATGCAAAATTTCTTTACTAGATTTCCACTTAAGTTAGGAACACTTGGGCCTTATTTCATAAAAGCAGTCTAGAAAAGAACCTTATGTTAAAGCCTACAATAAACTGTCCAAGTAGCCAAATTTCCATCAAATTGACCAAGAGCTTCCATCAAGACTTAAGAGATTCATTTAAGTTGATATCTTCACAATTTAGAAAAAAAATGGTATTGAAATGTTGAATTTGACAATTTAACAGAAAGCTAATGAAAATCAGTATTCATTTTTTCTTAGTGTATCTAAACTTGGTGTCTGAAAAAAAAACAAGAGAAAATTGATTTTACTAAAGATTAATTTTTTATCTGTTTTTAAGATTTTCTAAAATAATGTTTTCAAGGAACCATCTAGCAATTTAAGTTTTCTATGAAATGATTACCATGTGTGATCTGCAAGCATCTGCTGTTAATTACAAGCACTTATTTGAATGATTTTTTTTAAATAAACGAAACAGGGACAATCTCACTTTATCATAAAACTTATTTTAAATGAATTTACAGTGGGTTGAAAATCATCTCAATATGCAGAATTTCTTGTGTGGAAAATAGATTAAATTGACTCTAAAAAAACTGAAAGTTGAAGTTTTTCAACTGTCCATCCAATAACTTAAGATATTATGTCTTCTCTAGAGTCATAACCATCAGTGTTTAGCATAAGAGAAATTGTAAGATCTTTGACAATCAAAAGATTACTGCACAAAATATAGCAGACAAAGACTTGTTTCGTGATTATAAAATCATTTAAAGTTTACCTCTTCTTCAAATGAAATTCATTTTCCAGTTATAGGACCAAAATAAAAATAACTTAAAGACATGCTTTGTCAAAAAGATTAATTAAACAATTTCACCTTCAAATGGTCCATGACATATGTTAAAAGAAGAGATGAAAAAACAAATAATAGTCCCTAGATGTTATTTTATTTGAGAAAAAAAAATATGTTAACAAGTACATAAATCAAAATTAACTCTGATACAGATTTATTGAACAAAGGGTACAAAACAGTTCAAATATTTTGAAAATTGATACAAAAATTCAAGCTATTCAAACAGTATTTTCAAAAATTTAGAATGTTTTTCAAATAGTGTGAAGCTTTCCATAAACTTATTAAATAGACTGAATGAATGTACCTGGGTACTAACAATTTCTTTGTAGATAAAAGAAAAGCTTGAAAAGTCAGTATCAACGTATTACTACAAAATCAAACATGTTTTATCATGTGAGAACTAATTATGTTGTAACTCAGATTGAATAACTGATCCACAGGGAAATGAAATTATGAATAATAACCGATCAATCAAGAAAATCAACTATAAATCAATTAATCATTGGTAAAGATGAAATATCAATTTTTAATTTAGTGCATGTGTATAAATAGGCATTTAACCTTACCATCAACAAATTGTATCCGGGACTTGTTATAATAAAAAGACCTCCAGAACACAATAGACTTACTGTATAGCTCACCAAAATTCAACTTTGATGATATATACAGAATGAAAATTCTTATAATTGGTCAGATTTATACAATAACTAATATTATCTCAGGATAGACATGACATTTGTATTTATTCTTGGCAGGTGATGACAGGATTCCATAGTAAGAGATGAACATCTATATACATGTACAGACAATAAGATTCCAAGGCGAGATATGAACATTTACAAACTTTAAAACCAAAAGTAACAATATGATAAATGCACATCAACTTATCCACTTAATACACCCTAGCTATGAACACACCAATGCTTTCATATATGACAATGCCATATATACCTTCATGATTTTCATTCAAGGTAACGGCTCTAACATTTCAATGTACAAACACAAACTTAGCATTACATAAAAACAAATTCCTTTCAGACTTACACGAAGGCATGATATCAAACGTGTAACTTCTAAAATTTCTCAAAAATTGCATTAACACATTGAATTTAACATATATTAAAACATAGTTTACACTTCAGAATAATGATTGGATGGATCTGACGAAGATATTTTCAATTAAAGGTCTCAAATGACAATGCTAATTTTAAATTTATATATGACTAAGTTTAAAGTTGACAAACAGCATAAATAAATTCACCTCTTCTCAACTGCACAGACATCAAATACCTATTAACACGTGAACATGATCATAATAAGGGTGTCGACATAACAATGTTGTAATTATGCAATACAAAATATACATTACACTTTGACTTATAGATACCAGATACCTTGAACAAGCTGTTCATATCAAACAATGAAAAATAAATTGCAACAATTTACTACGGTGTGTGGTAACAGATCCCTGGTGCTGATTATCCCCCTTGTTTTAGTCCTCAGGTCACATGTGTCAGCCATTGGCCTGGACTGTAAAAGGAAGTTTTGACAATAAACAGTGAAGCCTTCCTCACCCTGAGGGATCATCATGTCCTCCTCTCACTCTCCATTCACTTCTCCCTCTCCGTCTGCAACCAACACTTCCTGCAACAGAAAAAAAAATTCATTACTCTCAATAACATATCCAATTCCTTTCATCTAACTGATATATGAATTTGTTGTACAGTCATTTATAAAACAAACCCCACTAACATCTTGGCACACCATGGTATGTCATTAAATTGTTCTTTATCAGTTTAATCCTTTCCTTTAATTTGCTCTTTAATTTGAAAATTCCTCTGACCACAGGCAAAAGGCATTTTGAACATCACATGGCAGACTTAAGATATTTTTGCAGTAAACATGAGTGGTCAATATTTGCTTGTAAGAAATTTTGACATAAACAGCCAATTATTCAAACTGAAAGATGATAGCCATTAAATATGGATGTAACCTATATTTACAAGTTAAATGTACAATGTTATTAAAGTACTCATAGTGTGGACTGTGAACAACAAGTAAGACAACAATCTGACATTTCATATATGAATAACATCATTGATTTCCAAGCAATTGTTCCAACTGTAGCTAATATAAAGTACATCATAACTATTATCACTCACCTCAACAACTACTTCTGTGTTTTCTTCTCCTTCCTGAAAACAAAATCAATCAGATCCAATTCAGGACACTTTGAAAAATAATCAATCTCACAATTTTCATAAATTTCTCCTTTGTTAATACATATGTACTTAATCACTTTGTGATCCTTTAACAATAAACAGTAAACATCCACAAACTTTGAAAGCAACCTTATGAACATTTCAGTTGTAGGCAATAAGTCTGAAGCAGTCAGGTATAGGAACATACAGACAGCAGTCTTTTGTTGTTGTATGTTTTATAGTAGTTGGTGAAACTGGCCAACTACCATAAAACATACAACAAATGACTGCTGTCTGTATGCTCCTGTATATTTGGGGGATTTTTTCAACTGACAACAACTATGTAATTTTACAGCAGAGTACATTCCAAGTTCAAGACACAGAATGGGAATTGTTTGGTGAAATTATGAAAATTGAATAGTCAAATTTCAATATTGTGTAGTACATGATCGGTGAGATAACTTGTTTAAATTAAATTGTTTGCCATGTCTTCAAAGGTTAAGAGTATCCGACTTAATTGTTGCAAATCTGAAAAAATTTAATCTACAACTTTTCTATGGTATATAGATAATAGAAATATTTTTTTATTTCGTGTGGTGCTATCTAAAAAGAAATCAACATTACTGTTCAGAGAGAATCATTTACCACCTCTCAAATGATATTGCAACAGAGATCAATTCTGAATGATCTTTGACCTCTTAACACCTCATGAGAAAGAAAAAATTGTGTTCTTACCTGCTTATAGATGGATAGACTATGTTCCTGCTGTGCGTGGAGAACAAGATCCCAACATGCTGCAAACTGTGCATCACAGTGAGCACAGAACAAAATGGCTGGTTCTGGACTCTCTGTAAAATGATGGACAATGGATATCAGTCTACTGGTAGTCATCCTTCTGAAAATACTGACCCTATGATCCTCACTCCCTAATACTCTAATATCAAATCTTTTTACCTCCAGTAGTTGTCTTACAATGGAAATGTTCACACTGAAGATTTACGTAGAAAATAGGTACCATATTCAGTAAAAGAAATATTAACCAATCCCTTTAAACTGTCCAAAACATTGGAGTAAACAATACCAATTATAGTAATAAAGGAAAAAATAGCTTATTTTATATTTCATAATTACCAATGGTCTGTGAAATCACCTTTAAGGTACATATTGAAATAATGTAAGGTACTACCAATTAGCTTAATATATAAAACTACCATTATCAACACTAGTTATTAAATGATAGCTGTCATACCTGGAGGTGGCGCATTTTTACATATACAAGAAAACCTGAGACGACACGGCGTCTTCTTGTGTTGAGCCAGACTGTGAAGACTGGCAAATTGACTTTTACAAACACCACAGATCAGTACGTCTTTTCCAACTATAAAATACACAAAGGAGCAGAAGATAAGTTGAAAAGTTACCACATAAATTACACGCTTCTTGTATCATTTATGTACCAATCCTATAGGCTTACAAGTGTACCTTTCAGAAAATTCTTAGGACGTTGAGTACTCAAGTCGGTACTTTTCAGAAATTTCTTAGGATGTTGAGCACTCAAGTCAGTACCTTTCAGAAAATTTTTAGGATGTTGAGCACTCAAGTCAAAGTTAAGTGAATGAAAATGGTGATTACACAAAACTTTTGAAGCAAAGATTTCAATCTCCAACAGCATAGAAAAATCACGAAGTCAAAATTACACAACCATATTGGTAATTATTGTAAGGATACATCATTATTAGATTAGTATCTTAGCTCATAGTATAGACCGTCAATACTCGTCAGCCAAGGTAGTAAATATCAAATAGGTACCCCAGATTACTGATCACTTCATCAATATTGGTCGCATTGTGAACTAAAACTAGACTGTCCACTGTATTTTTAACTGTGAAGTACATACTTAAATAATCATTGTGAATTTACTTACTCACGACCTTGCTGGCATTTGAAGATACAGCATTTGAATTCTTGTTGAGGCCAGTCTTGGCTGTAGTGCCCATATCTCCAGATGTCAGACTGACAAGTGTACGCTTAATACCGCCACTAATCTGTGTATCTGTCCTCATTTTCTTGGCTGGAGGTCCTCCTCCACTTAACGTTCGGTTCACTCCCGAAGATTTAGCTGTAGTACTGTTCATACCATCATAAAAATTTACATATAGTACAAAAAAGAGAAAAATACCATTTCTAAAAATCAGAGAACAATTACTTACATTCAAATTAAAAAAGGAATTACTTAAGAAGGGCATTAAAAAAAAGTATGATATTCTTATAACTTGTTACACGAAAGTCTTCTTAAATATGTATCTATAATCATTGCAAAACTAAAATTCTGTCTCCAAATGAATACCTTTGAAAATTTGTGGTTGCCTTCTTAACAGCATTTGTAGCTGTTGTTTGCCGATGTTTTGGCTCTGATGCAATATTTATATCTGAAATGGAATATTACCAGTCACTTCACAATAAATATTACCAAATAAAGACTCGTTGTCTTTCATATACACATGATAAAACTGACCAGGTTTATGTAAAAGTATAAAAAGCATAAGATACATTTGTATATATATCATTTACACAACTGCTTAAACTTTGAATAAACATCTAAAAACTTCACTTCTATCATAGAAACATTATACAAGGCTTAGAGTGCTCAGAATGAAAATATATGTGAATCTTGCTTAATTTTACCTAAACACAGATGCATTTTTATCATTACAATGTGTTTTATGTTTGCAATTTAATATGATTGAAGTATATTGTTTTGCAAACCAGTAAGGCAGAACCTGCTTTTTCACAATTCTGAAATTGTTGACAATGTAAGGTTCATTGTTTACCTAGGGTCTGGTTGGCATACATTTTCCCATCTTCATTGATACATGCCCTCCGAGCATCAGCTTGTCTTGCATACTGGATGAAGGCGTAGCCTTTGTGCATTGACAGTCCAGTCACTGCCCCATAACGCTTGAAGATTGCTTCAACTTCTTCCTTTGACAATGCTATTGTGTTGAGATTCCCCACAAACACTCTGGCACCAGCTGTTGATGGGTCATTTGTGACACTACCAACAGATGTTTGGCCAATAGGAGGAGGCATGGATTGGCGTGGAGGTCCAGCCATGTGCCCTGGTGGTCCAGGACGGCCATGAGGAGGGATGTGAGGAGCACGATGGGGCATTGGCGGACCATGAGGACCGCCTGGATGACCTCCAGGGCCATGGGGTCCAGGACCCATTGGGTGTGGAGCTCTCATCGGCATTCGCATTCTGGGCATCATGATGAAATATTTTGCTACAGGTCAAATCTGTCAAACTAAAAAATAAACAAAATTGATCAATTTTGTAGCAAAACTGCTAAATTGCAGGTTAGTCTTGATCTAAACATATATTAATTCTGAAGACTTTCTGACATCAGAGTTCCTGAAATTAAAAATCAATTTTCAATATATTTGAAATCAAACCTTTGCCTATACAAAGATTTTTTTCGCTCGTCTGGACCATTTCATTCAAAGCTAGCAAAGATCTAGATAAGTAGATGCTCCATATTCAACTTATAACCTGTCCTTACTCATTTGATTTGTAACATGCCTTCTAAAGTCACTCTAATTAAGTACAGCAAGTACTTCAGATCTTGAAGTTATCCATATCTCTGATAAACTCCAATGTATAACAGTTTTGTTTTTTGTTTTTTTTTTTTTTGTTCTGCTTTCTTTCAGTGCAAATCAATTACATTTTAGTGTCTATTCATTAAATTTGATATTGTGCTTAAAGATATAGAAGTAAATCTAACATATTATGTCCACATGTCTGAAAACAAGAATTATGAATTTGGATAACTTGTCCTTTTCCCTTTACTGAATATTTGTTTTTTTTTTAATACAGGAACTTTTGTGGTTGAAAATAATCAGGTACAATATTATACCTTCAGCTGCATCCATTCATTGTGGTAGGTTGTTTACTGTAATTATACAATACGAAGAGACAAATCTATGCCATTATTTTACGTGTATGACGTCAATAATTTCAAATTAAAGAGCGCACAATTGACACATTTAAGATTTGAAATCGAGATGGACATACCAGACTAAAGGGCCGAGATCGTTGATCAACATGACCAAAGAAAGACATAAGACACGCACAAAAAGAGAGAAAATTTCCATTGACATAGTCGCACTCAGTATTGTATTAAGTTCAAACGCCTTACCAAAATATATTGAACGTGTAGGACGATGATCTTGAATTAAATAATCACACATGTGCCGATTGGGTCACTTCAAATATAAGCACATGTTGGTTTTTGATACCGTTCGCGGCAAAGATGGCGCTACACTCAAATCATTACTCGATCCCTCATGCTTTGACTTGAGAGTTCAGCAAAACGCATGGGAACGATTGAAATAGTACTTCCGGTAAAGATGTTCCGTGTATATTTAAAATAAAAAGAACGTAATATTATACGAACGTACTCACAAAGAAAATAGGATAATTGATTGTTATTTTGCCAAAACAAGTCAATCCCGTGCAAAAATATGTAAAACATACAAATAGCCTTTTACAGATAAATAGAAACAAAACAAAAAATATACGAAAAAAGACGGAATCTACATTTATACTATAAAATGAAATCTGGATAAAATACAGTTGTATCTGTATCGGTTTGCCATGGATTAAAAGTATGGCTATGTGACAATGCAAATATTTATTCGTTTTATGCTTATGCTGTACACGCTCTAATAATCATATGTATTTGTGAATGATTGAAATATCACAAGTGCCATTAGATACGGTATAAATCTTACTCACCTAGAAACCAGTAATCTTGCGTCCTTTGCGATAGGGTGATATATCAATTATCTATATCAGTTTTATCATTACAATATCCACTGTTATAGATCATACATATATTTTAGAAAATTATAATAAAATGCGTACATCTGCATTTATTTATGATTCGTAGAGAGCCTACACTTGTGACATATTTTTACCATTTTTAAGTTGAACATATCTTTATTTCATTTTTCAGTTTCGTATTTCGCGCGTCATACGGTATATCATGAATTGATTTCATTATTGTAGGCGTTGCCTAGGTATAAATAACGTTGGATAATTAGGAAAGGAGTTGTATAGGCATAACGTCGCAAGAACACTGACGTTCGGTGAGACAATAATCGGATACGGGAGAAGTCACGGAGACGGAAAACCTGTCAATCAAGAAATCAAGAAATCAAGATATCAACCAACCAACCAATCAACCAACCAATCAATCAACCAACCAACCAATCAACCAACCAACCAACCAATCAATCAACCAACCAATCAATCAATCAACCAACCAATCAATTAACCAACCAACCAATCAACCAACCAATCAATCAACCAACCAACCAATTAACCAACTAACCAATTAACCAATCAATCAATCAATCAACCAACCAACTAATCATTCAACCAACCAACTAATCATTCAACCAACCAACTAATCATTCAACCAACCAACTAATCATTCAACCAACCAACTAATCATCCAACCAATCATCTAATCAAACTAATCAAATAATCGATCAATCAATCAATCAGTTGGATAGGCATTGCAAGGGTTTTCACTTAGTCAGAATGGTGTCATGATAAGTTTAGCAGTCGATGGGGTCGAATATTGGAGTATCGTTGGATAACCTGTTACGTTATGGGTATATCTGTATTTACGGGAAGGCTTTGGGTGGATGGCATCGTATGACTTTGCTAGAGTAGCGCTAGTCGATCCGAATTGTTCTGACGTTCTATGCCCCCACCTACCACCCACCACCCCCCACCCCCCAAACCCCCACCCCCCAAAGATTTCCACGATCTGCAAATGAAATATAATTTTAACATTGATTAAAATAATATGGACTTAAAGAGAACAAAGTATATACTTGATTTGATCTCAGATGATATGTACACTCTAAGTCTGATAATCTAATCATTTGGGGCAGGTTTATCATAGTAAGTTGTCGAATATATCAGTATCTATGATGATATAGGACACATCCTAATATAGATGTTTTATCTGTGTAGTGACTAGGGTGGTATCTGGCGTGACACGCTCAGGTCATTGACGTTAGATCATACACAAAAACATACACAGGATCTGGACATTAGTAAAGCAGGTTAAGTTACAAGAACTCGTAAAAAGGAATTGCTGATTAAACACAGCTAAATGAGTTTATTGTAGGTTTGAGAATAAAGATGTATATTGACCCATACGAGTTTGGGTCTGCATTGACCTTTGATATATGTTGTTCCACATAATCTTTATTGCTGTTTTTTTGTCTACAATGTATTTACATCAACGCATGAGGCCCTTTTATACGTACATGTACCTGCAGAGACGAATATATTGTGTTATATATACGTCATTGGTCCTTGGTAATTATATTTTTATGTTGATTTATTCATTCAAATAACAATTATTATTACTCTATATTTCTCATTTCTATGATCAGACAACACTTCCAACATTAATAATTAAGTTAAAGTCATATTATTCTGTGCATTTGACTAAAACCAGAGACACTTATGACACATGTGATATATACGTCTCTGCTAAAACTATCCGAATGACAAATACAGGATATGATTTCGTTTCGTTATATTTCCTCTGCAAATTTGATTAAACCACATACACAGGCCCTGTTGACCTGCAGACGAACATTATGAAACCGGCGTGCGTGATACCGTTGGTGCCCTTTGGAAAGTGAGAGTACACGTTTGATTACGAAGTCCTTATGATTTGACACAGTAAGTATAAATTAATAAGAGAAGTTTTACAATTCATGATTTATAACCATATACATTGGAAATCATTTAAATTCTCACTAAATAGAAGCACTGGTGGTTAAATATGACGACATTGAATAGGTCAGAGCTTAGAAGGCTCATGATCTGTTTATTTGAAAAACAAGTTGGACTAATACTTACAGTTAAGTAGAATATTTTAGTTTCTGGTGTTTATTTAACAAATCGCTGTCTGTCCAAATAGTTTTTAATAGCTAATGTTAATGTTAAATATTCTTAGTTTATTGTGTTGCACATGCCGTTATATAACTGTATAAATCTAAAAGATGCATATGGTCATAATAGCTAGACAAACTAAGTTTTAACACTTGACAAGCACTATGATCTGTTTATTTTATTTTTGTGCGCTGGCAATAGAGCAAGTGATTTTCATGTAGGCCATTGTGGTGTACAATGTAGGTACCACTTTTCATGCTTCAGTGACTTCGATGTTCTGTTGATATTTTAGTTTGTATTGGATTAACGTTACGGTAAGTGTAACAAAAAAGATACGATAGCTGGCACGTTTTGTTATCAATTTGTCATTCATGGATAAAACATCACATACACTATTTTATAAAGAAAGAAAAGATGCAAATGTAAATTATTCATGCTTCCTTGGATATTTCTTATTCAGTGTTTTTTTTTAAGCATCATAATTCAACTGTAATGCAGCATTTTTAGGTCACCTGACCCAAAGGGTCATGATGACCTATAGCCATTGTGCTTCATCCAAGGCTGTCCGCTGTGCCTCATGTGTAATCTTTTGACATTTTAAACTTCTCCTAAAGTTCCACCAGTGGCAATCTTGATTTTTTTTAAAACTTCTCTAGTTCCAGTGGTGCTATTGAGCCATTTCATAATATGATTGTGCAATTATGGTTTTCTTGTGCAAGGCCTATTTCAAACTTCTCAAGTTCACCAGCAGGGTTGAGCTCCAACTTGTCTGGAATGTTCCTGAGATGGTTGTAACCAAGGTTTTTTTTTAATCAGTCTGAAATCCATAATGGCCACCATCTTGATAAACATATTTCAAACTTGTCCAGTTTAATTGGTGCCTTTGAGCTAAAAATTGGTAGGGATATTAAGTAAAGGTAGCGAACAAAATGTTGTTATTCTTTAACTATCGGTATGTAAAAGCTTTCAGCCAGCTGCGTTTGTGCCTTCAGAAAGGTAACTGATTCAACTTTAGGGTTGATTGTTGTCTGAAGATTT
The DNA here is from genome assembly GCF_031769215.1 of Ylistrum balloti. Lineage (NCBI taxonomy): Eukaryota > Metazoa > Mollusca > Bivalvia > Pectinida > Pectinidae > Ylistrum > Ylistrum balloti. The sequence goes on along the minus strand of NW_026782259.1, from coordinate 975,483 downwards.
CATTCAAAGTAGAAAAATTAACCCTTCTACATGCTGAAATTTTTTGAAGCTAGATGACTGTTATGGCTTTTGTGCCTCTTGTATTTTGCCTATTTAATTTTATAACAATTTTCTTCTTATTTCCTTACAGGAGATGGATTTTTAAAGAGCATTCTCCAGCATTTCTTTTCAATAGACAACTGAATGCATTGGTGAACTCAAGAGACATGCTGGGCCTAAGATGGCTGAAGCAATTGTCCAAGCCTGTTCAGAAGGCTGTCTCAGACAGTGGGAAAGTACTATTTGGCAAAAAATATTTGCTAGTGACTAATGTCAGTATAACAGTGGGATTATCATGTACTGGAGACTTCCTTCAGCAGAGGTACCAGATCAGGACAAAAGAAGCCAAGGCAATGAATCTGACTCGCAGCAAACATGTGGCAGCCTCTGGACTAGTGATAGGACCATTTTGCCACTACTGGTACCTTTTCTTGGACAAATGGCTTCCCGGCAAAACGATCAAAGTTGTACTCAAAAAGGTTATTGTTGATCAGTTGATCTGCTCTCCAATTTACATCTCCTTGTTTTTACTAACGACTTCTATACTAGAAAACAAGACTTGGGAAGAAATAAAAGAGGAGACTACAAGTAAAGGTGCTATTCTGTATCTGGCTGAATGGATTGTATGGCCTCCAGCACAGCTATTTAATTTTTTGATCTTACCAACACGATTCAGGGTTCTGTATGATAATACCATCTCACTTGGATTTGATTGTTATTTTTCTCGAGTAAAGTATGGATGTACAGAAAGTTAATGGAAAATCGAAGCTGATGAAATCAAATAGTTCAAACAAGTTTCTTAACGTATTTGGACTGAATGAAAAACAGAACAAAAAATTATTTCAACACTTTGTTGTTTTTCTTTCTTTACAAAACAAGAGATTACTATCCAGTTTCAATGTGATCAACTGAACAGAAGATCATGCATGGAAATATTTGTACTTTCTTAGCATTCCGATCATTAAATATTTGGTCAGGGCACCAAAATATCAATAAATTATTAACATTTCCAGTAGCAAAGTGCTATGTCAGTGTGTATAATTTTTGATGAGAAAGTGTTTGACTTCGCAAAATTAATTTGAACACAATTGATTGAGCAGGCAGATTTTTTCGAACAAATAAAGATGTGGAAATGTTGTACAGATTCAACAACAAAAAAGAGTTAAACGATATTGATCATGTTCTGATTCAAAAATTTGATGTTGTTCATTTTACCGAAACTTGACTTTATGTTATTAACGTCAGTAATTTATTGAATAACTCATCAGTTATTGAAATACAGCGATCTTCCCCAACTAACAGTACCTGGTAGTTCCATTGTTTGTAGTACAACTTAGTGACTCTAGGTCTCAATTAAGATCAAGTCTTTTGTGAAATTTCAATGATAGAAGCATTTTCTAAATGTTCACAAATTTAAGGTGAACTATGATTTTCTTGTTACTGAAGTAAGGCATGTTAATGAAATGTGATTTTTTTAAGACTTACACTGTGTGTCAAAGGTTGCAAGAAAACTGTTGTATATTTAATGTTTTTATTATGTCTCTTAATTAATGGAAAATATATGAAAGTCAAATATAATTATTTTTCCTCTACTGGTATTTTGTCTTTGTATATTTTTATTCATCTGAATGTATTTGAAATTTGTCACACATTTGACCTTTAAGTTAGGTGCAGGTCATTTGTTTAAATTTTAGCACTAATTCTAAACTTTAAGCACGCAAATCTGGTTGTCATTTACTCAAGACCATTTGCCTTTTGACTGGTTGATTGATATGAAGTCATTCATTTTGGCAAACTTTTTATACTTAATCCCACAGTGCCACTCGCTGGTCATATTGACTCTTGACCTTTTGATTATTTAGAAGAAGTTGTTTTATAGTTTTGCTGTTTATTACCAATTTGAACTCGAAAGAAGGCACAGATCATACATTTTAATAAACTTCATAGTATATAATCCTAGCATGCTATTGGGTACATCATCCTAGCAAGCTATTGGGTACATCATCCTAGCATGCTATTGGGTACATCATCCTAGCAAGCTATTGGGTACATCATCCTAGCATGATTAGTTATTGGGTACATCATCCTATCATGCTATGTTATTGGGTACATCATCCTAGCAAGCTATTGGGTACATCATCCTAGCATGCTGTTGGGTACATCATCCTATCCTGCTATTGGGTACATCATCCTAGCATGTTATTGGGTACATCATCTTAGCATGCTATTGGGTACATCATCTTGGATGTTATTGGGTACATCATCCTAGAATGCTATTGGGTACATCATCCTAGCATGTTATTGGGTAAATCATCCTAGCATGCTATTGGGTACATCATCCTTGCATGCTGTTGGGCTGTTGGGTACATCATCCTAACATGCTATTGGGTACATCATCCTAGGATGTTAATTGGGTACATCATCCTATCATGCTATTGGATACATCATCCTAGCAAGCTATTGGGTACATCATCCTAGCATGCTATTGGGTACATCATCCTAGCAAGCTATTGGGTACATCATCCTAGCATGATTAGTTATTGGGTACATCATCCTATCATGCTATGTTATTGGGTACATCATCCTAGCAAGCTATTGGGTACATCATCCTAGCATGCTATTGGGTACATCATCCTAGCATGTTATTGGGTACATCATCTTTGATGTTATTGGGTACATCATCCTAGCAAGCTATTGGGTACATCATCCTAGCTTGCTATTGGGTACATCATCCTAGCATGCTATTGGGTACATCATCCTATCATGCTATTGGATACATCATCCTAGCATGCTATTGGGTACTTCATCCTAACATGCTTTTGGGTACATCATCCTAGCATGCTATTGGGTACATCATCCTTGCATGCTGTTGGGTACATCATCCTAACATGCTATTGGGTACATCATCCTAGCATGTTTAGTTATTGGGTACATCATCCTAGAATGCTATTGGGTACATCATCCTAGCATGCTATTGGGTACACCATCCTTGCATGCTATTAGGTATATCATCCTAGCAAGCTATTGGGTACATCATCCTAGCATGCTATTGGGTACATCATCCTAGCATGTTTAGTTATTGGGTACATAATCCTAGCATGTTTAGTTATTGGGTACATCATCCTAGCATGTTAAGTTATTGGGTTCATCATCCTAGCGTGCAATTGGGTACATCATCCTAGTATGTTTAGTTATTGGGTACATCATCCTAGCATGCAATTGGGTACATCATCCTAGCATGCAATTGGGTACATCATCCTAGCATGCTATTGGGTACATCATCCGAGCATGCTATTGTGTATATCATCCTAGCATGTTTAGTTATTGGGTACATCATCCTAGCATGTTTAGTTATTGGGTACATCATCCTAGCATGCTATTGGGTACATCATCCTAGCATGCTATTGGGTATATCATCCTAGCATGCTATTGGGTACATCATCCTAGCATGTTTAGTTATTGGGTACATCATCCTAGCCTGTTGTTGGGTACATCATCCTAGCATGTTTAGTTATTGGGTACATCATCATAGCATGCTATTGGGTACATCATCCTAGCATGCTATTGGGTACATCATCCTAGCATGTTTAGTTATTGGGTACATTATCCTAGAATGCTATTGGATACATCATCCTAGCATGCTATGGGGTACATCATCCTAGCATGCTATTGGGTACATCATCCTAGCAAGCTATTGGGTACATCATCCGAGCATGCTATTGTGTACATCATCCTAGCATGTTTAGTTATTGGGTACATCATCCTAGCATGTTAAGTTATTGGGTACATCATCCTAGCATGCTATTGGGTACATCATCCTAGCATGCTATTGGGTACATCATCCTAGCAAGCTATTGGGTACATCATCCTAGCATGTTATTGGGTACATCATCCTAGCATGCTATTGGGTACATCATCCTAAAATGCTATTGGGTACATCATCCTAGTATGTTTAGTTATTGGGTACATCATCCTTGCATGCTATTGGGTACATCATCCTTGTATGCTGTTGGGTACATCATCCTAGCATGCTATGGGGTACATCATCCTAGCATGCTATTGGGTACATCATCCTAGCAAGCTATTGGGTACATCATCCTAGCATGCTATTGGGTACATCATCCTAGCATGTTATTGGGTACATCATCCTAGCATGCTATTGGGTACATCATCCTAAAATGCTATTGGGTACATCATCCTAGTATGTTTAGTTATTGGGTACATCATCCTAGCATGTTTAGTTATTGGGTACATCATCCTAGCATGTTTAGTTATTGGGTACATTATCCTAGAATGCTATTGGATACATCATCCTAGCATGCTATGGGGTACATCATCCTAGCATGCTATTGGGTACATCATCCTAGCAAGCTATTGGGTACATCATCCTAGCATGCTATTGGGTACATCATCCTAGCATGTTATTGGGTACATCATCCTAGCATGCTATTGGGTACATCATCCTAAAATGCTATTGGGTACATCATCCTAGTATGTTTAGTTATTGGGTACATCATCCTTGCATGCTATTGGGTACATCATCCTTGCATGCTGTTGGGTACATCATCCTAGCATGTTTAGTTATTGGGTACATCATCCTAGAATGTTAAGTTATTGGGTTCATCATCCTAGCATGCAATTGGGTACATCATCCTAGTATGTTTAATTATTGGGTACATCATCCTAGCATGTTTAGTTATTGGGTACATCATCATAGCATGCTATTGGGTACATCATCCTAAAATGCTATTGGGTACATCATCCTAGTATGTTTAGTTATTGGGTACATCATCCTAGCATGCTATTGGGTACATCATCCTAGCATGTTTAGTTATTGGGTACATCATCATAGCATTCTATTGGGTATATCATCCTAGCATGCTATTGGGTACATCATCCTAGCATGCTATTAGGTATATCATCCTAGCAAGCTATTGGGTACATCATCCTAGCATGTTTAGTTATTGGGTACATCATCCTAGAATGCTATTGGGTACATCATCATAGCATTCTATTGGGTATATCATCCTAGCATGCTATTGGGTACATCATCCTAGCATGCTATTAGGTATATCATCCTAGCAAGCTATTGGGTACATCATCCTAGCATGTTTAGTTATTGGGTACATCATCCTAGCATGTTTAGTTATTGGGTACATCATCCTAGAATGCTATTGGGTACATCATCCTAGCATGCTATTGGGTATATCATCCTAGCAAGCTATTGGGTACATCATCCTAGCATGTTTAGTTATTGGGTACATCATCCTAGCATGTTTAGCTATTGGGTACATCATCCTAGCATGCTCTTTTGCCAAAATCAGGTCTTTTAATGATGCAAAAAAAACTGTTTGAAGATTTTGACATACATGTACTTTGTTTGACTTCAGTAGCCTTGAAAATGGGCCAGTGTGATTAACATGAATAAATTGAGATATCTTCAACCCAGCTTGCTAGGGCAAAATATGATAAAAAGGTGGGGGGATGGGGGAGGGAATACACAGGGACTCCGGAAAATGTACAGGGAGAAAGAAAACAAGATGTTCCGAAGCATGTCTTCTGCATCATCGACGACACCCGCCTTGTAAACATTGGCCAATTAGAAGGTAAATAACAAAGCACGTCAAGCTTTCAAACCCAATCTCACAGAGAAATTAAAACATATCCCTGATGTGATCAAAACTTAGCAATAATTCAACAACCTACATCTCTCAAAATCCTGACCGAGTTTGTCAGTGACTGACATCTTCAGAAATAATGGTATTGGTAACAAACCCTAAATGTGTTTAGGAAATCGAAGACTGCCACAAATGAATAACACCTTTGATTAGGTACAAAAGAGCTGAATTTTTAAACTGCACCAAACAACTGTTTTACCCTTCAAAGGACATGTATTTTTAATCACATGTAGGAGGCGATTGAGGAAAAGTGACCGAATGAAGATGGACAGTGCACTACTCCCACAATTCAATAAAATTTAGTCATTTTCATGTATCTGATAAAGAACACCAAATGCGTGTATATACAGTAAACCTAATGGGTTAAAAGACCACCAGTTCCGTTTTTACTTTTTACTCCACTAAACTGATTCCTGTGAAACGATTAGGTGATACAAACTATTCATTATAGAGGATCACTTATTCATTGTGGCGGTAGAACCTATTCAGTTTGGTTTGATGAATCACCATAATATTCACCGAAATATAACACCCTAACATTTTCGATGGGATATGGTGATATCTACAATAATATATATATATATAACCACAAGGCCTCTTAAGGAATAAGTAAAACTTCTTCAACTTATTGAAAAGCATATGAAGATTTGATATGAAAAACACTTATGCTTAACTAACCAAAAGTGTTTTATTATTATTTACCTGTACCGGATAATGCGAATTTTTATTTTTTCAATTATATCATTTAATACATATATTTATACTGAATAAGTCACATCGTCATATGTTTTGAATAGGCGGCGATATTACCTAATTGTTTTAGTGACCAAAATATCACACACCAGATACCGCTCCAATAGTGTCTACCACCAACGACGCACAAGTGAGTAACATCATTTCATACAGTTTAAATGATAAATAAAGCTGCATCACACAGTTATTTCATCATTCTAGGACTCGTCAGTGATACCCTAAGGTTAATGTCAGGTTATTGTCTCCTGTTCAACATTACCAAGCCTGGACGAGACATTACTACAGTTACTTCCCCTTGGCCACGCACTGATCATATTCATTACAGACTATATCTTGCTATGACGTAAAGCGTTTTCTAGGTCTCTGCAATCATATTCAGAACACATGGTGAGTGAACGTAATGTGGGGTTCCCTAGACCTGAAAACTGTTTGGGAATTGTATGACATAGGCTAGTAGTATTTCGATCGAGAATTTGGAATACTAAAACAACGTATGCGAAGCTCAGAAAAAAGTCAACAATTTGATGAAAAAAGTGTTCGTTGGTTTCGTCTTTTTGATAACAACAGCACGGTGGACTATTAACAAGATTTCTACGAAATACAAGTTAAAATTTAAGTGAACTGCACTCCATCCTCAATCTTGTATGGCGAACCTGTAAGATAAAGCATTTGTGGCCAGGTGTATTCAAATGATTTTCAATAATTTTTTATTGACAGATCGTTTTTTTATTGTATCTGGTAAAGAATTCCAAGGACTAATTACAGACGGTAGAAAGGATTTCATGTAAGGGCTTGTTCGACAAGAAAGAGGACAATTCTTACCAACACGAGTGTTATGATTACGGATGCTGTCGTTACGGTGAGGAAGAATTTCGGTACCGAGGGAGGAGACCATGTATCATTTTGTGTAAATGGTTGATTTTATAGGGAGCAAGCCTGTCTTATTAGAGAGTTTTACACTACTACTCAGCTTTGTTCAGCAGTAAATATACCGTAACATGCCAGAAGATTATACCAGAGGATGTTGTCATATTCAAAAATAAGGCGAATAAGAGCAAAATATAGAGTTTGAAGAGAAGTACATGCATGGCTGAACTTAAATCTGCGTACAATATTTTGTTTTGGAAAGTGTAGATAAAACTAAAGTAATCTCTATAGCCACAATATTGTGATAAAAGTAAATGTTTTTGTACACTAACTTTAGAAAGTAAAGTTTTGTTCAATGTTGGGGAGAATGAAATAGGGTATTTGATTTCATAAATGTTACTGAAGTTTTCAGTTTGGTATGATTACCAACCAACTTACAGAGCATTCATGAAATTTGGTGAAGTGAGTATCAGCGTACGTTTGCCTCTGTAAGTGCACGTTTCTGTCTCCAAATAAACGGACACCCAAGGAGGTTCGCCAGACAATTTTGTTTGGAGTACTAATTTTAGCAATATCCAGCAATGTATCTGTATTTTAACTGCAATATTTGTATCATTAAATTAATTTTCCGGGTAATCAATAGAGTTCAAATTATCTTTAAATAAGTCATAATTTCCTCGATCACAGAGCTAAATGGCACGCTTGAATCTGTGTTACATAGGATAAGTGATGTTAACAGAACAGTAAGTAGGACACTTTACACCTGGCTGGTTGATTAAGAAAGAAGTTCCCAGCAATATATTTACTGATAGCATTAATATGGCTCAAACTGTATCTAGCCGCAACCTTGTCCTTCATCATCCAATCCTGAATTTCGTCTATGCCTGAGCTAATTTGATGATTTAAGATTTGTGAAGTTTGATGAGAATCCCTCAAGGAATGACGCCTCTAGAGCGCTGACAAATTTCACAGAAGACAAGTGCAGGGACGGACGGACGGAAGATCATTACGGGTAGAGAACTAATAATCATACGTAAGTGAGACTGATTGTTTAAGTTCTTTATTACCTAAAGTCAATTGACACATCGGGTTCAGGAAAGTAATACCATAAAGCATTTATAACAATATACAAACACATGATTATAGACACAATACAGACCCAGAGAGAGCAAACTAATGGACCGATTAATCTTTTAAAACGTTAGCAGCCTGGATATTTTTAGATAGTTTTGTAATATCTTTTGTGTTTTATACATTAAAAAGTTCTATTAGTTTAAAATACCAGGTTTTTTTTATAGTAGTACTTTTTCAAAATTTTCTTTCTCAGGTCCGTGTAACAAGGACATTTCAACACACAATGAAACTCATTTTCTGTATCATCTAAATCACAAAGGGTACATACTCGTAAATTACTCGGTATATTTTGATATCGGCCCCTTTTTTTTAGATTGTGAGATGGAAGACTAATTTTTGTAATTTTTTTCAAATATTCCCTAGGTAATGTTTTTTTTCCAGATAGCTTTGTAAATCGGGGTCATGACGAAGATGGGTATAAATGTCCTTTCAACAAAGTTCTAATTTTAGAGTCTTGTCTAAATATATCCAAAATCTTTCTCTGATTACGTTATACAGTGTGTCAGCAATGTTTTCCGTTTCCCAAATATAGCCGAAACCTAGTCTATACAATTCGTTTTTATAGTTCTCAGTTTCTTTTTTAATTTCATCAAATACTTAGATATTCTTAATTTTCTTAGCATTGTCAGTGAAAACCTACCGAATTCTAAATATACCATACTATTACACGTATTTTCCGAACCCCAAGAATCTTTTACAAAACATCAGGCGAACTTTTTCAACCTCAGGTGCTTTATGAAAACCCTTTATTTCGGAACCATAACTTGTTATTATGCATGTATCTAAGACCGATAATTGGGTTTCAATATTGAAATAATTTTTACGACACACATCTAAAACTGCAAATAAAGCTGTTTGTCTTGCTCAACGATTTTTGTTGTGTTCTAAAGGCTCCATTATGATTAAGTAACATGCCCAAATAGTTAAATTTATTTAGAATTTCTAATTGACAACCGTCATAGCTTCAGATCTCGTCATTTCTCAAAATGCCACCATTTCTTGTATTGACAGTTAAATCCATTTTTTTATGTTTCTAAAGAATTTAGCCTATCCTGTAAACCTTCGGGCGTCTCCGAGAATATTACCATGTCATCTGCTCACATTAACAGAAACTAGTCTAGAACCTGAATTTCAGCCAAAGGATAGTTGTCAATTAAAAATTGTATATCATAATTATTAACGTAGAAAGAAAACAATATAAGTGATAAACTTCCCCTTTGGAACAATCCATTTTCACAATCAAAGTAATTACAGCGACCTTCATAAACTTAAATAATTTTCAATCAATACCTTCCCTTATTAATTTAAACCACAGATCCTGGCGATTTACAAAAGCAAACAAGCCAAAGTGAGCACCAGTTATTTTACTATATTTTAGGTAAAAGAAAATCAGTCTATTATTAAGAAAAGATGTGAAAAGTTTTCCAAGACAACTAACAATAGTAGTTATTTACATCAGTCTATTATTAAGAAAAGATGTGAAAAGTTTTCCAAGACAACTAACAATAGTAGTTATTTACATCAGTCTATTATTAAGAAAAGATGTGAAAAGTTTTCCAAGACAACTAACAATAGTAGTTATTTACATCAGTAGCAACGCCCCGCCCCCCCCCCACCCCCCACCCCCAACCCCGTTTTGAAAACAGAGACAATATTAACTTTTTTTCCTAGAAATAGAAAATGTCCATATGTATATGTATATTGTTGAATTAAGTAATAAAGCAAGGCATTACACACCGCCTTACGTTTGATAAAAAAAACTCATTAAAATACCATCTGAATCACACGCACTATTCGTATTTAGTATGTTAATTGCATTTAATATTTCATAATTTGTTATAGCAACGTCGAACTCGTCGTGAATACATCAGGAACCATATCATCATGACATCGAAAAATCGTTATCGTCTTCATTCATATGTGGAGTAGTTGTAAACAGTTGTGAAAGGAACAAGTTCGAGTTCAGTCAAGCGTTAGATTGATAGTTATTAATTCACAGCAAAAATATATCAAGGATAATGTACGGGGAATGATGCATAAGCAAGCCACGTATACTAAGTAACAATGGAGACGGCTGGAAAGTGAACAAACGAATCAATAATATTATACAATTATTGAATCGTGTAGATCATATCAAACGGTGTTGGAGCAGTAACATAATATATTGTGGGGTCAAATATATCTTGCATTGCAGCATCAAATATATCATACATTGTTGGGTCAAATATGTCATGCATTGTTGGGTCAAATATGTCATACTTTGTTGGGTCAAATATTTCATACTTTGTTGGGTCAAATATGTCATACATTGTTGGGTCAAATATGTCATACTTTGTTGGGTCAAATATGTCATACTTTGTTGGGTCAAATATGTCATACTTTGTTGGGTCAAATATGTCATACATTGTTGGGTCAAATATGTCATACATTGTTGGGTCAAATATGTCATACTTTGTTGGGTCAATTACACTTATGTATAACACACATTGTTGGACAAATAGATATATCAATATTGGATAAAAGTAGATAATACAATGTTGGAATTAACCATTTTTTAACTTTTGATAGCAAAAAGATTTGAGCATGATTTGCATTCGGAAGTTTTGTTGTCTGATATCCCCAATGCTTTCTGGTGTAGTATCCTACAAATAATGTAGAGTTATACCGTTTGTAATTGTGAAAAATCCAGATAAGTTTCCTTAGTTGATTCCAGCCAATATTTTTCGTTATGTATATGTATCTACTCTATGTATATTGATCGCTCTGTAACAATTCGTTCACCATCTACCTGGATATTTTCAAGATTACTTAAATCTATTATTCTACAGCTGTGTCATATCTCGCATGAATATTCTTACAAGGGGCGAATGTGCGGTCAACGTTTTTTCAGTGATATTTTTACTGAACATCCCTACTGAACATTACTAAACATACCGTACGTGTGTTGCATATTTTTGCCACTTTTTCGATATTCAAGTCTTTTTGTTTATGTCTTTTTCCATCACTACTATGTATTACGTCAAGGTGTGTGTGGTTGTCTATGTGTTGTTAAAATGAAATGGAATTGAGAGGGTTAAACTGTATTAAAGTCGATCATATTAAAGAAGACAGATTATAATCTTTTAGGATTTCATTACATCAGTTAATCTTTAGACCATTACTGCAGTTGTTTAGTAGCTTTTTTTTGACAATATCCCTGAAGAATGAAAGGCATCCTCAATGGCATGTGTTATATATTAACATGATGATAAACACAGCTAAACTAATTATGAAACACAGAAATCAGTTCAACTCCTTTTTCTAGAAAATATCATACAATTGCGATACTGACATTGTTGTAAAACCGTTAATTTTTGTGGGGATGCATTTTTATTGGTTTTGAGGCTTTCTCAATCCACGAACCGTTGAAATAGATATAAGTAGATTTATTGAGCTATATTTATCCACGAAATGAAATGTCATTGTCTTTTAACCGCGAAGTTAACCACAACGAGAGAAAAGGATTGTACAGTACTTCGATTACCTCAAGAAGCTTAAACACTTATCACTACACGGGCTGTCATATCTTTTCATACGGAAAAAATATTGATTAGTTCGTATCTGGATTTACTTAATTGACGGCTTGACTACCATCTGGCTGTTTGTGATTACTGAGTATACATAAACTAACACCACGCCGCCCCTAACAGACTGTACGAAGCTACACGACCGGGTATTTGTACGGGTGTGCTCATGCAATCTTCAGTTCCATGGATCGGATGAGTGCATGTATCAAAATATCGCCGCTGGTGATGTGAGTATACAGAAATTGAAACTATTGATATGTATGTATTTACTTATATCGGCACAATCTGACCGATGGCTAATATTTATCGCTTACTTTCTGACTTTTGTATGTTTATTCATTCTAGCCTCTCACATACTGTTAAATTTTAATATTAATTCAGTTTTGCCGAAATTGAGGAACCGTACATGGTATTGTAAATCTGACCGAATCAGAAATTTTAAACAGTATTATTTCATAATTTATAATGATCTGTCACTATAAATCAAATATATACTAAACAAAAGAGACTGTTGAATATTACATGTATAAAGTATTATCCTTGCTGATAACTAATTCTAACGAAAAGGGTGGTTCACATTTATGATTGACTATAAAACACAATAGCATATGTCCAGTCAGTTCGAATTTTGAAAATTGATTATGATACATCACTTCCTCATTAGTTTGACACACTTAATTTTGAGCTTGATTTTTGAAAAATGGCACACTGGAAACGTTGAATGAAGAAAGAAAGAAAATTAACGGTACTACAAGAGTTGAGCGAATGACCTACAAATTCATTTTCTCCATTAAACAAATTCCAGTTGTTCGAATCGCACCACAAGGTTACGAATGCAGTAAACTGATGGAGCATAAATGGTTACTACATAGTTTACTGTAAGATACATTAAATAGGTGAAAACAATTTTGATACCATCAATTGTTGCTACTGAAGCATGTGATAAAAAGTAAATCACCTGTACGTACATGTATCTATACATGCCTTCAAAACAAACATCGTCTCTATTAAAAATTTATGAATTAATCCCGAGTTCACAACAAATCATCGCTGTGCATGGGGTAACAATGGACCAATGACTGTCTTGATAGTTTTCTCAAATTACATCACCGTTTCATCAAACATACTCAATGCCCCAGTGACGTAGAAAAGGCAACTGTCCCTACCTTCTCACCCCTACCTTGACTTTTTAGAGTGGGAAGCAAAGATATATTTTGTCGCCTTTTACTATTCAGTTCATTCAGACTTTCATAATGCATGTTACCTAACATAATTATTATAATACCTCTTATTTCCATACATGTTGAAAAATTGATTACACGATTTTCTACATTGTATACATTTTTGTAGTTTTCAAATATTCTAAAAAAAATCATAACGAAATCAAGAATAGCCACACAAAAAATACCCCACACATTTCCAGATATGTAATATAGCTAGGTATATATCTGATGCGACACTTTGAACAAAACCATGCACGACTCGTTGTTATTAAAATAACGACAATCACCACATTACAAAGCTAGAATGCTCATTAAACTTTTATGTACCCACTTGTGTGGGAGTGTTGAAGAAATCTACTGAGCAAATATTTATCATGTTTGACTATTGCTTGGTTTCATTCGATAAAAAACAAATACAGCAATCACTCAACATGTGGCGAATGTACACGGTATTTACAGTGTCTTCATCTTAAGCTGTGTGAATTATTCATCACCAGTCAAGCAAATCAGGCTAGATCAGGGGACCATGTCTGTATTAAAAAACACTAATCGATAGAACGTCGACCTTATCGATTTGGTAGCACATGTCTGATATGTGCGAAGAATAAAATTCCAGTAATGTTTCATTCACAAAAAGAAAGTGATACCAACAGCATTAAACACGCTGATATTCAAATCACGGACTAAACATTTTTCACGTGTATAAAACAATAACAATATATATATATATATATATATATATATGAGAATAATAATCAGAAACACGATGTGCATTTAGGTGTAATGCTTTCACGAAAGCGCTCATGCTTTACACTTAAATGCACATCGTTTTTATGATTATTATTCTCATATATTGCACCAGACACTGAGCTGTTGATATTTTCATTATATATATATGTGAGTATGTGTGTGTGTGTGTGTGTGTGTGTGTGTGTGTGAGGGTGTGTGTGTGTGTGTGTGTGTGATATAGATGCTTGTAGACAATTTAGAAGGCTGCTATGTCTTCTATTGCAGGGCCGTAAGAAGGCCGACAAGGAGAAGAGTCGGCGGTGTGATGTTCGTGGGAGCAGTACTGATGGTGTGGTTGTTCTTTTCCCAAGCCATTCATGAGCAAACGTTAACCCTCCCAAACCTTTTAAAGTTTGCTTACCAACAGGAGAGCCTTAAACCCATACCATTTTCACTTGTTCCAAATTTGAAGTGTCCTAAAAACTCTACGAGAAATATTGTTATCATGGTTTTAAGCAAAATGTCCAATATTGTGACACGGCACGCCATTCGAAGGACATGGGGAAATCGGGAGATGCAAATAAAATACAACTTTAGTATGTACTTCGTTGTGGGTAGAGAGGAAGGAGTCAGTCTAAACAACGATAATGGAGATCTCTTGCAGGTGGATGTCGATGAAGATTACAATAACTTAACATACAAAACAATAGCTGCTTTCAACTGGGTCGTACATTATTGTCAGGGAACGAGGCACTTTTTTAAAATCGATGACGATGTGTATTTAGATCTAGACATTCTCAGTAAAATTCAAAGGGATGCCAATTATGTTCCAGATTATGCTATTCTTGGTTCATGCAACCAAATATCATTTCCGTGTAGGAAGTCAAGCAAGTGGCAAATTTCTTACGAAGAATACCCTTTTCAAATATTACCACCATTTTGCAATGGACCGGGATACGTGATGACGTTAAATACAGCCCGCAAAATATATGATGAAATGAGAAATACAAGAGTATTCAAATACGAAGATGTTTATGTAGGGATTGTTGCTTATAAACTTGGGTTATCGGTAAAGAATGTAGATAACTTTGTTTATAATATGAATATTTATGTTTACGACTGGTTGTTTAGTGACCTGTTTTCTCGATGTCATATAATAACACATTATGTTTCACCAGGTACTGTGCAACAATACTGGGATCGCCGAACCACGTTCGGCAAGGATAAAAACGATTGTTCTATATGGGGAATAGGCAAATTCATATTATCTTATATTGTATAGAAAATGACGGTTCTGAGTCGTTTTATGTACACCTATTGATCTTGTGAATTTTGTTATTCTGTTCTTGTTTAGACAGTAAAATATCTTTCCTAAGTATGCTTTGTTTATAACAGAATATCCCTAAATATCTTTGGTTTATAACAGGAATATCCCTAGGTATGTTTGGTTTATAACAGGAATATCCCTAGGTATGTTTGGTTTATAACGGGGATTTCCCTAGGTATGCTTTGTTTATAACAGAAATATCTCTAGGTATGTTTGGTTTATAACACAATATCCCTAGATATACTTCGTTTATAACAGAATATCCCTAGGTATGGTTGGTTTATAACAGGAATATCCCTAGGTATACTTTGTTTATAACACAATATCCCTAGGTATGGTTGGTTTATAACCGGAATATCCCTACGTATGTTTGGTTTATAACAGGAATATCCCTAGGTATACTTTGTTTATAACACAATATCCCTAGGTATGTTTGGTTTATAACACAATATCCCTAGATATACTTCGTTTATAACAGAATATCCCTAGGTATGGTTGGTTTATAACAGGAATATCCCAAGGTATACTTTGTTTATAACAGGAATATCCCTAGGTATGTTTGGTTTATAACACAATATCCCTAGATATACTTCGTTTATAACAGAATATCCCTAGGTATGGTTGGTTTATAACAGGAATTTCCCTAGGTATGTTTGGTTTATAACAGAATATCCCCAAATATCTTTGGTTTATAACAGGAATATCCCTAGGTATGTTTGGTTTATAACAGGAATATCCCTAGGTATGTTTGGTTTATAACGGGGATTTCCCTAGGTATGCTTTGTTTATAACAGGAATATCCCTAGGTATGTTTGGTTTATAACACAATATCCCTAGATATACTTCGTTTATAACAGAATATCCCTATGTATGGTTGGTTTATAACAGGAATATCCCAAGGTATACTTTGTTTATAACACAATATCCCTAGGTATGTTTGGTTTATAACAGGGATTTCCCTAGGTATGTTTGGTTTATAACAGAATATCCCTAAATATCTTTGGTTTATAACAGGAATGTCCCTAGGTATGTTTGGTTTATAACAGGAATATCCCTAGGTATGTTTGGTTTATAACGGGGATTTCCCTAGGTATGCTTTGTTTATAACAGAAATATCTCTAGGTATGTTTGGTTTATACCACAATATCCCTAGATATACTTCGTTTATAACAGAATATCCCTAGGTATGGTTGGTTTATAACAGGAATTTCCCTAGGTATACTTTGGTTTATAACACAATATCAGGTATGGTTGGTTTATAACAGGAATATCCCTAGGTATGTTTGGTTTATAACAGGAATATCCCTAGGTATGTTTGTTTATAACAGGAATATCCCTAAATATATTTATGGTTTATAACAGGAATATCCCTAGGTATGTTTGGTTTATAACAGGAAAATCCCTAGGTATGTTTGGTTTATAACAGGAATATCCCTAGGTATGTTTGGTTTATAACAGGAATATCCCTAGGTATGTTTGGTTTATATTTGTTTATAACAGGAATATCCCTAGGTAACACAATACAGATATACTTCGTTTATAACAGAATATCCCTATGTATGGTTGGTTTAATATTCAATATCCCTAGATATACTTTGGTTTTGGTTTATCCCTAGGTATATACTATCCCTAAATATCTTCGTTTATAACAGAATATCCCTAGGTATGTTTGGTTTATAACAGGAATATCCCTAGGTATACTTTGTTTATAACACAATATCCCTAGGTATGGTTGGTTTATAACAGGAATATCCCTACGTATGTTTGGTTTATAACAGGAATATCCCTAGGTATACTTTGTTTATAACACAATATCCCTAGATATACTTCGTTTATAACAGAATATCCCTAGGTATGGTTGGTTTATAACAGGAATTTCCCTAGGTATGTTTGGTTTAAAACAGGGATTTCCCTAGGTATGTTTGGTTTATAACAGGAATATCCCTAGGTATGTTTGGTTTATAATAGGAATACCCTAGGTATGTTTGGTTTATAACAGGGATATCCCTAGCTATGTTTGGTTTATAACGGGAATTTCCCTAGGTATGTTTGGTTTATAACAGGAATGTCCCTAGGTATGTTTGGTTTATAACAGGAATGTCCCTAGGTATGCTTGGTTTATAACAGGAATGTCCCTAGGTATGCTTGGTTTATAACAGGAATGTCCCTAGGTATGTTTGGTTTATAACAGGAATGTCCCTAGGTATGTTCGGTTTATAACAGGAATGTCCCTAGGTATGTTCGGTTTATAACAGGAATATCCCTAGGTATGTTTGGTTTATAACAGGAATGTCCATAGGTATGTTTGGTTTATAACAGGGTATATCTAGGTATGCTTTGTTTATAACAGAAATATCTCTAGGTATGTTTGGTTTATAACAGGAATATCCCTAGGTATGTTTGGTTTATAACAGAAATATCTCTAGGTATGTTTGGTTTATAACAGGAATATCCCTACGTATGTTTGGTTTATAACAGGAATATCCATAGGTATGTTTGGTTTATAACAGGAATATCCCTTGTTATACTCAGTTTCGAACAGAAATTTACACACAAATGTTCAATTTTAAACACGAATTTCCCCCTGTCAACTCAGTTTCGACGTATCGAACAGAATCCTTGTGTACACAGTTTCTAACACGAATTTCATTTTGTATACTCAGTTTATAAACTGAATTCCTGATTGGTACTCAGTTATCTAACGTAGATTTCCTTCCGTATACTCCGCTTTAATACTCGGGTTATGGTATGAATGTATACTCAGTCTCTTGCATGCATTTCCTTATGTATACTCAGTTTTTTAACACGAATTGTCTTAAGTATACTCAGTTTTTTAACACGAATTGTCTTAAGTATACTCAGTTTTTTAACACGAATTGTCTTAAGTATATTCAGTTTTTTAACACGAATTGTCTTATGTATACTCAGTTTTTTAACACGAATTGTCTTAAGTATACTCAGTTTTTTAACACGAATTGTCTTATGTATACTCAGTTTTTTAACACGAATTGTCTTAAGTATACTCAGTTTTTTAACACGAATTGTCTTAAGTATGCTCAGTTTCGAACAAAAATCCTTATTCACTCTCAATTTCATGAATGTTCCCATGTATATCTAGTTTCTTTCGTGAATTTATTTATGTTTACTCAATTTCGAACTGTAATATCCTGATGTTTACTTCGTTTCACACACGAATTTCCAGTCGTATATTGATATCCTTGTTAAGTACCGTTGGTTATTATGATAGAGTTTTCGTACATTATATATTTCTATAGAACTTTTCACGATAACGTTAAGGAGTATAATTCATGTTTGGTAAAATGAAGGAAAAAACATCCTCGAAAATACGTAGATGTTAGTTAAAGATACTTCAGAACATCTGACCTTTTTCCGGAATATGTATTGTGGTCACATCCCAATAGACACTGAGTCTTTACTGAAATTGGATTCTGTTCCCGACGGACTCTAGTGCAAGATCTCTAGATAACATCATACTTCAATGAGCACCATAGGTGAGTTAAAAGTAATGTAGAGAGCAATATTCCACGATATCACAATTAAGTATTTATGAACAGGTCCCATAAATCACTTCCTACTGAAGAACAGAGATATGGACATGGACCTTAACAGTTTTTACATTTAATATTTTATGACATTACCGACAGTATAAACACTAATGGACTAACAATTCCGTTTAATGAAGTATGGGCTGTTCATTGTTTCTCTGGTCAGTGTGAATAAGGTCCAGCCGCAGACTTCAATACGATGGCTCTGTCGCTAAGGAATAATTTGGCCGGAGTATATATATTATTAATCGTTGCTATACTGCTGTGTTTATATAGACATCATAGCAACATTGAGTATAAGGTATTGCCCGCACAGCAGAAAAACAGAAATCGATAGGCTGTATCGATATCATAATTGTCTTTAGGTTGGATAGATAAACAGTAGCTATGATAATTCTTCTGAACACACAATTATGAAAGCAATTATTGATTTCATTCAATAAAGATATCATTAATATTCTTAATTAGTTAAAGCCACCATCAGTATTTTTATATATTCTAGTTTGTCTATTCCGATAGGTGTCGCTTCATGACAGAGTATTTGGTGTTCTAGAACAATTCCTTCACACAGGAGACCATTAAAAATATGCTATACGAAGTCAGCAATAGATGTATTCGGTAATTATCATTATACTTGGTGATTTCGTGTGTTGTAAATCTTCTTTGGAAACCCGATATTCCTCACTTGGATTGACCAAGATTGAAGAGGAGATATATTTTGAGTCTCGCACATGTTTTCCTTTGGGATGGTATAATGACCCCTACAGCTTCTGATTTCACGTGGTATCATATTGTTGGCTGTCATTTTTCGTTTTGTTGGAGAGACATACCCTCAATGGGGTAGTAAAATAGACAAATCTAAGCGTAGAGCGGTGATAAAGAGGCAATCTGCTTAACAGGCCGAAGAGCGAGTGACTACCGCCAAAGGCTTGATGAAAAAAAAATCAGTACAAGACAACATTGATACTGTACACATACCAATGATCAGAAAACGTCGCATTTCTGTTTATGTGTTAGTAACAGACTTATTACATGAATCCATACCCAGCACACTTCAAGACAAACTGCCCAAGGTATTTGCAAGATGGATCCCACGAATGCTTCTAGGTGGCATTACAGTGTCACCATCAGTTGAGCTTTGCTAACTCGGTACAACGCCGACCCAGATAATTTTCATTTTAAGCTTGTAAATTGTGACGAAATATTACAAGGATCGATTTTAAGACAATAGAAAGTTATTCAGGTCCATTACCCATCCAGTAGAGTCACAAATACAGGGGGAGTATTGCGCTAGCTACTGCAATAAGTGCGTCAGTGAATCCATGGTTTCTACAGGACACCATACCAGCTAAGCTGCGATGAAAACTGTGTCCAAGTGAGGCTACAAACTCCTCCCTCGCCTATTCTATTCTTCAGACCTAGTCCCCAATAACTAAAACACTTCAGGGTCCGGAGGTAATTGTCTCTTTATCTTCTAACCGAAAGTGTTTCGGTTTCAACATACAGAAAATTGTTTCTTTCAGAAGACGATAAACAAATAATGATACACGCTGGGCATTTTCTAATAAATTTGAGTCACACCGGTCCCATAATTCATTAGCGTATTCTAACACTGGTAAAATGAGTTATTTATGTTTTCATTACAATATATCACATTTGAGCTTATATTTTAAATTTCTTAAAACTTTGATCTTTTCCATACCTGATGAATACGTATTCTGCTTGTGATCACTTCATGTGCCTTAGCATTAAATATGACGCCCATGTAGTGTAGTGTTACTAAAGTGATAGAACATGCCTGTTAGAAGTTTGATATGCAGAAAAGTATGGAATAAAACCATTTTAATCAAGCATCTGCCATACACTCTGGAATAAAATATCCTATTGTCATTCTATATCTCACGATAGTTTACCCATTGACACATAAGTCTACATATATATGCTACAACATCCATGGACATTTCGGAGAACGATGTTACCTTATCATAATAACAGAGGTACATGACAGAACAACAACAATGTTTGGTATTCTCTCGCAAATGGCGTATATACAAAAAAACCTTAAGCTCCAAAAAACTCGGTCTTACTCCCATTCAACTTCTTTATATCCCCTTAGTCCTTATTCAAGCTTCGGATGGATATATTTCAAATTGTATTTTGATGCTTGCCTTGTTTATTGATGCTACCAAACATTTTTGATTTGTTTAGAGCAAATCAAATAAAAAGAGGGGAAACTAGGGAATATATCCAAAAATGTTCGGATGAGTGCTTTGTTTAAATGATCGAATGGTATTTAAAACAACGTAAAATTTAATTCAATACTTTAATATATAAAACCACCTTTTTAATATCAATTTCACTATAAACACATGTTAGAGAATCGGGAGTTTCCCTCTGACACTCCTGTACATGGTTAGTGTCCATGACTTCGATACTGATGGAATTTGTCGATATCAGGTGTACCTGGCGGTATTTATGTATAACTTCTAACTTCCGGTTTAAAATTGAATAATGCAAATTGTGTAAACCTCAGAAAATACAACCGCATACAGTGTCTGAAGAGAAGACAAGATGTCTGATCCACTGAATGATATCCAAGCTGTCAAAAGTCGACATGGAAATCTCCGTGCGAAAATGGCAGCTCGCAGAAAACAGCGCGAAGGTTTGGAAGCAGAAATTACAAGCATTACTTCGCCACTGCAACCGGCGACCTCCTCGTCAACTCCAGGTACACTATCCTAATATATTTTAAACTGTATTTCAAAGTGCGACATGCCAATGTCAATATACTGGATAGAGAAATGTGTACGGTTGGTCTGGTTAATATCATACTTCTGGTATCTTTGCAAATGTTGACAGGGGAGATAACTCGCAAAAATATTGTTGTCTTGTGCACAGATGTTGGAGGAATTCCTACCATTTTAATTTGCACTGAAGAGTCTGAACAACTGCAGCATTTTATTGATATAATATTTATGAACAGACATAAGAACAAAAGATCAATTAAAATAGCATTCCCATACGAGTGTCTTTCTCCAAAACCCCAAATACAACTGGTGTTGGTAAGATTAATCTGCATGTGATTTGAAACCTGATACAATTTGGTGTTACAAGTTTCGAGTTTATTACAGCGTCATCCAAGCCTGAAATGAAGACATCCCTGATTACAGCTCAGTCCAGTGGTTTAAAAGCTCCAGAAAGT
This sequence comes from Ylistrum balloti, assembly GCF_031769215.1. NCBI lineage: Eukaryota > Metazoa > Mollusca > Bivalvia > Pectinida > Pectinidae > Ylistrum > Ylistrum balloti. Next base: position 953,399 of record NW_026782259.1, on the reverse strand, counting down.
ACTCCTGTCCCACAATTATTGAAACCTGACTCTGCTAGGGAATCTGAAACAACACAGAAAGCTGACCCTGAGATGGAGAAGCGTGTGCGAATGATGCTATGTGACATTAGTCTGGATATTCCATGTAACTCTGCAGTAATCGCTGAGCAAGTTTCCAACCTGATGGGCCGGGATATCCAGTTAGCAGTTATTGAAGATGTGCTTAAGAAATTTGCTTCACAACAGATGATCAGGTTATTTTTCACACCAAAAACCAATTAAACTCCAATTTACAATTCCCTTTCATCGTTTTTCAGTTTATTTATGTTTTTGGAACATTTTCTTCAGGTTTGTAATGTCAGTGAAATAAAAATTCTTTAAAACAACTAGTAGAAAATTTGAGTGAGATGTTTGCACAACCAGTCGAAGGAAATCTTCTACTGGTTGTATTATAAGAACCTTTATTTCACATAGTAGTTACAGCTAAACTATGTTATGGTGGTTCTTAAATGAATGTCAGAAACAGGAATAGGAATTTGTCCAGTTTGTTTTTAATCTATTTACAGTTTGTTAAATTTACCATTCAGAGTCAACATATTAAAATTGCAGCATGGTTTTTTATTGAAGATTGTTTTAATAAAATTGACTTGCTGTGATAGATTTTGAGATTTACTACATGGCTATGTAAAACCTTTAATATGTAGGTATTTAATAATTTTTTGAAGTGAAATGCAAAAATGTTGTCCACAATATGTAGGAAGACTTAGATACTTGAATAATTTATTTACTTACTTCAGGTTGATTAGAGGGGGCCCAGGGATCCTGGATTTCCTTTGTAACTAAACTTATCTTTACTTTAGATTGTGTACTTATTTCTCCCCCAGTTAGGGCTCCCCTTTTAAAAACATTTGTAATACTAATTTTATAACACGTACTCATGAATTCCTTGTTATTTTACAGTATCACCTCCATAGATCAGATTGGATCTGACCGGAGTAGACTTCTGGTTAACACATTAGATATTGCCAAGGTAATTTATACTTCTATGATAAACCTGTAAAAAGTGGATATTTATAATGAGTAATGAGACAAAGCAAGGTTTGTTTCAGTGTCCATATATCGCTATTTCTCAAAAAGTGCTTGACAAATACTTCCCAAATTTTGTTGTAATTCTATCCTTTTGCTCCTGTGAAATTAATGTGAATATCAGTTGATTTGCCATCTTTTGTGTTCAAGAGCGCTCTCTCTAAAATCTTATACAAAATCACCCTACCTATTTGTTTCAGATTTGATTTTAAAACTGGAGTGGTTAATCAAACATTTATGTTGTATATTTTTTAATCTGAATTTTAGTTGTCCGTAATAAAAGGTGAAGACTCTCAGCACAAGAAGCGGACTAGAGACAGGTAGGTACTACACCTGATTCCTGATATGACTTCCAACTAAATTAGATCTTTATTTAATTAGAGTAGTAATAGTGAACATAGTGAGATCTAAGGCTAGCAACTGCTTTATCAAGATAAAAATACATAATATATTCAGTTAGAGTTGGCCAACTTCAGTTGAAAAATAGTTAAAATAAGCAATACTCTTACTTTACATGGTACAGTACTCTGCTGATATACACATCTTTTATGAATTTGTTAATTTATTGAAGATTATTTATTTGGTGCCACAGATTTATCAGTCTCTTCATTTTTTAATTTTTCTAGTGATGGAGAAGAAGGCATAGAACCACCCTCTAAACATCCCAAACTTAAGGAAGTGAAGGAGGATACTAGTATAGAGGTAAGTGGTAGTTAAATACTCTTCTTGTAAATACCCAGTATTTTGAAAATTCAAGAGTGGAATGTTTTAACAGGTAAATAGACATAATATGCACTGGTCTCTAGCACTCGGTTTTGAAAAAAAATTGATGGGAATTGATCACCAGTTATACATCAATAGGAATTATCATTGACTGTACAAGTTCCTTACAACAAAAAAAATTGATGGGAATTGATCACCAGTTATACATCAATAGGAATTATCATGAAAAAAAACAAAAATTGATGGGAATTGATCATACATCAGTTATACATCCTTACATTGAGGAATTATCATTATACATCAATAGGAATTATCATTGACTGTACAAGTTCCTTACAACAAAACAAAGCTTCTTTGTTTGATTTGTTTGATGATTTCCACAGAAGTGTAAGTTGAAGTGTGAATTTTGATAGCCAAGGATGATGCATGCATTTCTAGGACTTACTTTCAATGTGACTTTGTACACATTAACTCTCATTATTGAGTATTGATTTTAATACTTCTTACCCACAGAGTCTACTGTCTATGCAGTCTGCAAAAGAGAAAGAAAACAAGAAATTAAATGAAGAAATCCTTGATCTTCTGACAAAGCCAACAGCTAAGGTAATATATGCAGACAACCTTCTCTCTAACTAAGCTGAAATGATATAAAATGATACTTAATACTATTTAAAGAGACAGGCTTAACACAGCTTCATGAAATGTAAGAATTTATTTTGTTATTCCCAGTGCAAAAACATAAACATTTCCAAAATATCTGTTGAAGAGTAAAATTATCTGTTTTCAGGAACAAAGTTTAGTGAAGCGTTTCAAATCTCAGGGTGGTAAGTATAATATACTGATTTTCCACAAATAGTCCCTGCTTTGTCCATCTGTCCGTCAGTCCATCCATTATAATTTTGTCTGGAGCATAACATAAAAAATTTAAGAGGTATCATCATCAAACTTGATAGGTAGATAGATCTCAACAAGGAGAAGTGAAGTGCACAAGAATCATAACTCATTTTTGCATAATTTAGGAGTTATTGCCCTTTGTTATTTTTCTTACTTATATTTTGCCTGGAGCATTACACTAAAACTATAAGAGGTATTAACATGAAACCTCATATGTAGATAGATCTCAACAAGAAGGAAGGTTAGTGCACAAGAATCATAATTCTCTTATTGCGCTTTGTTATTTTTCATACTTAAATTTTGTCCCAGTTGGGGAGCATAACTGGCCTCTAACAGCCCTTCTATTTTTTTCTTTTAGCAGAATTGCATCAATTATTATAATGATGCTTTATTTACATTTATTAATTTGAATATCAAGATACATGAAATGCATTTAAATATGTGGACCATTCAGAAATGACGATCAAACTTGTACATAGAAGCATTTGAAAGCTTTTATCCATACTCTCCACTTGTCAACATAAATCATTATGTCTGGAAATGCTTTAGTATTTAATAATGTGTAATGTTTTACAGAAGAACGATTAAATTTAATTGTTTAATTTTTTACACTTATATATATATCTATAGTTTGAAAAATTCATTATGTCACACTTTATAGGTGCACAGTTGAAGGAGTTTTGTCAATATGGTACTCGAGAGGAATGCAAGAAACTTGGTGAAACCAAAGAACAGTGTAGAAAATTACACTTCAGGAAAATCATCCACAAACACACAGATGGTAATTATTTTCTATCAATTAAAATCTACTCTTAATTAAGTGAATATTTTGATTTAATGACTTTATTTTACTTTTTTTTGTCTTTTAAGTTTATTTTGATTGTTTTATGGCTTTAAGCAAATGTATCATTAAGAATATATGACTATAAACTCATGTTTGATAATAAGCGGTAGCTCTTCCATTCTGTTAAGATATCAACAAATACTGTTTCATTGTCCTCCCATAGCTGACTAGGAGTTAGAGAGAATGTGTGTATTTCATGCCCTGTATAACATGCAATGCGTAATTTCCACAGATACATTATCTAGTACAGATATTGTTGGTTAAGAATTCTCTGTAAAATGTTGTTGATTAAACCCTAATTTACCTTCAGATTCTTTAGTGATAACTGCAATTAAGTTTATATGCCTTATATATTTCCAAAATATTAGTTAATTTAACAAAATATAAATGAGAGCTACAAATGACAAGGAAAATCCACCAGCTGTTTATATGTAAATGTTATACATTTTGCGAATTTATCAACTGAAATACATTTTTCATTGATTTGTAGAAACCTTGGGTGATTGTTCTTTTCTGAACACATGTTTTCACATGGATACTTGTAAGGTAAGGTGTAATACATCTTAGATTTAGACAATCTATTCAATTTTATGTAAATAATTTGTTGCCTGTTTGAAACATTGATTTTAAGTGACATTCTGTCTAAGTTTGGTTTGGTGTGGTAGTTCAATCTGATTTCACTGAGCTGTGTTACAAAATTATTTCCTACCTCTATCAAAGCTGTATACGATAACTAGGAGTTGGTAGAACTCATTCTACAATATAGTGTACATTGGTACTTCAGTATGTCCATTACGAGATTGACTACCCAGCCGTCAGTACAACTGACGCCATGAAAAAAGAAGCTCTAGCCATGGCAAAGAAAGGATTGGAATCTGGTGATGTGCTGTATCCTCCTCAGGTAAATTCATCAATCCTTCTCAACCTTTCCCTAAAATGCAAAACTAAGCCAGGACTCTTACAGTCTACCTGTTTCAACTCACATATTATTCCTTCTCCTTGTCCTCTTCTTCCATTTTTCACTTCGACTTTAGCCCTCCAGTTAGCCTCCAATTTATTTCCTCTTTTTCCCTCTCCTCTCTTCTTTTATATAATTATCCATTCTGCCATTTCCTATCTCCCCTTTTCCCTTTCCTCCCCTACTCTCCCCTCCCCTACTCTCCCCTCCCCTACTCTCCCTTCCTCTATTTACCTTCATTCCTTTTTTCGTCTTGTTCCCTCATTAATCCCCTACTTCTATCTCTTAAAGTTTTTTTCTGCTACATTCTTCCTCCACATTATTCAATATCACTTCTATAAAAGTGAAATAAACATACAAAAAGGTTTTTTTTTTTTGTGATTTCCCGACAGTGGGTTCAGTGTGACCTGCGATTCTTTGATATGACCGTCCTTGGAAAGTGTGCAGTTGTGATGGCTGATCCACCCTGGGACATCCACATGGAGCTTCCATACGGGACCATGTCTGATGATGAGATGAGGAAATTGGATGTCCCTAGTCTCCAGGACGATGGATTTATCTTCCTCTGGGTTACTGGGAGGTTTGTGGAGTTTTTGTCTATTGACATGAAGGAGAGAAATTTTAAGATGTCTTCAGTGAACTTTGCAGATGTAATATCTGGCACATATTTTTAGATTTTTCTCTGTTCAAATTCAAGAATATAAATGTCATATCTTACAAAACCAAGGAAAATCATAAAAAGTTAACATTTGTCACTTTTTTCAGTATAGACCAGTGAAAGTAAAATTACTCAAATTCATGTTAATAAATTTCAAATTCATACTGACTTAGATATTCTGTTTCTATTCTTCATAGAGCTATGGAGCTTGGTCGGGAATGCCTCGACTTATGGGGGTGAGTACAAACCAAATCTGAATAAGCAGCTTAGATGGTTTGACTGTTGTCAAGAGATAAGAATTCAGCCTTTATCATAGTAGAAAGTAAGGTTAAGAAATATACTGCTCTTGAGTGATTAGTGACTTTTTTTGCGTTTAGAAAAAAATTGACATATTTTCAAAATAGATGCATTTTCAGGTTGACAATTTGGTCCTACATATTTCATATTGTCAGAACTGACTTTTGTTATGCTAGTCACATTAAAGGTAGTGTGTATCCTTAATATACATTTATATTGTATTTCCTTAGGTACAAACGGGTCGATGAGGTGATTTGGGTGAAAACGAATCAGCTCCAGAGAATTATTCGGACGGGACGTACTGGTCACTGGCTCAATCATGGCAAGGAACACTGTCTGGTCAGTACAACTCAAGGTCAAAGTGATGAACACTTTGTCCTTGTTCTTTCTATCTTTAACAAGTTTTGTTATCATATTTTCTTGCTATGTACTAGGGTATTTTATCAAATGTCAGTTTTGTAGTTTTGAGTCCTTTTTCTGATCTGATCTAATCCACTGACTTTAAGAGGACAATAACAACCTATGAATTATATCACTAAGATAAGGCTATAGCTCAGTCAGGTTAAACATAGGCCTACATAACCCCAGGTGAAGACTTGTGGTATGTGGTACGAGGCTTCCTACCTCTGGCAATGTGTGTTTCTCAGGAAGCTGGGAAACGGACAAGTCTTTGCTGATGTGGTTGTGACCTTGGGCAAGACACACAACCCTATTTGTGATGGATGTTGTTCAGTGCGGTAGCCACTGGCTATTATACGGAGACCTTGCCTGAAAATGACCTTGGCTGTTAACAAGGGGATAAAACTAGCAAAAATCAATCAACACTGTTTATTCACCTTTTAAGTTATTGTTTAAAAATTAATGTGATAGAAAAGATCAAAGATACCTTCAAATTATGGAGGGCTGATCAGGATAGGTACCAGGATTCCACTGTATCTGTAAATCATTATGTTTCAATACTTTCAGGTTGGTGTGAAGGGAAATCCCCAGGGAGCTAACAGAGGACTTGATTGTGATGTTATCGTGGCAGAGGTAATCATAAGTAAATAGTATAAACAGTATCGTTAGTAATCTAATGAAGATTTGTTAGTTCTTGTCTGTGATTGAAAAGAAAAGTGTTTCAGATATGATCTGATACATATTTACCTTAACTGATGTAAAATACAATATGACGAGATAAAGTGATGAACTTCATTGATCATTCTGACTTTACCAAATTTTGGACCAATTTAAAAATGTTATGGCAAAATACATAGAAATTGGAAACAGATTATAGAACATTTTTTGAAATAAAGGGAAATATAGACCACATGTCCCTTTCCAGAAATATTGCCAGAAATTCATTTGAGTTTAATAATGAACTTTCTTTGTGTTGACCTGTAGGTGCGTGCAACCAGTCACAAACCAGATGAGATTTACGGTATTATTGAGAGACTATCTCCAGGGACTAGAAAGGTAGAACTGTTTGGACGACCACATAATGTACAGCCAAACTGGTGAGCAACATTGTTCTTACAGTATTAAGGGGTCTTGTTAGTGGAAGTTGAAATGGGCAAACCTATTCTTTTGTCTGATAACTTTAATACCTATATCAGATATGATTTTCTAGTTTTACTTATATTTAAATTTTATGTTTTGCAAGTCCTACAGGGACTTGGATTAAAGTAAAATTAGTGTGCTTATCTTCTTATTTCTCAATATCATGAATGTAGTTAAAGAACAGGGATTTTCAAATATCTCGAGGACTATGTTCTTTGGTAAAGAGCCAGCCCCAAGCAATATTAACCTGAACTCTTAACACAAGTTACAGTGATAATGGGTAACGTAGTAGAATGTCTTATATACATTAAGCAGATGCTTTTTACCAAACCAACCATACAATAAACTTTGTATGTTTCCTGTACTTGTATTTATGATAAGTATATATTATCTTTCAGGATAACCCTGGGCAATCAGGTGGAGGGTGTGAGACTAAAAGATCCTGATGTTGTCAAATTGTTCCGCAACAGGTATCCTGACGGTAACTGTCTGACCCCAAAAAGCAAATGAGAACTTTCAGTTAAGTTCCTGAAGGATTCAAGTATTATTGCCCAAAACTTGCAAAAGGCAGATGAGAAGGTCTGCAAGGCTACAAGGGAATATGTAACATTGTAACTATTGGAGGTTCTGGTTAACCCCATGCAAGTGAAAGCCTTGTAAAATATCTTCTATAAAAGTTCTGAAGAAAAAATCAACATATTGTCTGGAGCAAAATGAAATCTTGTGAAAGACCAGACAGAACTCGCAGGATGTTATCCTAAACAAGTGAGAATTTTCTTTGGAAGTTCCGGATTATGTCAAAAGTTAGGTGAGAATGAATTATCAGTTTTCTGAAAGAATCTTTAAAAACAAATCAGTTTGGTCACTGCATTGGATGTGGTGAGTGATGAGAATCAGTCTGTTATACGTTGAATGTACAGTCGTAAATGTATGGTACGAGATCTGAAATATGTTTTCAGGTCAGAATTGACTGGAATTTCTTCATGATTCACCATTTTGTTACTGGGCAACTGAAATGGTGTCTGGGTGAACTTCAGTCCGATATTAATCGTACTTTATTAGTATTCATGGTCACTGTCCAAGATCGTGTTTTAAAACCTTTTACTGATTGTAAGGTTAATGCGATAAAGCATACACATCTGAACTGTAAGTCTTTGTTTTTCTTTTTAACACTCAGAAATTTGAAGGTTAGCTTTTGTATGGTTTTCATGCGAAGTAGAACATATCATATTATGATTTTCCATTTCCATTTGAATCCGTGTCCTACATACCAAAAGCCAAATGTAAGTCCTTATTATACAGTACATATACCATTGTTAGTCTAGTTCCATGTTTGTCAAGTAGAAAAGTATCTTATTACACTTATATTTGACATCCATGGCTTTGAACATTTCTCTCCTTGCAGTTGTGGTTACTCTCAGGATAATTATAACCCTAAAATGAAAAGCATCTGGGTTGGCGTTTTACCGAGTTAGCAAGCCTTCACCTATGGTGACTCATGATTGCTTCATGTCATATGTTGTTGGGACCCATCTTTAATATACTATTGACATGTGTTGTTTGTCATGAAGTATGCCATTTATAGATCTATGTCACTAGGCCTGTTGCTGCTACTACATGTAAGTCATAAGGAGTAATACTGCGTCTTTCAATCACTGGTTTGTGCAGAATATCAAAAGTACTGACTGATGGCCTTCCTGAACGTGATCTTCTAATCTTTCTCCACTGTGACAAGGATGTATATTAGGGACAGTGCATTTTACCATGCTACAGGAAAAATGGGAGACTTGTTTTTTTTAAAATTCAGTAGTTTATAGGTTTTGAAGGGAACTGCCATGTTAAGAATTGGTGCGTTTTACTGGTATTTTAGAGCTGTAAAAACATACTATTTATATTATCACAGTTCGGGGAAAGGATTGTAAATTTATAATATGTTAAAAATTCGTTTAGATATTTCATCTGGTCTTAGAAACACAAACAAATTGAAACGAAAATTACTATAATTACACTAAATCTGAAAAACCCTACAAATATAGATACAGGTGAAACCTAATCAGTGAATCCAATTAATATGTTCTTTAAAGTGGTTGTGGCTGTTGGGACATCAGTAAAGTGTGAATTAATACACAAGACACTTTATCCCATTGTGTTATACCCACTTTGTATCTCATGTCAAAAGAATACTTGATCCGTGTTTTGTAAGATCATGTTGCTGATGTTTTGTTAGCGTGTGTTGATGTGTGACTGAAATTGAATGAGATTCAATAAAATAAAAATATACATATGTAAATTATTTTTGTCGTTTATACAGTACTTGTTATAATGGGTTCTGAGTTTTATACAACACTTGTTCTGTCGAGATCTGAGTGTTAATAGCACCTGTTCTGATGAGATCTATTCATAGTGTAAACACGGAATCCGGTAATGTATGAGTATGACCCTGAGCTTTCAAAGACTAGGATATTTTGTATTTATAAATCAGAATTAGTTTTCCCCAAAGAAGTTTGTAAATGTTACTATGACGACTAAAAACAAAAAAATGAACAAAGCTTGAACATTATTTTGTAACAAACACACGAGGGATTCCTCCATCTGGAGGAGTAGATGATAACTTAATTTAAACACAAATTTGATGAACCTATGACAAAAATAAGAATAAAAGAAAGATTTACACGGAGACTCCAGAAAAAGTATAAGGAGAAAAGACCAGGTGTTCCAGAAAGATAAACGTCTTCGTCTTCATTGACGGCATCCGCCGTGTAAATTTTGGTCAATCATTGCAAATTCCCAACGAAGAACAGGGTAAACAATGCATTGAAACTACCTGGCATACAAATGAGCATCTTACACGTTCAGACTCATACTGTACAAAGAAATGGAAGACCCAGTTCTAATCAGTATGCTGTGGAAAGCCGTTGCCAGTTCTGTAGTTAATCGACACTAAAAAGTTCATGGGCTTTCAAAGCAAATTGACACTCGGATTGTATCACTCTAACCTGCCTCAATAAATCTACAGTTGTGATATGAACAAGGATGATCGCAATGTTCTCTGGTTTATATCTGAAAATTTTCATTACCTTGTCATAATTTAACCAGGACGTATAATGCAGAGTCTGGAAAGAAGGCCCAGTGGAGGCTGACGTATCTGGCGCTTTGTGTTTGTTCAATGTATCACGAAGTCTTCGATTTCCCCGCCCATTACATTTATTACATAATCTTATCTACCTGTGGCCCATTCACTTCAAGGCTGTAGAGCTCTATTTTGTGTGCTAGCGAGAAGAGAACTTCATTTTCGTCACCAAAAAATATGGATAAGTTGAAAAACGATATGTAATTTATCATAATAAGTATCCTTGTATCCACAGCCTATGATGTTAACATGCCAGACGATTCGATATCCAAGGGCCTTTTACATTCGTTAAATTCGTTTAACGTTCATCGTATATATCTACCAGGATTGGAAATCAAAAACACGACAGGCTCTCCTACAAAAGACACACAAATGAATAGCACCTGTTAAATTTGTTTGTCCTTCTAGTGGATATATGTAGATATGTATTATTTTTCTGCGAAGGAAGATTTAGTGTATTGAAACGTATTAAAAGCAATATGGACATGTGGGATGGGCGTCCACTGTCTTTTCTGCTTTGACGATGATGTCCACTATTAAGTACCACATTCCTACTACTCTCAACACCGCTTCCCAAATAACACGAGATGTTGTCACTACACTGACAAAGCGAATCGCATGCTGCATTCTTTCGGCTACCAATGATTGATCACCAAGCATTTGAAAATATATCACTTTCACGAGAAAATGGTGCCAAAACGCAGCAGGCGTAACTTAAAAAAAAAGAATTTGAGCCACAAATATTTTAACGTCATTTGAAACAATATTTTATTGGTAATAATTCCTTGCTAGAAAAAAGAACATACATACCAAATAAGAAGGAATCAGAAACGGAAATGAAAAGTTGTATATGTAGTATGTTGTATATCTTGTATCATCAATTTGTTCTAAAACTCGTTTCTGAACAATAAAATATCAACAACCTCAACTATAATGTTTATGACCTGATTACCATAATCGACAATGTCATGAGCACGTCTTTTTGTAATCTTTTACATCCAATGGAGGGAAGATATATTCTTATAAAATCGAATGTCCAGTTCTCACCGGGAACTCTGGCTAACAAAGATTTTCTCCACTAAAACGAAAGTAGTCTAAGCATGTAGATATTTATCACAAAGTTGTATTTTAAAACACCAATCGAATATTTGTCCTCCAATATCTGATATTTGTAAAATTTTCTCCACACAATGAGTTGTTTTAAACCGTCTGACAACACTCCCTCGGTGGTTTGCCTCGCTGTCGTGGTTGATACCTCGTGATTTCTACAGTGCTGTTGTACAGAGATTCGTAAAACAATGGCGTCTTGTAAGCACCCATAAGCTTTGTAGCAATGATAGTTAAAGCGTTGTCTATTCCCTCGCCTGTAAAAATAACATTTAAGGTATGGTCAATAGACGTTTAAAAATAAGAATAATTACAGTTTGCTGGTTTTATTTATAAACACAAGGAACAGCGTCATCGACCTTCGATTGCTGAAACATTATGTCAAAGTGACCTCATCAATAAGTCTACCTCAAAATTAGTCTGACAAATAGATATATACCGGTCTTTTTCCGCGATCATTTATAACAATGAATTGATTTGGTTATGGTGTAAACATATTTAAATTTTATAAACTCACACAGAAAAAATAGAACAAAAAGCCAAAGTGGGTGGCTAAGTGAAAGAGTTTGTAATGACACGGACACATATATAAATACTCACAGTTTGCAACAAGTAATCGAATACAAGAGGCAATTATGGGAGCTTGCCGCATCACATAAGGTTTATGGATATTAGAATCTATCATTGAACATTCCTATTTGAACTTATGTATTATTGAGTAAGAAGTACTAGATAATTAGAACTCTCGTAACCATAGCGAAGTGTACTGAGTTAACGGATCTACATTTAGTTGTCACGAAAATTGATGACAAACATTTTCTTTCGAAGGTCTAAATGGACAGTTAAGCGAACTAGAAATATATCATCCAATGAGGAACTATATCAGTTTCATGAGTATAGTCAGTAGAATATTAGATTTTCAAATGCTCACAAGGTAGCGATATTTACATTCACACTTTGTAAAATTCGAACATTGCCTATTATGATTTATGATTAAGTGTCGGCTTGGTATTAGTTTCGGAATCATTACATAACCTCGTAGACGGTATACAGGACTTGATAGTATATTGTAGTCCATAAATCAGATGTGGTCTTCAGGATTAAATTAGAAGTAGATTGAAGGATACTTAGGGTGGAAGAATGTTACGTAAATAAGAAAGGCCATGTAATCGGTTTTTTTTTTTTTTTTTTGTTATAAAAATATACCTTTAATCCAACTTTATGTTTCAAATCCAGCTTCAAAGCAAAGAGAGTCTCAACTTGCATATAATGTTTAATCCGGAACATTCTTGGAAGTTTCAAATTTTAATTTCTTAAATGTATCAGTATCATGCGGTGGACAACCACTCCACAACCATACTGAACTAAGAGTACAGTGCAGTCAACATTTGAGGGCATAAAGTATTCTAAAAGGTGTAAGGCTCGATTTATTTCCTGGTAGTTTGCACCCGATGTGATTCCCGGGTGATAAGGTTTCAATAAAGTTTACATCTTCGTTATTAAGATTCGGATTCTGAATGATAATGAATTCTTTATATTTTATGGACGGAAATGTATGACAGAAACGTGGGTATTACATTGACACTAACTAACTGATTTTATTCTTCTGGTCAAAGTCACAGTCCTCGGCTGCTTATTTCATTGTTCAACATTACCTGTTAGTGCGGAAACCGGAAGTACGCATTCGCAATTGTGTGCATAGCGGAAGTTCTCGGTGCTGTCCGTTATTACATTTCTTTCCAGATCCGATTTGTTCCCCATTATAAATCTCAAGGCTGTAGACATTAAAAAAAGATCCATCTAGTAGATTTCCAACAGTAACAATCTCTTGATTTCATTTAACTTTTTGTGTTTTCGTATTATATCATTGTTAACTGAAAACAATGGTTGTTATATGCACGTAAGATATTTGTTTTCTTCGACAAATAAATTTGCATTTGTAATCAACACGATGGGCAATTGTTCATTTTTTCAGGATGATTCATAAATGCTGATTTGATATCAGAAGTATACACAAGAACATCATTAACATACAATTAAGATCTAATTCATAGTTTTTACCTCAAGTCAGTTGATAATTGGTTATGATATCTCACCATTTGGAGCGAAATCAAGAGCGTCATTGGCCCATTTTGAGAGATATTGGAGCGAGGCTGGATTGTTAACGTCATACACGAGCACGGCAGCATGCGTGTTGCGGTAGTAGTTCCTGGTCATCGTTTTGAACTTTTCCACACCTGCAGTGTCCCAGAGAACCAGCTGATGGAGACAAATGTGCCATGTTATTTCCAAATCTAGACTTACTATAATATGTTGCCACATGATGGAGATAGATGTGGTATGTTATTTCCTAATCTAGACCTGCTGTAGGCCTGTTGTCTAGATGATGGAGACAGATGTGGTATGTCATTCCGAATCTAGACCTGCTGTAGGTCTGTTTTCTAGATGATGGAGACTGATGTGGTATGTCATTCCGAATCTAGACCTGCTGTAGGCCTGTTGTCTAGATGATGGAGACAGATGTGGTATGTCATTCCGAATCTAGACCTGCTGTAGGCCTGTTGTCTAGATGATGGAGACTGATGTGGTATGTCATTCCGAATCTAGACCTGCTGTAGGCCTGTTGTCTAGATGATGGAGACAGATGTGGTATGTCATTCCGAATCTAGACCTGCTGTAGGTCTGTTTTCTAGATGATGGAGACAGATGTGGTATGTCATTCCGAATCTAGACCTGCTGTAGGCCTGTTGTCTAGATGATGGAGACAGATGTGGTATGTCATTCCGAATCTAGACCTGCTGTAGGTCTGTTTTCTAGATGATGTAGACTGATGTGGTATGTCATTCCGAATCTAGACCTGCTGTAGGCCTGTTTTCTAGATGATGGAGACAGATGTGGTGTGTTACTTCCTAATTTAGACCTGCTGTAGGTCTGTTGTCTAGATGATGGAGACAGATGTGGTGTGTTATTTCCTAATTTAGACCTGCTGTAGGTCTGTAGTCTAGATGATGGAGACAGATGTGGTGTGTTATTTCCTAATTTAGACCTGCTGTAGGTCCTTGTCTAGATGATGGAGACAGATGTTGTGTGTTATTTCCTAATTTAGACCTGCTGTAGGTCTGTAGTCTAGATGATGGAGACAGATGTGGTGTGTTATTTCCTAATTTAGACCTGCTGTAGGTCCTTGTCTAGATGATGGAGACAGATGTGGTGTGTTATTTAATGATTTAGACCTGCTGTAGATCTGTTGTCTAGATGATGGAGACAGATGTGGTGTGTTATTTCCTAATTTAGACCTGCTGTAGGTCCTTGTCTAAATGATGGAGACAGATGTGGTATGTCATTCCGAATCTAGACCTGCTGTAGGTCTGTTTTCTAGATGATGGAGACAGATGTGGTATGTCATTCCGAATCTAGACCTGCTGTAGGTCTGTTTTCTAGATGATGGAGACAGATGTGGTATGTCATTCCGAATCTAGACCTGCTGTAGATCTGTTGTCTAGATGATGGAGACAAATGTGGTATGTTATTTCCTAATCTTTGGCTATACGAGGATGCACTACCGACGTAAGCGAAGAAACTGGTACTTCATTTGTCATACTGTTTAACACTGTCATGTAATTGGCACGGAAATACGAAGAACCATTAGTTCCTAATATCGTGAATGAACTTATTTATCAGTCCACAACAAAACCTTATAAAGGGTATCTAAAAGTTTTCACGTGGTTCTTACTTCAAATTTGAAAGACACATCAGTCGTTTAAATTGCATTTTTTCTTATAGCTCATAGTTAGAGAAAATAATCTTTAGACGTCACTTTGATAAAGATAATAACCGTTTTATACCAAAGCGGCGAGGAATAGCATTTTGTATGGCATGCATTAAAGTGCATTGGTTAATTGAGGTCCCATATTCGTTCCCTAGTGAGTCTTTAAAGGACATCTTCAATTTCATGGTATCGACAAATAACTATGGTACACATAGAGTTTTTTTTTCTAAGCATGAGAGTCTTATTTCTATCATCGCTTCATTTCATCATCTTATGTGTATCATTTTAAATGGTCATTTCATACACAGAGATGTTATAACTTATTCATTTAACATTTTTGGCATGACAGTAGATGTGTCAGGGTAGACACTACGGTAAGAAGCGGGAGGAGGGGGTTGATATAAGACTGAGGTAGAAGATTATCGAGACAAAGTTACCGTTACTTACCGCGACCTTTTCGTCCTCGACGTACAACGTCTTCACGCAGCTTTCAATGCCAACTGTCGGCTGCAGCCCCTGGATGAACGTATTGTCCTTTACCCTAAGAAACAGTGAAGATTTGCCGACGCCCACCTCCCCTAGAAGTATCACTTTAAAGAGAGGGCGGCGCCAGTCTATATCGTCTACCGGCATATTTTAACTTCAATTCGGTGGCATCAAGACAGCTTCAAATATATAAAACTCATTCCGTTTCCATTTTCAATTTGTTCTCATTAATGGTTGCTTTGATTAAGATAATTTTACAAATGTTGCTAGGTTATTGTCTAGTAGTGGAATGACGTAGAGTCTCAATCAAGGAAAGGCACTACTTCTCAAATGCTAGAGAACTATGTTACCATTCCGGTTGAAATAAATGGTCGTTGGAAAATAGAATAATCAAAGTTTTGGATTAGTAAAAAAGTAGTTTTCACGGGAAAAACTCCAGGATTCTGGTTCTCATATCATCCTTCGACAATGTTACTAGCACTGATCGCTTTAACGACTTGCAGACACGTGACGTTAGCAGGAACGGGGTCAAACAAGTGATAATCAAATGTTTGGGACAAATAACGTTGGCATTCCAGGAAGAATTATTTTCCTTCTTCTGACGACCTTATAGGATTATACCGTTCACAACTTAGACAATCGCTGCTTTCGTCGTAAATATCCACAGAAGTTGGATAATAAAATCTCTGTGTAAACAATGGACGACGACAGGAGTCATTTCTACCGTTATATACTATGAACAGTACTACCTCGTGAGCTGTACTGGTGTAAACGATAGATAACCTGACTGGAACAGGGAGATAAAAACAGCCGGGAAAGTCTACAACATCCTCAAAACAAACCACGTCCAGGACATTTACCAGTACTCCTGTCGCTGCAAAAGTTTGATCCGAACATTTTTGTATTAAAGCAACAACATCGGTAATGTTCTGATTACTTGGCAAAAACGTACGCTTCACATAGATTTCACAATTCTACAAATATACACGTTTTTAAGATTAGTGATAGGACTCACCTTTATAGATGTTGATTTCCCACTATAATTTTCACAGGAGATGATAGTTGGAGAAGATAACTGAGTTTTACATACTGATACTGGGCTTTGTCAATATGGATTGAGTAATGTCTGTTTATGGAGCGTGTGTGACTTTTATCAGTGGTAGCACCCAACGAACCTAGATATCACGTGTATATAAATTAACAGATTACTACACAGGTTTAAAAGCAGTTTTAAAGCAAAATTCTGAACCCAGATTTATAGCACTACGGAATAGTGTTTTTATGACAGAGAATTGAACAAAGTTAATACTTCTTCATACAACTTTAGAATTAGATGATAAAGTGAAACCCCTCGAACAAACAATGTTCCAGGACTCGTTAGTGATGTTAGGAGCTTAAAATGTGGAAATATGAAAGACGTGTCGGAGACACCAGAACCGGCACAAACAAATGTGAAAAATAGAGGGCGTGGAGACACTCCACACTTCAATAAATCTGGTTAATTTTCAAAACTTTTGAAAACTTAATCTGCATTTGAATCTATGTGGATACAGCTAAATAAAAAAAGTGTTAAAGTTGCGTGACTTACTTCTTTATGTTACGTGTTATACCCGTCTCTAGAAATAGGGGATTTTGTCTATATAATTGAACCTTCATAATAAATGGATAACTTTTAAAATATCATATTGAATGTGAGAATGAGATAGTAAATTTAATGTAATTTGCTAGTATCGATACAGAAATTATCGACCATGGTAACCTCTATACAACCATCGAAATTACAACTATCGTGAATTCCCAACACTTGTGTTTGGTCATATCAATATCATATCATTCTAACTTTCATAGAGTTTCTCTAACAATCAGTGACTACTATACAAATAAAGAAAACAACGAGAAATATTTCTCACTCTTACGACCGTAAAATTTTCATTTACCAACATCATTTGAATCCCTTTGCTGCGAATTTTTCCGTAAGTAGACGACGTATTCCAAGAAACTCGGAAATGTAAACACCCTATTTTTGTGAAGCAGCGAAGTGCTATCCAGAAATCAAAAATTCACAGTAGGGAAAATGAAATCACCACGCTTATCGTGCTATCATACAGTTTGGTGGAAAGCTGTCTATGTTTGTTTCGTTATAAGAAACATTCCAGATATGTGGCTGATGTAGAATACTCTGTCGTTTCTTTGATTTCCAATTCTGGTAGTTATATTCGATGAAAGTGTTCAATAAATTTCTCGTTATCTATAGACAAGACGTCACCAAGTTATCTGATAGTGAAATTCAACGACTGTAACAATATTTATCTCATTTAATAAATTCTTTATTCCTTCTAAGCATACCATTATTCGTAATATAAACCATCAAATTTCTTACACTCGCATTAATAATACATAAGTCATCTTGTATACACAATACATACACAATTATCAGCGCGAACAATGCATGTACATACAACATCAAAAAAGGAACACATGAAATAAACTACCTCAGATACACCACTTTTTACAATAACAGATGTTACATCATTGAACTACATACAGAGGAAATGATTATAAAAATTGAAAACATACACAAAGGGAATGTAAATAAGGAATATATTTATGATTTTCAAGAAAAGAAGTAGAAATACTTAAAGATTGATTAAGTTACACATATCGCATATAAAACAAAGTACTCAGACACACAATTAAAACGACACGACATACAAATAACAGTAAATACATTAGCGTATTTGTTGTATAAATGATAGTATGACTCGCTAAAGTTGAAAATTCTGCAACATGACACTTAAAACTTAAAGTGAACTTAATCATAGATATAGAAACAAACGGAGAGAGATCGAACTTTGTACAGAGTAACAGTATGTTAGCTGTACTGACTATCGTTTGGTAGGTTGCTGATCACCTGGTTGATGTCAAAACTGGGTAAGACACCTAACACTAACAAACAATGGCAATCTTTGTCAACATGTTCAGCTTCATAAACTGTGCTAAACATGTTGTTCACAAGTAAATATTCCGCAGCAAACCTCATTATACCGTCAGTATCTGAAAATAGTGCCAGGAAAATGTCATTATTTGTGTTTTGTTTGTATCCCTTACCTTGTTCAACGCGGTTATAGGTTAACCATCGTAAGCAATGCTGAAGAACATTAGATATTAATCACGTTATTCACAGACACCAAGCACAGTTTCTAAATCGGAACCATTCAACCTTGCATCCATATGTGAAGCGGCCTTCTATGAAACAACGATTTCTTTCTTTCCGCGTTTAAAGAGTATTTTTGGCCATTCAAATTCAATCATATACATATGATATTAAAATAATTTACGTGTGTTTCCACGTATAAAGAGTTTTTTGGCCATTAACTACGAACATTTATACATATACATATGAATTTAAAATAATTTACGTGTGTTTCCACGTATAAAGAGTATTTTTCGGTCATTCACTACGAAAATTAAAATAATTTACGAGTGTGTCTGATGATGTATAAATTTACACAATTATATGTCTATTAAGTACGAAATGGTACCGCTTAATGGAATGATACAATGTACATATATCTTAAACAATGGTCGAATTAAAGTGTGTGGAATTATACATTTTATAAATCGGTAAAATAAAGCCATCAAAATACATATCTATATATTTATAAATGTGTAAATTACATATATATTATACTTTATGTGGATGTGTCTATCAGTATCATATTTATCAGAGTAAACTATGTATAAATAATTTGATACGCAACGACATTGGACTAATGGTTACAAAACTTCTACATCCAAGTCATTTGTCTCTCACAACTTGAGATCATCGACTATAGTCAAAGTTAACATGTACAGTTATACAAACACTGAGGTACTCATTAACACAATGTTTTCCTTAACATAGTGACCAAAGGGAACGAAGAAAATGTCAAATGTACATTCAGGCAAAAAGAATGAGGAAGTTGAAATAACAAAAATGAAAACCGGAGATGTAACTGGAGTTAGCAAAAATTAATACTGTCAGCGATATATACAACTGTACAGTCTTCAAAATGGTGGCAATCTGATATTTGCGTATAAAACAGTATGTGGAATTATTCGGTGTGGGCAGTAAAGAATCAAGTAAGTCGATTACATGAAAATAAACACAATAATAAATATGCCTCAATATTTCTTTTCGAAAACGATAATTCAGGGCTGTACATGACGTCAAACAGGTATATCATATCAACACGTTTAAAAATACTTAAACTCAACAAACTACAAAATAAGGATAGAAAAGAATAGCATTTCATGAGCACAGTCCGCATGTTCTGAGTATTTGTCTAAATGTACAAAAACGTATTATAGCTTGTAACACCTAACAAAGTCACTGAGTGTGAATTGATAACGCTGTTTTGGCACTCTTTATTGTGAGATATCACAGTACAACCCTGGTTAAACATTAAACAAACCTATTTTTCACATTCAACTACGAGAAAATTTATCGCATATCCTGATGTATTGCATATAACGGAGAGCAAATAAAGTATCGGTGTTCTTTCCCCGACACAAGGCACTAGAGGATATCGATCTTAAACGATTTAAATTATCACAAACGTTGCCTGTCCTTTGACAACTCATAGAGAGTAGAGCACGTTCCCGACATTGGCAAGGATATAAAAGCTATAATTGGTGTACTGTTTGTACTCCTACTATAATCCTACTGAAAGTCGTAGGTATATCTGATAACAGATTGACATCACTTTAACATCTGTATCAGTGCTGATTTAAAACTACTTGAAACAATAATTCTGGAGTCTTCTGCCATTAAGTCGTCTTCTTATAGCACCTTAAGTTTACGTAAAAAATAGCATAATGTAATCATTATAAATAAATCCCTGTATATCAGGACATTGTTGCACTGTGCAATTTTTGCGAAAATCTCCAAAATATACATTTATAATTTATGTGTCTTTCACTTTTTCAGTTTCATCGCCTCAGAAGTTTTGAAAGGTCTCTTTAGAATGCTATGAATACTTTAGAATGGACATAGCTTACATATCTATTATCAGCTGGAGGTCTGCCTGACCAGTCACACTTAATTAGAGATTTACATCCCATCTAGCGTTTATTTTCCACAGAAGTATAATCACAAGTAGAAACGTCAACACGTTTACAATAAAAATGAGACATGCAAATTCCGCATTTTTAATGTTTTGCTAGATTCGCAAAAATTTGGTACGTGCGAAAAAATCAAGTATCACAAAAACACGTTATATAACGGAACATGTCACTATACTACACAGGATGGCATATAAAGGCATCTCGCTAGCAAACACTTGTTGAGTGTTAAGTTAACGTACCGCGCTAAATATATCGCAAATCAATTTTCAGCGCAGCTTAAGGCAGATCCTAAGATTTAGCACTATTAATCCCTTCACACTTAAGTATTCATTTTACGTTTTCCTAGTGAGCTTTCAGTTATGAGTGTTCTCAAGGCAGGAAGTGGCCTTAGTGGATTAATCGCTTTGTCAATAGCAGGGGGTGTATCAACAAGTTGGTCATATTATCAAATCCTCATCTTCGTCGCTGTCGAGCAAGCGTGCGTGAACAGGTTTTGGATTGGAGCTACAATTTTTGAAACAAACTGGTTTCTTTTTCTTCTTCCATAAACAACAGCAGTATATGCACGTAGAAATGACAATCAGGATTATCACTGCACTCACAATTATTACCGTGATATAATAAAATGGAAACGGACACTTGCATGAATTATGTGCTTCCGAAGTGTAACAGTTCAGGTTCGGTACGTTAGGTCCGTGATGGGACTGGACAACCCATACACTGTCCAGTGGCTGTCCATCCTTGACCTTCACTTGCTCGAAATAGAGGTGACTCGAGTTGTACACGACGAGACGTCCGAAGGAATTCAGGCTTCCTTCTGCTGATGCAAAAGCTGACCATGGACCTGTAACAGAAATCAGAAGTTACTATAACGGAGTTCCGTGGACACAATATACGCCGCCACAAAATATAAAGATCAAGAAAACCGTAAAATCGCCACTTCCAGCAATCCACCCATTGTAGTAGTGACATTGAGCTAGTTTCGTGAAAATCTGATCATTAGATTAGGAGGAGTTGCGTTCACAAAGCTCCACTAAGAGCAAGCTACAGATACAAAGTTGAAAATGGCATAAATCTTACAAAAATCAAAGAACCGAAAAATCGCCCCTTCATGCACATCTACTCATTGTAGTGGTGACATTGAGCAAGTGTCGTGAAAATCTGATGATTATTTTTAGGAGGAGTTGCGTTCACAAGAAATGGACATACGGACGGAGAAGATGACACCAGTATACGACCGCCTCCGGCGGCGTATAAAAATCGTACTCACTTGATTAAATGTACCTTATCATGATTTATTGTTGTTATTACAGACTGTAACAATTCAATAATTATAGTATTAATAAGCATGCTTATCTCTTACCTCTATGACCTATAGGATCAGCTCCTTCTCCACTTCCGGCGGCGCCGGTAATTATATGTACCGGAGCTTGTGGGTGATTATAGTTCTTGGCAATAACCTTATCCTTGTAAACAGGCCAAAGACGTTCATAGGAATGTTCATGAGCTTGAAGTATTAAGTCTACACCTTGAGCATAGAAGAGATCTTCAAGGCTGAAATAAGAAAACAGCATTGGTAACTAGTCCATAGGATAAAGCATTATATCAAGGTGTGCTTAAAATTTTATCTTTCAATTCTATATCAGTGCCTCTAGTGCGGTCGTGCCAGGAGTCTCTGGTTTACAATGTGAAACTCTGTTTGAAGCTTGATAAACTTATCACCAGCCGCGAGGATGGGTACTTTCACTAACGTGAACACTAATACCTAAGAACTGAACAGTTCCAGTCAGAAGAAAACATAGGCGATCACTCAAAATAAACTTTTTTCTGTTTTAAGTCTGGAAGACAAGTATCCCGTATGAAGAATGAAATTATTCCAATACTGTTCTTTACCACCATATGTATGTAATGCATTTTAGCTGCACGTTTTACTTACCCATTCTTGACAAGATGACCGAATATTCGGCCCGTGCAGTCGTCAGCGTCATTGTTAGAACAGTACAAAGGTCTATGACCCATTGCAACTATCCACGGTTGTTTGTCTCTGTTCTGATTGGCTTGTGTTAAATCATCCAACAGCCAATAGAATTGCTTACAAACGAAGTAAGCATTATTAATGAAATAAACCTCCGAAGAAAAACTGAAACGAGAAATTATAACCATACCTCATGGTAACACAGAAAGGGAGAATTACTGATTATTATCATATCAATTCACCATAGATCTACATGGTAACACAGAAAGGGAGAATTACTGATTATTATCATATCAATTCATATCATAGATCTACATGGTAACACAGAAAGGGAGAATTACTGATTATTATCATATCAATTCACCATAGATCTACATGGTAACACAGAAAGGGAGAATTACTGATTATTATCATATCAATTCACCATAGATCTACATGGTAACACAGAAAGGGAGAATTACTGATTATTATCATATCAATTCACCATAGATCTACATGGTAACACAGAAAGGGAGAATTACTGATTATTATCATATCAATTCACCATAGATCTACATGGTAACACAGAAAGGGAGAATCACAGATCTACATGGTAACACAGAAAGGGAATTACTGATTATTATCATATCAATTCATATATAGATCTACATGGTAACACAGATAGGGAGAATTACTGATTATCATCATATCAATTCACCATAGATCTAGAACACAGAAAGGGAGAATTACTACATATCAATTCACCATAGGTAACACAGAAAGGGAGAATTACTGATTATCATCATATCAATTCACCATAGATCTACATGGTAACACAGAAAGGGAGAATTACTGATTATCTTCACCATAGATCTACATGGTAACACAGAAAGGGAGAATTACTGATTATCATGGTAACACAGAAAGGGAGAATTACTGATTATTATCATCATATCAATTCATTATTATCATATCAGATCTACATGGTAACACAGAAAGGGAGAATTACTGATTATCATCATATCAATTCACCATACCTCATGGTAACACAGAAAGGGAGAATTACTGATTATTATCATATCAATTCACCATAGATCTACATGGTAACACAGAAAGGGAGAATTACTGATTATCATCATATCAATTCACCATAGATCTACATGGTAACACAGAAAGGGAGAATTACTGATTATTATCATATCAATTCACCATAGATCTACATGGTAACACAGAAAGGGAGAATTACTGATTATTATCATATCAATTCACCATAGATCTACATGGTAACACAGAAAGGGAGAATTACTGATTATTATCATATCAATTCACCATAGATCTACATGGTAACACAGAAAGGGAGAATTACTGATTATCATCATACAGAAAGGGAGAATCAATTCAAGAAAGGGAGAATTACTGATTATCATCATATCAATTCACCATAGATCTACATGGTAACACAGAAAGGGAGAATTACTGATTATTATCATATCAATTCACCATAGATCTACATGGTAACACAGAAAGGGAGAATTACTGATTATTATCATATCAATTCACCATAGATCTACATGGTAACACAGAAAGGGAGAATTACTGATTATCATCATATCAATTCACCATAGATCTACATGGTAACACAGAAAGGGAGAATTACTGATTATCATCATATCAATTCACCATAGATCTACATGTAAAGTTGAGATCTGAGATCCAGATCATCAGATATAGTAATATTATGTCTCTCCATCCCACTCGTCTCTATAACTGAAGACATGACAATTTTACAATTTTCTTGGAGGAAACACTACGTAGTCCTACCTGATGAAGTGAACAGGTCCGACATTATAACTGTACCAGAGATGGTCAAGAGGCATCGGCCAGTCGACTCCTGGCATGGAGAATCGTGTCCGGTATTGATGGAGACTATCGGCTAGCTCTGTGTAAAACAGGGGGATATATACAATATCAGTCGCAAAAGTTTCAACCTGTATATATATATATACTTATATAAAATGTTTACTTTTGTTCATTATTTCTATTTCCGATTTCTGTAACATGCCACCTAAAGGTCAATTTACCGTCCGTCTATCAGTCACATGTCATCCTGTTGTCTGCAACTTCATTCAAACAGTAAATTTTACAAAGCTGTTTGATATTATAGGTTCATATTGTGAAAAATGGGTGAGTTCTATCTATTGCTATTGCTATCAATCGATAAGTGTATAATATAACCTTTTTACCTATAAAATATTACTACAGATCTGATATTTTCCCATGGTCCGCATTGCGTATTTATTCTTAACACTACATCACAAAAATATGCATGATACATGCAGAGCTCGCCTCATAATAAATGATACCTAAAGAACCGTTAATAAAACTTTCAAACATCAGCAACAAAAGGAATTGATTAATCTAGATTTGTTTGAGGCCAGGTAGAATTATCCGACCGTCATTAACATCTTAGATCTGGCCCTAATTTGGTGGGGTAGGAGTTGGGGGTAGGAATTAAGACCAAAAATAACTGTCCCCAGTCTAACCGCTATGCTCAACAAAAGAAATGTGGTACAAGAATGCCTACACTTCTACGCGAAACAGAGCCACCCCGAGTAAAATCTTTTACTATCGCATAATAGTCCCAAATCTCACTATGCAAGCCTTCTGCTTGCAAACTGAGGAAATGTCGATACTAGCAACATCTGTTCAGTTCTGGAGTTGCTAATAAGGAAAATCAAGCCTCCAGATTAAAACGAGCCTGCTTAAACAGTGTAATTACTACCACAGGTCCTTTGTAAATACACGATAAAAGCAAATAAATGAAGATCGCTTTCCATCACATGGCTAATATACAAAAACAAAGACAGGTCAGAAATAGGTATTCGAATGGAACCAAACATTTTGGAGGACTATTCATACATTTCATGTGTTCATTTTCTTTTTCAAAACTTTTTCAGAAAATCTGGAATTTTACACAATATGATCAAGTTGGTGATAAAAAACCACTTAAAACACAGTTACGATTCGGCTTTTACAAGACAACAACAAAAATTGTTGACAGAGGAGTTCATGAGCATGTATCAGTCCACGAAACTTAGAAATAATACTGTCTGTGTTTGTTGGGAACTCTGCATCTATCAATAGGCGAAAAGGCAGCAAACAGTAGTGGAAAATAAA
This sequence comes from Ylistrum balloti, assembly GCF_031769215.1. Classification (NCBI taxonomy): domain Eukaryota; kingdom Metazoa; phylum Mollusca; class Bivalvia; order Pectinida; family Pectinidae; genus Ylistrum; species Ylistrum balloti. The sequence continues at coordinate 927,692 of NW_026782259.1, read as the reverse complement.
AAACGAAATGAAAAAATCATTTCCAACATCCAAACTACTTTAATATGAAACAGCAACAATTTTTTTTACGAAAGAAGTTAATGTCAATGTTGATTAAATAACAGGCAAAGCCTATATAAATATTCTCCACATAGTGGCCAGAGTAGAATAAATTAATCAAATCAAAACCTAGTATTTTAAGAAGATTGAAATGAAAATAACAAAATAATTAATACAGAAATATAGAAGAAAAAAATGCGAGATAACTCTCGTACATCAAACGCAAAAATATACAAAGGCACATGTACATCAATACAAATACAGAATTTTTATATTATTCTTTATACATTCAATTATAAACATTTTATTTAATTCAATAATCAATAGGATATGTATATTATGTATGAATCAACATTCATGCTCGACTAGCCTTTACTATATTTGTCTTTATAGATAACAATATTTAATTATGCAAAATGAAATTCGGTGCTACATCTTGCCTTTCTAAGTCACATACGTATTAAAATGACGTAATATTCCAATAAAAAGGCGTATATCATTCAGTTTAGTTTGTAAGTCCATCACAAGGACAATAATGTTGAGTCTATTATAGGCTTCTGTATATATTTTTTTGTATGTGTTTTTCCATGTTGCACCTGTTTGCAGTGTAAAACCTAAGTGCTGGTAACGGGGGGTAAATATGCACCGATTGAATCGAAAACATATACAATGGGAGGTAACTCGTATTCATGAAAAGAAATTACATATTACAGGCTTTTTTCATGATGATGACACCTCTCTTATTTTTTTTAACTATTCTTTCTTATTCAAGACGACATTTAGGATAATTGGTCTACCTGTTGATATGCCGTGCCACCAATAATCTTATTAGCTAGATTTACTACAACGACTAAACAACGTAATAGTATTGACTGAGTAGTACATCAGAACTAGTACAGGGAACTTCACTGTATACCCTTCATGAATTTTTTATATCAACGAGCCGTGCAATCGTTTCTGATTCATTTTATGTCACGATAAGGAGTCAAGAAACCCCTTGTTAACAGAAACAATTCGTGTTGAAAGTCGATAAAAAACATGTTGGCATTTTGATATATATACATTCTAAAATTTACCGTGATTTCCGGGTGACGTCATATACGGCACGTGTGCTGCAATTGGCTGAATAAGCTCCATAAACAGATCGCCGACCTACAAAATAAAACATATATCTTTTAGAAGACAAATTTTCATCATAACAAAGTTCAATGAGTATTTTGTTAACTCATGGGAAACTTCTCGGAATCCGGAGCGTTTTGTGTACATCAATTTTGTACAAGTTATTCAAATGCAGTCACTTACCGAACCTCCATTACTTTCAAGGTTGTAAGAAATATCTCCTATATGCCAAACAGCGTCATAGTTTTGTGTCGTCACTTCCGTTTTTAGAACTTCCACCGTTTTCTGGCCTTTGTCAAATCCCATGTCTCCGTAAACAAGAAACTTAACAGGTCGGTCCTGTAGGCAAATTTAATCATGTACAAAACAACGTTCTTATGTGTTAGTTACAATGTGCCACCTCCAGATGTTGTAAGATGTAGACAGTGGTGGAATTTCGGGTTTTCGTTATTAAAGAATCATACAAAAAAAAACCCACACACACAAGTGAATAACATCTTTTAGTATAAATTAAGAATTAGATACAGAAGTGTCAAATGATTAATACAGCCAGGATTCTAGGACTTGTCAGTGAAACTGTGAAGAAGGCGACTGAGGAAAGTCAGAATCGATCCCAAGACAATCAAAATCAATAAGGAAGGTGCACTTACCCTAAAATTCCCTAATTTCCTAGATTCTATATATATTATAATTTTAAGAGAACACCAAGTATAAATGAATTAAATGACAGGTGCTTGTCTTTGATTCTTGTCTTTTGATGGACTTAGTGATAAGGTCACTTGTATGTTTACTGGTGTGTTTCTTAGAAAACTTACATGTGTCTGGGCTTGTGTTGTAAAAGAAAATTCCTCGCTTGTCTCGTTACTACATTGAAGTATATATCTATAGTTCTGCAGAGGTGACAAGTTCTGAAAAAATAAAGTTATCATAAATAAGGTTACAATGTTCTGTTGTTCAGAAGAATCTTCTTATATAGACAACAATCCGGAAACAGATCTATGGAGCCTCAGTAGGAAGGTGTAGCCAGGAAAGTGACAGAGTGGATAAATAGACAAACGTATTTCACATTACGATTGTAACAGAAAATGTGGATTAATACAAATAATTGAATAACATTTAGTGTACATCTAAAATTAATTGATAAAGCCATGTACTATTCTAGATAGATCAATAAATGCTTTAAGGTATAAAATGTATGATCTGATGTTTGTTCATGTAAGTGCGAATAAATCCTAATTTTCAAACGGAACACGAACGGCATTCAGACAATGATGTAGGATTGTTTCCTAGCAAAACAATTCAGAAATGAACAGTAAAATTCCACTGTATTTTGTAATGCTATGAGGTGTTGAGGAGAAATCAGAGTTTGAAACCATATGAGATTTACACGATACTGAAGATGAAATGTCCTCGTTATTCTGACGTACGAAATAATAATAAGTAAACATTTTAAAAAATGAGCATGTTTAAAATGATCCAATCATCTAATGGTACAAATACCAAAGTAATCGAAAAAATGCCAAAATTAATGAAAGTGGTTAATGTTTTGAGAAATCAATAAATGTAACCGATTGCTGTGTACGTTTGTATTGAGTAGCTTGTGATATTGATACTGTATATAAGTGAGTTTATTGGAAATACTGTCATACTGGAGTTGTTTTTAACTCAACCAATGAATTGAACTTAAACTTTGTTGGAGCTGTCTCTTAAGGGACAAACGTGAAATTCTATCAAACTAGGTCGAGTAAGTTTACAACATGCTATATCAATGCTGCTTTTACTTTTATCTAAAAAATTAGGACCGCTTCACTACATTTTTATGTCTGATCTTTATATTCAAACGAAATCTTCATGCAAGCAAGAGTTTACGAGGAGCAGATACGTATAATCTTAATCAAACCCCATTAGCAGTACCCGCCGTGTTATGCTGAGGACAAGGTGAACGTTGTCGTCAATATATCATTTCGAGAGCAGATATGGTTTTGATAATTAATACTAAATATATGTCTACCATATTACTGATCAGATCCAACTCATCTATGAGCTCGAATCCCTGTGAATGAATTTCCCTACTAACCAACATTTCGGCCATGTGTATAAATCTCATGGCATTCCAATTGTTTGTAAGCAGCTCCGAATGACGGGCTTCCACGCGCATGCGCTGTCCATCAGTTGCCCAATATTCAGCATGACACATGACAGCAGCAGAAGTCGACCACGTGACCTTCATGATGTCAATCGTTGAACCGAAACTTAAGTGTATCTGAGATATTTTGCCCATTACGGGTAGCACTGGAAAAAAAAACAGAAAATAGGAATTAGGATTCAAATCTTTTGACCAGTACACAGCCGTGAAAGCTTGGTTACAAAATAGAAATGATTTGAAAACTTTTGTTTAGATTTTAGGAGTGTGATCCTTTCGTAACACATATTTAGAGAAATCAGCTGATGTTATGTTGTATACTATATAGTATATTGGTGTACAGGCGTCTGAGAAGTCTACAATCGATAGAGGTGATTCAACCTAACCTATAACATAAATGATGGATTGGAATCTGGATCGATAGTTTATCAAAGTATGTGACCCACTAACGTAAAACTGTAGGGTGACACCTGCCAACTCCTATGATGTTATCAGCTGACGAGACGTATGTGTGTCGTCACTTTATCTGGTATTTGCCAACAGCAACATTTAGGAGACAGAACATTTTAGTAATTACCACCCAACCATCTCTGAGTAATTATGTCTCATTTAATATGCGATCATCAGATGATCAAACTATTATCAACAGACCAAGGCAGGTGATGTGGTGTCATAACCTTATAGCGGTCAAATATTGCCCGTAGGCTTAGATAGTTTACACCGGGTCACTTGTCAAACTGCGACTGTATACTTTTCACTTCCGGGTTGACGACAATACCTGTAGCTATCCATCTAGTTCTCACTTTGTCTCTCATTCTGTTTTCCGCACTTTGATAAATAATTGTACAACGTCTATGTTCAATCAACTTTATTCATTTTCAACAAACATGGAACAAATTCGGTCATTCTTGTGACGGATGGGAACGCGTAAGAGATCTTAGTGAGAACAAAACCAGAGTACAACGTGGCCTGGTACGTTTATAGATGTCCAGCATTGTTTCTGGGTCGACACAGTGAAATGCGAAGGCCAGAATATCTGCTTCATACTCTCTATTCTGTTCTTAAATAATACATATCTGATTATTCCTGTGGTCATTGATACTGTGTACCTATTCAACTGATATCGCTGTCACAAAAAACCGGGGGTCCCAGTGATACACCGGGATAAATCCGGTAGTATGTCGTACACAATTACAGTACATATTTCCGGTTTCCTGCTTGTTGTTGACTACGATGTCTGTAAGGTTTTAAGAAAAGTAAAATATCGTAAATATTTATAGAAATCTGACAAAGATTTGAGACCGCTATAAAACTTGTAGGAACACGAGACTTTGACCGGCTTGTAATGTTTCCTACAAATATCAGTATCGTTTGAATATGAAAATATTACAAATTTGTTTATTTTAGCATAATATCTTTACTTCCGCAATGATATGTGGGTATCGGTACATATTAAACTTTAAAGTCAAATTTTAAAAACTGAAATTGTCTTTAAAGGGTTGAAACTTATTGGTGTAAATTTTTGACGATTTTAGACGAGAGACAGAGACAGAGAGAGACAGAGAGAGACAGAGAGAGAGAGAGACAGAGAGACAGAGAGAGAGACAGAGAGAGAGAGAGAGAGAGAGAGAGAGAGAGAGAGAGAGAGAGAGAGAGAGACAGAGACAGAGAGAGAGAGAGAGAGAGAGAAACACTTAGGTTTCATCCGGTCCGTTTAATAGAGAGAAAGAAAGAAGAAGGATGAAGAAGGTGGCTGGAACCTGTAACCACCGACCGAGACGGTTATTGTTCTGCATTTTATATGAGACGGGGCGTAATATTCGGAAAATCGGAGGGCTTCGAGAAAAATTAAATATGAATGTTGATAATAAGTAAGACACATGTTTTCTTTATTTATTTTATTATGAATTCCTTAAAGCATGTAGTTAAGACATGTTGCTGTGAAGTGATTTTAGCATTTTTACATTTTAAGCTATACAGCTTATACACTATAAGACATACCGATACAATGTTATACTGTGTGTCTATATCTCTAACAAAGTGTTACACTATAAGACATACTGATACAATGTTATACTGTGTGTCTATATCTCTGACAAAGTGTTACACTATAAGACACACTTACTGATACTGATACAATGTTATACTGTGTGTCTATATCTCTGACAAAGTGTAACACTATAAGACATACTGATACAATGTTATACTGTGTGTCTATATCTCTGACAAAGTGTTACACTATAAGACATACTGATACAATGTTATACTGTGTGTCTATATCTCTGACAAAGTGTTACACTATAAGACATACTAATACAATGATATACTATGTGTCTATATCTCTGACAAAGTGTTACACTATAAGAGATACTGATACAATGTTATACTATACAGGACTGGTATACTGTGTGTCTATATCTCTGACAAAGTGTTACACTATAAGACATACTAATACAATGATATACTATGTGTCTATATCTCTGACAAAGTGTTACACTATAAGACATTTTGATACAATGTTATACTGTGTGTCTATATCTCTGACAAAGTGTTACACTATAAGACATACTAATACAATGATATACTATGTGTCTATATCTCTGACAAAGTGTTACACTATAAGACATTTTGATACAATGTTATACTGTGTGTCTATATCTCTGACAAAGTGTTACACTATAAGACATACTGATACAATGTTATACTATGTGTCTATATCTCTGACAAAGTGTAACACTATAAGACATACTGATACAATGTTATACTGTGTGTCTATATCTCTGACAAAGTGTTACACTATAAGAGATACTGATACAATGTTATACTGTGTGTCTATATCTCTGACAACGTGTTACACTATAAGAAATACTTATACAATGATATACTGTACAGGACTGGTATACTGTATGTCTATATCGCTGACAAAGTGTAACACTATAAGACATACTGATACAATGATATACTGTACAGGACTGGTATACTGTATGTCTATATCGCTGACAAAGTGTAACACTATAAGACATACTGATACAATGTTATACTGTGTGTCTATATCTCTGACAATGTGTAACACTATAAGACATACTGATACAATGTTATACTATACAGGACTGGTATACTGTGTGTCTATATCTCTGACAAAGTGTAACACTATAAGACATACTGATACAATGTTATACTGTGTGTCTATATCTCTGACAAAGTGTTACACTATAAGACATACTAATACAATGATATACTGTACAGAACCGGTATACTGTATGTCTATATCGCTGACAAAGTGTAACACTATAAGACATACTGATACAATGTTATACTGTGTGTCTATATCTCTGATAAAGTGTAACACTATAAGACATACTGATACAATGTTATACTATACAGGACTGGTATACTGTGTGTCTATATCTCTGACAAAGTGTAACACTATAAGACATACTGATACAATGTTATACTGTGTTTCTATATCTCTGACAAAGTGTCACACTATAAGACATACTGATACAATGATATACTGTATGTCTATATCTCTGACAAAGTGTAACACTATAAGACATACTGATACAATGTTATACTGTGTGTCTATATCTCTGACAAAGTGTAACACTATAAGACATACTGATACAATGTTATACTATACAGGACTGGTATACTGTGTGTCTATATCTCTGACAAAGTGTAACACTATAAGACATACTGATACAATGTTATACTGTGTGTCTATATCTCTGACAAAGTGTCACACTATAAGACATACTGATACAATGATATACTGTATGTCTATATCTCTGACAAAGTGTAACACTATAAGACATACTGATACAATGTTATACTGTGTGTCTATATCTCTGACAAAGTGTTACCCTATAAGACATACTGATACAATGTTATACTGTGTTTCTATATCTCTGACAAAGTGTTACACTATAAGACATACTGATACAATGTTATACTGTGTGTCTATATATCTGACAAAGTGTTACACTATAAGACATACTGATACAATGTTATACTGTGTGTCTATATCTCTGACAAAGTGTTACCCTATAAGACATACTGATACAATGATATACTGTACAGGACTGGTATACTGTGTGTCTATATCTCTGACAAAGTGTAACACTATAAGACATACTGATACAATAATATACTGTACAGGACTGGTATACTGTGTGTCTATATCTCTGACAAAGTGTAACACTATAAGACATACTGATACAATGTTATACTGTGTTTCTATATCTCTGACAAAGTGTTACACTATAAGACATACTGATACAATGTTATACTGTGTGTCTATATCCCTGACAAAGTGTAACACTATAAGACATACTGATACAATGTTATACTGTGTGTCTATATCTCTGACAAAGTGTTACACTATAAGACATACTGATACAATAATATACTGTACAGGACTGGTATACTGTGTGTCTATATCCCTGACAAAGTGTAACACTATAAGACATACTGATACAATGTTATACTGTGTGTCTATATCTCTGACAAAGTGTTACACTATAAGACATACTGATACAATAATATACTGTACAGGACTGGTATACTGTGTGTCTATATCTCTGACAAAGTGTAACACTATAAGACATACTGATACAATGTTATACTGTGTGTCTATATCTCTGACAAAGTGTTACACTATAAGACATACTAATACAATATTATACAACCAGTACTGGTATACTGTATATGTCTATATCTCTGACAAAGTGTTACACTATAAGACATACTGATACAATGTTATACTGTGTGTCTATATCTCTGACAAAGTGTTACCCTATAAGACATACTGATACAATGTTATACTGTGTTTCTATATCTCTGACAAAGTGTTACACTATAAGACATACTGATACAATGTTATACTGTGTGTCTATATATCTGACAAAGTGTTACACTATAAGACATACTGATACAATGTTATACTGTGTGTCTATATCTCTGACAAAGTGTTACCCTATAAGACATACTGATACAATGATATACTGTACAGGACTGGTATACTGTGTGTCTATATCTCTGACAAAGTGTAACACTATAAGACATACTGATACAATAATATACTGTACAGGACTGGTATACTGTGTGTCTATATCTCTGACAAAGTGTAACACTATAAGACATACTGATACAATGTTATACTGTGTTTCTATATCTCTGACGAAGTGTTACACTATAAGACATACTGATACAATGTTATACTGTGTGTCTATATCCCTGACAAAGTGTAACACTATAAGACATACTGATACAATGTTATACTGTGTGTCTATATCTCTGACAAAGTGTTACACTATAAGACATACTGATACAATAATATACTGTACAGGACTGGTATACTGTGTGTCTATATCTCTGACAAAGTGTAACACTATAAGACATACTGATACAATGTTATACTGTGTTTCTATATCTCTGACAAAGTGTTACACTATAAGACATACTGATACAATGTTATACTGTGTGTCTATATCCCTGACAAAGTGTAACACTATAAGACATACTGATACAATGTTATACTGTGTGTCTATATCTCTGACAAAGTGTTACACTATAAGACATACTGATACAATATTATACAACCAGTACTGGTATACTGTATATGTCTATATCTCTGACAAAGTGTTACACTATAAGACATACTGATACAATGTTATACTGTGTGTCTATATCTCTGACAAAGTGTTACCCTATAAGACATACTGATACAATGTTATACTGTGTTTCTATATCTCTGACAAAGTGTTACACTATAAGACATACTGATACAATGTTATACTGTGTGTCTATATATCTGACTAAGTGTTACACTATAAGACATACTGATACAATGTTATACTGTGTGTCTATATCTCTGACAAAGTGTTACCCTATAAGACATACTGATACAATGATATACTGTACAGGACTGGTATACTGTGTGTCTATATCTCTGACAAAGTGTAACACTATAAGACATACTGATACAATAATATACTGTACAGGACTGTTATACTGTGTGTCTATATCTCTGACAAAGTGTAACACTATAAGACATACTGATACAATGTTATACTGTGTTTCTATATCTCTGACAAAGTGTTACACTATAAGACATACTGATACAATGTTATACTGTGTGTCTATATCCCTGACAAAGTGTAACACTATAAGACATACTGATACAATGTTATACTGTGTGTCTATATCTCTGACAAAGTGTTACACTATAAGACATACTGATACAATGATATACTGTACAGGACTGGTATACTGTGTGTCTATATCTCTGACAAAGTGTAACACTATAAGACATACTGATACAATGTTATACTGTGTTTCTATATCTCTGACAAAGTGTTACACTATAAGACATACTGATACAATGTTATACTGTGTGTCTATATCCCTGACAAAGTGTAACACTATAAGACATACTGATACAATGTTATACTGTGTGTCTATATCTCTGACAAAGTGTTACACTATAAGACATACTGATACAATAATATACTGTACATGACTGGTATACTGTGTGTCTATATCTCTGACAAAGTGTAACACTATAAGACATACTGATACAATGTTATACTGTGTTTCTATATCTCTGACAAAGTGTTACACTATAAGACATACTGATACAATGTTATACTGTGTGTCTATATCCCTGACAAAGTGTAACACTATAAGACATACTGATACAATGTTATACTGTGTGTCTATATCTCTGACAAAGTGTTACACTATAAGACATACTGATACAATGTTATACTGTGTGTCTATATCTCTGACAAAGTGTAACACTATAAGACATACTGATACAATGTTATACTGTGTTTCTATATCTCTGACAAAGTGTTACACTATAAGACATACTGATACAATGTTATACTGTGTGTCTATATCCCTGACAAAGTGTAACACTATAAGACATACTGATACAATGTTATACTGTGTGTCTATATCCCTGACAAAGTGTTACACTATAAGACATACTGATACAATGTTATACTATGTGTCTATATCTCTGACAAAGTGTTACACTATAAGACATACTGATACAATATTATACTGTGTGTCTATATCTCTGACAAAGTGTTACACTATAAGACATACTGATACAATATTATACAACCAGTACTGGTATACTGTATATGTCTATATCTCTGACAAAGTGTATATTACTCTATACTTATAACCCTAGGCTTTACTCTATCTATATATCGACTCTATATAAGACATCTATTCAAACGGGGTTAATGTGATGAAATGAAATATATTATACATACTGGACTTTTATGATAAATCCACAAGTGAAAAAAAAAGTAATTTACTTCTCAATCAAAATCACGCTGCTGTCATGGTAACAGGTAAACAGATAAACTATAAATAAATAACATGGCTGTTTAATTAATGAACTCGATTGTGCTTCTTCTATGGTGAAAATCAGCGGTCGAACCAGCGATCCGTGATACACTCGGTACACGGTGAAAGCTCTATTGGGCTCAGATAGACCGAGGGTTTATTTGAATTGAAATCCATTAACGCCGAGTATATTATAGATGATAAGTTAGTCTATATTGATATATAAACAACACTGGGGTAAAAGACTAATGGATTAATGACAGATCACTAACGTAGAAGATGCTAACAGTGGCTCGTGTTGCTTTTTCCCCGCTGCATTTCATAGTCAATGTGGATTTTCTTTATTTAAGTTTTATCTTCGTAATCACATTATAAACTACACGTCACGTACATAAATGTATTAATGTATTTCATCCTAGAACACACCATCTACTGTTACTGATTATTCTTGTTTATACACTTCCGGTTACGGCCACCTCCCAATGTCCAGCTTAACCACTTTTTTGGTTCGGGAATACCCTCCCAAATATAGCGATGAAAATGTCACGCGAGTCTTGAAAACGAGGCAGTTCCTTTTGTAAACAAAAACATGTGATGATGAGCAGAAATGACAGCGATAGTAGTGACAAAGTCCATAAAATTCCGTTTTTCAGCTCCGAATTTTATAATGGATATGGCAAATAATATTTGATAACTCTAATTACGAAATAAGTAACATTAATTGCCAACCGATTCAGGCGGGAAGCCTTTTTTTATTGACAGGCGACGATGTTTTGTGCACATGAGTTGTCATATATGACGCTAAAAATTACCGTTGATCAAGAGATAAAGATTTTTTTTATAATTGTTAATTTATTTCTTTGTGTGAATTTCAGCGAAAACCAGCCGTCATTGTTCAAAAGGTGATACGCTTGATATATATAGATGCGATGATGAAAAAAAACAGTGAAAGGAAAAATCGTTATACCGTGATGTCACTTTAATCAGATAGTTGATAATATTTACAAAGTCTACTTTCCTTAGTGTAAATGTTTTAATATGACAGAAAAAGGCGTAATGAATATAGATCCACCATGTATCCCTAACGCCATCACCATCAACCAACGCAACCCTCTCCGCCCTCTAGTAACGTAATCATACAAAGTCCCTCCGGATTATAATATAAAGACGACACTTTTCGGTCATGTCTCGTTAACAGCTTCGATCGTTTCCGTGTTGCTGGAGGATTTGTTTGTGTCATACAACAAAAGAAGGACCAGAAGGAAGTAATTAGCGATCCGTTTACGACGCCAGACTGGACTGTCACCTGCCTGATGTCTGTAAGTGACACATAGTCGTTACGTACAGTTACCAATTCACACCAGATAAAGAATTAAACAAGAGTTACCCACATCTGTAAATGTGAACACAATACCTAATATCTTTTCTCTCATAAGATTAATGACTGGTAAATAATTATTATTTCCAAAGGTTCTCGAAAATTATGTAAAAAACCTCACACGATTGTAATCGTTTGTTTACTGTAAGCAAGTAGACCAATACCAGCTACAGAGACAATTCCAAACTATCTCTGGTATTCTTCATCCTTTACTGGTGTTCTTTGTCTGATTGTCTGAGTGCGATAAGTCATCCACTCTCCATACTTCATCTTTTTATTGAGTTATGTATAGAAACGGTTTGGCTGTGAAATTGTGCATGTTTTTAGGACACGTGTATTGTTTGGCAATTTTTCTGATGAATTTAGTTTGTTAGACATCATACAATCGGTTTGTTAAACAGTGAATTCACTCGTGCAATATTTTTCATTTGTCACTAGTATGACATACCCCGGAACGTTTTTCATTGGCTGGTGAAATCAGTTCTAATGTCATGCTTTGTTACAATAACGTTGCCTCGGGAGTCGAAAATGACACAACCAATAAGCTGCCTTTATGTAACCTTTGTCCTCCACATTTTGACTTTAAACCCTAACAGAATGCAACTTTTCTGAAGTATATGATAAAAAATACATTCAACTTGTTTTCATTTCACGTGAAAGTTTATTTTTTTATTGTTACTCACCACGGTTCGCACACATAAAAACTTCTAGGACTAGTTTTATAAAATCTCACACGAAATGAGAACTCATTGAAGATCATATATAGTTATATCAACAGCTCAGCCGACACACCAATCTGGTGTATAGAGGTAGCTATATCCTGTGTGCAGAGATAAATGTATCCGGCGTATAGATATACCAATACCTAAATCCGGTGTCCCAAAAATGATTCACCCTGATCTTCCTTCAGAAAACAGCGGAGCGGATTTTTAAGAAATTTGTGACACCCTGTCCAGGGCACTTTAAGATGTATAGATATTTGAGATAATCAGAGATATAATATGGCGTTATTCTGGATGTTTTTGTTCCGGGAAACGATTATCTGTTGTACTTGACATTGATTTATCTGGTCAGAGGTTGAACTTGATACTTGTAACAAACTAGACGAAGGTGAAACTTAAAGAGTCACATGATGAAAGATACAAAAAACATGTTATTAACATTATTTTCACATGAGAACAAATAAATCTGTTTTTACTTCTCGTAGAGCACTCCGCCGATATAACTACAACTTCATAAAGAAGTGACATATTAAGACCAGTATTGATGACATGTACGAGCCCAAGTTTAGTTAACGGGTTTAACGTCCACTACTATGGCCTTTCAGTGGACGAGCCCCAGGGTTACATTACTTTCATATGCGGGTACTGACTAAGACATCGGACAGAACTGAATGCCCAAGGCCTTGACATCAGTCAGTTCATCGACAAATTAAAAGGATAAAAAACATACTAGGTAGACCAAAGTTTTCAACAAAAAGGAAGTTAAAACTTCAATATTATTAAAAAAAGATACTTTTAAATCGGAAACAAAAATAACTGAAAGTCTAGACATTAAAGTTTAGACTTTAAACAGGAAGTCGGATGAAGGAATAATTAGACTTATTAATGTCACAATGGGGGAATGATCTAAATACAAGTAATTTAACTTAACAGGAAATGTTGGAAACTATCAACCCGAAAACATTTTATCTTCATATCCAAGTCTTAAGAATAATTAACGTACGGCGTTTTAAACATAAAACGTACATTTAATACAAGGGTCTGTCCTAATAGATAGTGGTATCATACCAAACAACCGGGTTTATTTAGTACAATATTTTTGTTTTAGTTGGCGATAAAAATATTTATCACAATATATTTCTAAAGAAAATTACACTTACCTGTAGTGACAAAAAGTATCGCCCATATTGCCTGTAATTTCATCGCCAAAAGTGTCTGCTTCCTCATCGTTGTTGTGGCCTTCCTTTCTCCTAGCCAGAATGTCCAGTGATATATAGGTGTGGTCAGGTGTAGAAGTGATTGATCTCTGTAGACCTAACACCCAGGGGTATCCCGCTAATCAGCTACAGGTGAGAATCAAGCTTGTCCATGTGATGTCAGGGTGGTTGTTCGCGAGCTGTCCAGTAAAACACTAACTGGTGACTTTTATTCAGTAATGTTTGTACATGTGTATATGTCAATGATGCAGTTATTACCGACACTGGTCAGATGGATACACAAGCGGCGAGATCAGACTGCCACAGGAAAACATTGGTGACGAAATTCTGTCTTAATGATGACAGTACAATATACTACACCGTTAATCGATAACAACGATCATCTTCTCAACACTAATTGGCTGTAGAAATGACCGAGCTACTGACCAACTCACAAAGGTTGATAACACACAGAGTACAGTGATAATTCTCAGATCATACTGATGTAGACCTTCTTCAATATGTGTTAATCGTGATTGACTACTCAGACTTAAACTCCCTACTGGGCCCAGACCATAAAAGGAGAGGGGCGGAGTCTAATTTTCAAACTTCTAGTTTTAGCAGCAGATAAGAGCTCAGAAATTTTCAGTAATTTGGTAAGTAACATAACGATTCAAAAACAGATTTTCTTCAAACTGAGGCCTAAGTTTCAGATTCAACGAAGAAGTATGCTTAGTTAGAAAGCAGTAGTGTTGTACAGTTTTCACCTGTAAATAGAAGTCCGGACATAATACTTCCACTTCTGAAGGCGTATGTTTAACTCTAGGTTATACAGGACCTCAAATGTATTTTTAAAATGACGACTCTTTTATTAGCCGATTTCTCATAAGCGTAGAGTTAATATTTCAGTTTTACTACTGTTTCGCTTTAAGTAATGCTACTAAAAAAAACTTATATATTAACTGCTTACATCAAATGTTACCTGAAGGTCTTCGCCAGTCTTCTGTTGTCATTAATGATAAAATCATTAATTCTTGATATATAATTTGATCTTTATCACACTATCTGTTTCATTGTCCTATACACGTGTGCTATTGTAGTTCATTGACAGAAACCACAACTTCATTATGAAAAAAACACTAAAATGTTACGGATTATTGTTTTCTGAAATCCAACATTATCATATTCACAAAGTAAAAACATCTCCAAGGTTTAATTCCCCTTTTAATTATTTGGTTGTTCTTCTCCCTGACAGATGCCGACACATACTTATTATACCTATATGAAAATAATTTTGAGAATAGAACTTGACTTAAACGCTGTGGTATAAATTGGTAACACCATAACGATGAAAACAGGTGTCCGTTGTATCTACTGGGTACAAAACATGTGGCCAGAACAGGATTTTGTTTGTTTGTTTGTTTGTTTGTTTGTAGTTAAGGTCCCGAATGTTAAAGGGTAGAATTATTTCAGATGCCTTACGTGTCCCGAGTAGGAGCCGTGGATTCGTGCACGGTATTTCCACGTTTGTCGCTAATAAGGCTAAATGGCATAATGTAATTATCACAACCTCGGCCTCATTTTTTCAATGAAATGCCGTCCATTTTTAACTGTCTGAATACTTTTGATACATAGAGGATATTAATAGTGTCTTCAGTAATAGCAAATACTTGTTATTACTGGAGACACTATTAAATATTCTATTTGGTATACTTTCACAAGCAAAGTAGTCGAATTACTGGCATGTTTAGAAGAGATTTAAAAACAGAAAGCCGACTAGGCTTTTCGCGGACACCACTCTCTCATTATAACTTCGCAGTACACGACAAAATATCGTCCATTTTAAAAATCATTAAAACTATGTTAACTCAAAAGTACATTCCAATGTCTCTTTATTTTTATATTCACATTGAAATCTTATCCATGTTACTAACATCATTTACAGTAAAACGTTCTGTACGTTTAACCTGTGACGAGTTACTACGCGACTGAAAATATAGCGCCAACCTACAGCTGTCGTTGTTGGTGACACAAATCCTCTTGAAAAAAAATGTCTAACGTGTGAGTTCCTCATTCAAAACGTTTGACTGGGGGTTAGTTTCGATGTCTGATTAGGTAATATGTGTTGCATTGTTTACTAACTTTCATGGAAATGAAAATTTACAATGGAACTGAATGTCATGTTTCTAGTAAACAACGCTTTCAGGTTCCTGGTGTTGTGATTATTTCTACAAAGCCTTATGATTTGTCAATTCTAAAATGATTTGTGTTGTTGTTTTTCGTTGGTGTAGAGATTTTTCACTGGCACAAATGTATTAAATGTGTATTAATTCTACGTGTTATGCGGTTTTAACTTGAGGAAATTATTCAACGAAATCATGTGAAGTAGAAAGTACTACCAAGCGGACATATGGACTGGGTAGGATTACCTCGTAGTAATGACATACTAGCTGATAATACAGGGACAGAGTATGGTTACCTCGTAGTAATGATAAACTAGCTGATAATACAGGGACTGGGTATGATTACCTCGTAGTAATGATAATACAGGGACTGGGTATGATTACCTCGTAGTAATGATAATACAGGGACGGGGTATGATACCTCGTAGTAATGACAAACTAGCTGATAATACAGGGACTGGGTATGATTACCTCGTAGTAATGATAATACAGGGACTGGGTATGATTACCTCGTAGTAATGATAATACAGGGACTGGGTATGATTACCTCGTAGTAATGACAAACTAGCTGATAATACAGGGACGGGGTATGATTACCTCGTAGTAATGATAATACAGGGACTGGGTATGATTACCTCGTAGTAATGACAAACTAGCTGATAATACAGAGACTGGGTATGATTACCTCGTAGTAATGACAAACACCTTGAATCTTCACCTCAGAAATACAAACCGCCGTCCTCGTATGCGTAATCTACTGAGCCATAGAAGACATTCAGAGCTAATTTTTAAAAAATAAAATCACGGAATCGCAGCAACGAGGTTTTTTAATCGTAACTCGTCGTGTGATGTCATCCCTTTAAGACGTCACAAAAGTCCTATTAGTAAAATAATGATGTTTTACATTAAAAAAGAGATATTATATGTATGTTTCCTCGACCGTGCATAGATAGTTTCCAGAGAGATGCTCTCAAGTGACCAAGACCCCAGCACCTGACTCGGCCCCTCCCTTGATACGTTTGTACTTACCTCCAGTTGGTGTTACACATCATGTGGCCAAAATCATGCATACACGTTTATCGATTTGTATCACACATATATCCTGTCGTTACGTGAATCGCTCTCGAGCTGACATTGCACACATATCATATGTGTAATTTCCTAGTAATTACAAGTGTGCTTTAACCTTTCCCATTGATTGGTCTCTGTGATGCTAAGAACAACTGGTGTATTAGTCTCATCTTTCTCTTGTCCATTATAAATATTGCAATACACACACACATTAGCACTACAACAGAAGGCAAGGATTAAGCGTGGCACATATAGCTTTATATAATTACAGACTGCTTCAGTGTCCAACACTACGGGGATAAACACACTCGTGATGATCGTGGCAGGACCACGTGACGTTTCCTTACACACATACACTGAACGTGTGTTCTGAATCAGATTTCATGTTGATAGATATATGGTTCGATCATTAATGCCAATTTTGATAAACAGATACGGATGATTTATATTATAATCATTTGGTACTCTTATTCATTGTCAACGACGCGGACATTTTCTCAGATTCTAAAATACCTATTTCGTCAATTCGAAGTGATTACGCACATGAAAAATGCTTTATGAAGATAAAAATATCCACACCTGTTCAATAAATCACATAATAAAAGTTAAAAATCTAAAAATTACACCGTTCAATACGGTTTTAAATCATGTCCTTTTTCACCTGAAGAAAATGAGCCGCAACTGCGAGAATGATGAAATTAGGCCAAGCGATTTTTGAAGACAAACCTGCGAATTCTCTACAAAATATCAATTTGCCAATTAACTATAACACACAAATTATCACACTTGGGTTAAACATTTGTGACTGTATACTACGTAAGGGCAGGGCCTTTCGATTTGCAGGTAATCTTATCTCGTTTGCTTATACATGGATACTGGAATGTATATAGAATAGCGATGTTAATTAAGCGTGACTCAGTTCAAGTATACCTGTCGTAGTGTGTGCAAGGGAAAGCCGGGGTCAGAACTGTATACCACCAAAATACGTTTAACTAGAATGAACAAGAAAGTAGCGCACAGACTGGGCAATAACTTTAATGACAAATACATACAAAAACACGAAGAGGGTAATTGTTACCTACGCAGGGATACATGGAAGGTAATACCTGAATTACAATATAGATATCAGTTCAAAATTTACTATCTGCTTTATATTATCTGTTTTGTGTAATTTTTGATGTTGTTAAGATTTCTGATGTTGTAGATAAATTAAAGTCTTCACTGTAAAATGTAAGTGTGGCCTTCATTGTTTACGCGACACTATCCAAACGTTGTTTAAAAGTGAAGAGGCTGTGTGGGTAATTTGAGACTCCAACGGGATACGCCAAACTCTGATGAAATATTGAATAATTTTCAGAGTAGAAGGCGCGTGAAAAAAATCTATTACCGTAACTGAGCGAGATCGGGGTATCTCAGTCTCGGGCTAAGATCTTGTAACATCCTAACCTCGGCTAATGCCTCTTAGTTGGGATTATGTTACAGGATCTTAGCCCTCGACTGAGATACCCCGATCTCGCTCAGTTACAGGTAACAAATTTTATTTATAGAAGAGGGGTAATAGAGCCAACACCGGGTGCTGTTCGGTAGGCGGTTCAGTCGGTTCCTTATCCTCTCCGTCTGGATACCCGAAAGTATGCAGGGTGATAGAAGGAAAGATGAAAATCAAAGGCGCCGTAGTCAATCACAACAGGCGAAGAGGCTGGGTTCATCAATTTATTTGTCGACCGGTTTCGCCCCTTATTGGGGCTTCATCAAATAAATTGATGAACCCAGCCTCTTCGCCTGTTGTGATTGACCACTGCGCCTTTAAATCTTATTTATGTTCTTAGAGATTTTGCGCCTCAAATCACCATGGTAATATACTGACGTTTTTATGGAAAATACAATTAGATCTAACTAGATGGAGTAATATCAAAGCAAAAGCATGACTGAGCTAGTACAGTTTTCTTTTTAAGCTGGCTAGATATTAGTGTATGTTTTAAAATCAACGAGAAATTAGCCTATCACAGCAAACAAATTTTGAAATTATATGTGGACAACTTACATACCTGTATGTTTATCCGATACTTCGCATAAACTCTATGATTCAGTTAGTGACCAAGCTAGACATTCTCCGATTCTCAATGTCTAATTTCAATTCCGCCTGCCCACACTGACTAATTTCAATTCTGCCTGCCCACATTGACTGATTTCAATTCCGCCTGCCAAAACTGACTTATTTCAATTCCGCCTGCCAACACTGACTAATTTCAGTTCCGCCTGCCCACACTGACTAATTTCAATTCTGCCTGCCAACATTGACTGATTTCAATTCCGCCTGCCAACAATGACTAATTTCAATTCCGCCTGCCAACACTGACTAATTTCAGTTCCGCCTGCCCACACTGACTAATTTCAATTCCGCCTGCCAACATTGACTAATTTCAATTCCGCCCGCACACACTGACTAATTTCAATTCCGCCTACCCACACTGACTAATTTCAATTCCGCCTGCCAACACTGACTAATTTCAATTTCGCCTGCCCACACTGACTAATTTCAATTCCGCCTGCCCACACTGACTAATTTCAATTCCGCCTGCCCACATTGACTTATTTCAATTCCGCCCGCACACACTGACTAACTTCAATTCTGCCTGCCCACATTGACTGATTTCAATTCCGCCTGCCAACAATGACTAATTTCAATTCCGCCCGCACACACTGACTAATTTCAATTCCGCCTGCACACACTAATTTCAATTCCGCCTGCCAACATTGACTAATTTCAATTCCGCCCGCACACACTGACTAATTTCAATTCCGCCTACCCACACTGACTAATTTCAATTCCGCCTGCCAACACTGACTAATTTCAATTTCGCCTGCCCACACTGACTAATTTCAATTCCGCCTGCCCACACTGACTAATTTCAATTCCGCCTGCCCACATTGACTTATTTCAATTCCGCCCGCACACACTGACTAACTTCAATTCCGCCTACCCACACTGACTAATTTCAATTCCGCCTGCCCACAATGACTAATTTCAATTCCGCCTGCCAACACTGACTAATTTCAATTCCGCCTGCCCACACTGACTAATTTCAATTTCGCCTGCCCACATTGACTTATTTCAATTTCGCCCGCACACACAGACTAACTTCAATTCCGCCTACCCACACTGACTAATTTCAATTCCGCCTGCCCACAATGACTAATTTCAATTCCGCCTGCCAACACTGACTAATTTCAATTCCGCCTGCCCACACTGACTAATTTCAATTTCGCCTGCCCACATTGACTTATTTCAATTTCGCCCGCACACACAGACTAACTTCAATTCCGCCTACCCACACTGACTAATTTCAATTACGACTGCCCACACTGACTAATTGCAAGTCCGACTGCCCACACTGACCAATTTCAATTCCGCCTGTCCATACTGACTAATTTCAATTCCGCCTGCCAACACTGACTAATTTCAATTCCGCCTGCCCACACTGACTAATTTCAATTTCGCCTGCCCACATTGACTTATTTCAATTTCGCCCGCACACACAGACTAACTTCAATTCCGCCTACCCACACTGACAAATTTCAATTACGACTGCCCACACTGACTAATTGCAAGTCCGACTGCCCACACTGACCAATTTCAATTCCGCCTGTCCATATTGACTAATTTCAATTCCGCTCGCCCACACTGACTAATTTCAATTCCGACTGCCCACACTGACCAATTTCAATTCCGACTGCCCACACTGACTAATTTCAATTCCGCTCGCCCACACTGACTAATTTCAATTCCGACTGCCCACACTGACCAATTTCAATTCCGACTGCCTACACTGACCGTAGGAAAGGTATTTTCATGTCGGCAATAGTTTTAAGGCCATAAGAAAGAGCTCTAGATAGGTACAAAGCAGTCAGAAAGTCAACATGTAGAGAAAATCCCTCTAAGACACTTATAAAGTAAAGGTTGCCAATGAAATTGAAAGTACGATAAGGTCAAAGTTATTATAGAGATCATCGCAATGGACAAAGAATATGAAGACCGTCATTGATATTCCTGTAAGTCTGATGACGTCGACACATTGCTGAAAGACATTGCCATTAAGGATTTTATTACTGACTTACAATGTCGTTCGATGGTGAACAACCTGATGTTTCCGAGGCATTCCGGAGACAGAGAAGGGGACAACACCAAAGTTACATTAGGGGACTTTCTGCTCTAATCTTTATAGATTCGACAAGAGCCATAGGAAAAGGGTGTCCCACAGCAGGTAAGGGTCCTGTATTTCAACGACATGTGTCATGTAAAGGATAACCCTGTGTGTTCCAGACTCCATACTCTGACGGACCATTGACGCCGCGCCATGACTTAAGTTCACCAGTGCATTGAGCCTGGTGAACTAAAAATATTGAATTTCCTCTATATTGGCTCCACGGTATGCGGTATACCATACGCTCACTTGCCCCTTCGGCCTAGCCGAACTAATAGAACATATGTGTAATTGTCATTTTAATCGAGAGAGGGTAGGCCTGAATTCCATACCATGCTGTCTTGTATCAAGTAAAAATAAACTCTGTGTTCTGCTGAAGTAGATCGAAGAAATCGAGAAGAAAACTACTGTTTCCATGTAGCCCTTAGAGACATTTCTTTTCCTTTTCTCCTACTTAATCGTTTTCAATTGTTTGCTTTAACTTCCTGTTCTCATTTGACGCTATAATGAGCGTCAGACCACAAACAGACATGTTCATAATCAAACTGTATACAAGACTTATCACTATTATTTTGAAGTATACAGGGTAGGTATAACTATGTGTTTTTATTTAATCTACTTCAACGTATTGACGTTTGCGTAATAATAAAAACAAACAAGATCTCATTCTCCAACTGTTTAAGTATATATAAAAAGTAAAACGAACAGAAAAATGTACAAAGTGGATGAGAGCTTAAAGAGTGATGGTAAATTTAATGTCATATCTATATAAAGATTATGTTCCAAGGAACTATTACTGACCACACAAGACAATTATTGGATAAATGTCATTCGGCACGCTTTTAGAAATGTGATTAAATCATTGTATACTATTGTTTGAAGACGTTATACTAGAATCACAGAATAGCTACATGTAAATACACAACTGCCAGTCTCTCCTCGAGTGTTGTGGTACCCTCGATAACGCGAGAAACGTAGGGTATAACCGCGATACTCTCTGGACTGTTGCTCTTTGTTGAATTCCCAATACGCATGTTTGATTATATCGTTATGGTATCTTTATGTTATTAGAGTTTCTTAAACAAGCAATGATGTGACAAATCATACAAGTATTTCACGTAAGTCCGCGTGTTAAAGTGTCCACTGTAAAATCATTAATTTTCGAGAGGTTTTATTTTCAAGCTTCACTTCAGTACTCTTAATCAGCGAAACCTTATCTTATGTCCACGATCTGTTAAAATAGCATAAGCAGATTTATTCAACTATATTATCCACGAAATCAAGTGTCCACGAAATAGTGTTTTTCAAAATACCACAAATATTAAGTCCCACAAAAATATCTGATTTTATAGTGTATCACATTATAAGCGTCCATTGTAGGTAGTCTACTGTGCTATATCACTGTTATCGTCTACTTTTGCCTAAATGCCTTTTGACATTGCGCGATAAACACAAGAAAGTAAGCTTATAGTATTACGTTTTCCTAACGTTCACTATTAATAAACAAACATCTTGTGTAAATCAGATTTGTATTTGACATAAGAATGAGACTTTTCAACACATTGATACATTTTTGAGATTCAACATTTAAAGAAAAAAAGGAGCACCATTATTCGTGGTTCGTCTGCTGTTATACGAACCATGACTTTTCTCATACATCAAATAAACAAATGCCATTCTAATATTATTTCATATCTTGAATTATTCTAATTGAGGTTATTTCAACATTAAAGACCATACTTACTAACCTGAACATGTTCATACACAACATACAACATTAACAAGGACATTTTCTATGTGGATATACAAAATAAACGACCTCAGATACAACAATTTCTAGTGTAACAGATGATGAATTATTACTAAATTACTTTAACCACCATAAGGTGCGAGTATAAAACATTCAAAAATTGGACGTAAACAATGGATGTGTCTAATATCTTCCAGAAAAGAATTAGATATACCCAAAAAGACTAAATCACTATACAGATATCACATTTTATCAAACGAATTCTGATACAATTTAGATGAAACAACACATACAAATGAAAATTTCAGTATTCGACGAAATGTATCAATTCCAGTATGACGCTAATGTTGAACATGAAACATTACGGCACTTGAAGTTTAAAGGGATTTAAACAGACGGAAATAAACTGAGAAAGACATTGTATACAATTGTAGTTATCGATTATATCGATCGGTACATGTGCACCTGGTTGGTGAACTAGACAACGTACCTAACACTACCTAACACTGACAATCTTTGGCAATAATTTCAGCTCCATAATTTGTCATAAACATTTTCTTTAACAAGGTGCTCTAAACGTACTCTATTTGGTCCAATCAAAATTTAGAGCAATATAACTGCTTAAGTCAATTAGCGACTTGATGAAGGGCGTGTCTACAGATACTATAATTATCACATTCCCATTTTAGCGCGTTACACATACTTTCTGCGCGAAAAGCGCTAAAATAAAACTACCACTATTATATGTACTTTCATAATATTTTGAACCTTTCAATAATTTGAATTGTTGATCATCATCTTATCCCCCTTCTTGGTGAGGTGAAGGTAGACATATGTGTCCCTCACCTTTTTCAATACGTTGTTTGTTCTTGATAATAAATATTTATCATGAAAATGATCACCTAAAGCCATTATATAAGTTTGGTGAAATACATCATGTCAGCAACAATCAGGTGAGATTTAAACAACATGTAACAGTTGCATTTTTAGTTTGATATCCTTGCGTTTTTCAGTTGTGATTATGGAAAAAGTGGTTTGATAAGTTTGGTGAAATACATCATGTCAGCAACAATCAGGTGAGATTTAAACAACATGTAACAGTTTCATTTTTAGTTTGATATCCTTGCGTTTTTCAGTTGTGATTATGGAAAAAGTGGTTTGATAAGTTTGGTGAACTACATCATGTCAGCAACACTCAGGTGAGATTTAAACAACAACATGTAACAGTTTCATTTTTAGTTTGATATCCTTGCGTTTTTCAGTTGTGATTATGGTAAAAGTGGATGTTAACCGCTGAAAGATGTCTGGTAAGGAGGATTTCTTCAAACTGGAAAAAGTTATTCTCCCATGTCGGTACTCAGACTCGATTTCAGCAACACTATGGGTAATTTTGGTGTGATGTAGAATCGCTGTTCAGATGGTAATTACTTAAATCACAAACCCAAAACACATTTTTAAAATAGAAGTCTGAACTTTATAACTTTGCATCAATATCTTTGTAAAATTATCTTCTATGAAAAGAATAAAAAATCACCTTAATCAGACAAATTACCAGTATGAAGCGTCTAGCGCTGACGCTTATAGCGTTGGGGATGGCAAGGAATCGACCAACTTTTTCGGCTGTATTATAATGATATATACAATAAAGTATTTTAAAAATGTAGAAAAAAATACCCAAGTTGATGACAGTACGCTGTAATCGATTCCTCTGCGCTTTGTTTAAGACTTACAAGAGCGCAAGAGTCTATCCCCTTCACCCACAACTCAGCTCTGTCCCTGAAAAGGTTGTGTTTCTCTGTCGACTATTTTAGATTTTGATTCCTAGTTTGGAATTTTTCTATTAAATGACATAATTACTGATTATTCTAGACAGCAATATCATATCAGTGACTGGGGAAATTCAAAAATAGTCGACAAGGAAAACAATATTTTTCGGGCGACTAGTCAATGAAGCCATCTGAATACGCCAATACAGTTGTACAGTCTTCAAAACTGCGGCCAATATGTTATAGTTTTCTATAAATCAGTATGTGAAATCATTTGCATGTGTAAGCAGTACAGTAAAACGATTACAAAAGAATAAATACAATGGTTGATAGGCCTCAATAAGTACTTATCGAAAACGACAATTCAGGGCCGTACATGACATCAAACTGGTATCTTAAACAACACGTTTACAATTCTTTAACTCAACAAACTACGAAACAAAGATAAAAAAGAATGAAATAATATATCATGGTCAAGAATGGCATTTTTATGAGTATTTACATTTATATATCAATGTACAGTTGTTGTAAATGTATATAAATATAAGGAGAATGGTGCGTAGATATATAAGTACAGAACAGGTCTGTATGATATAGTTTGCAATCACAGCGAGAGCGTGGAAAACACGTCTATTCTCAGGTATGACCGTTTGCAAAATACACTCGATATTGTAACACACCGTCGCACATCACCTTCGGGACGAGTTGACATATGATAGAGCGTGTCGCGATGGCCAATTCGTCCAAGATAACGTCAACACAATGCGCCGTGTGCATCCAGAGATCCTTTTCCACAACACAGTTAACAAAAACAAGGAGTGTAAATAACGCTAGAAACGGTTCCATACTCTGTATAGGTGAAAATCACACTACATTCCTGGTTAAACATTAGATTCAACAAACCTGTTTTTCACATATATATACCTCACATATAAAGAAGAAAATATCCGGAACATGTCACTCTACCACCCAGAAATATTTTCCTGTCAACTTTGTACCATCTGGCACACCAAGACATGTCATTAACAAGTATTTCCGATGTATACGATGTTTGAACTTAACACACCGCCTACAGGATATCACTATTCAGTTCAGACAGAGGCATCTTCTAAAATTCTGCAACATTGATCCATAAAACATGGACTCCGCGTTCTCCTCCTATTGAGGCTCCAGTTTACATAAGTGGACTGATCATTCCAGCAATAGGAAGATTCTTTCATCATATTACCAAATTGTCATTTCCGTCGGCGTTGATTAAGGGTGAGTACCGTTGAAAAGAGGGACAACAAATTTTACAACAAACTGGTTTCTTTTTCCTTATGCATGAATAACAGCAGTAAACGCTTATGGAAATGACAATAAGGGCAACCACTGCACCAATTACTATTACTGGTATATAGGGATATGGCGGGCACTTGCATGAATAATGCGCGTGCGAAGTATAACAGTTCAGGTTCGGTACGTTAGGTCCGTGATGGGACTGGACAACCCATAGACTGTCCAGTGGTTGTCCATCCTTGACCTTCACTTGCTCGAAATAGAGATGACTGGAGTTGTACACGACGAGACGTCCGAAGGAATCCATACTTCCCTCTGTTGATGTAAAAGCTGACCATGGGCCTGTAACAGAAATCAGAACTTACTTCATTATTCGGTGCTGCGTGTCCTTATCCTGCACCAACGAAGAAACATTGATTGTTTATTATACAAAGTAACCTTTTAATAATGTAACAGAGGTCATTATTTATTTCAGTTTCGAACCCAGTACATCTGGCTCTAGTTCTAGCCGAGCGGTATATTGCGGCTAGTTTTGACCAGATCTACACACTCCCCTCCTGGAAATTACTCGTCCCCGAGTTTCCATGGATTACAGAGATGCTTGTAAAAATAATACAAAATGTTATTTCCGAGTCCCTATGTTTGCGCCAATGTAACAGAGGTCATTATTTATTTCAATGCCTCCACAGGGATTTGAATCCGTGACCTCTGACTTATTAATCTCATGCTCAACCGATTGAACTAAAGTTTGACAATCTCTTACCTCCTTTGCCCATAGGATTACTGCCTTCTGATGCTCCGCCAGTGCCGGAAATTATGTGTATCGGAGCTTGTGGGTGATTATAGTTCTTGGCAAAAACCTTATCCTTGTACACAGGCCATAGACGTTCATAGGAATGTTCATGGGCTTGAAGTATCATGTCTACACCTTGAGCATAGAACAGATCTTCAAGGCTGAAACACGAAACCAGCATCGGTTACTATTGTACATTGTATTACATAATTACATAGTGTAGTAAAGATCTTCAGTTTCAGTTCTCTTTCAAATGCACCCACTGTGGTCGTATTAGGACATCCTGGTTAGCTATTGTGGAGCTCTATCGAAATCATTGAATAAAGTTATCATCAGGCGAGAAATAGGCCACGTACATAACAGGATTACTGATTCCAACATATTTTACTGTACAATGACTATCGGCTAGGTACAAGTTATCACATCTTAATATTGTACATAACACGTACACAACAGGATTACTGATTCCAACATATTTTACTGTACAATGACTATCGGTTAGGTACAAGTTATCACATCTTAATATTGTACATAACACGTACATAACAGGATTACTGATTCCAACATATTTTATTGTACAATGACTATCGGCCAGTCACAGGTTATTACACCACAGTATTGTGTTTTGTGTAGTAATACGTTACCATGTACAGGACAGCAATAACAAAACATTGATAAAATATGTATAAAGAAAGAACTGGAATAGAAAGTACACGTGAGGAGAGAAGGAGAAAGGAAATGGAATGTTAACTTATTATAGACTTGATCTCGGAATATTTTACTATCTTCGATAAAGTGTTTTGAAAATATAGAATATATATCAAAAACATTTTGGTTTTCCACATCAGACAGATTTGGAGAACCACATAATAGAACATCAAGTGATATCACCATATCTCAATACATTATCAAATAAAAATTTGCACTGTCTTGTACACAGGCTACAACCAATGTCTTCACAATCATTTCCACAGACACAGGATGGAACATTTATAATATTAACTCTGTAAGTAAGATTTTCTTTTCTCAGCGAAATAGAAGTTGGGTAAAGAATCGATATTTGTTTGAATTAAGTGCGTAAGACTATTGTTGGGTGGTTGTTTTCTGATAATATTTGCTAAATCGTGCCACAAGTTTTAGACGGAAAATAAGATTGAAAGGAACTCGATAACAGTAATTTAGGAGCAGTGTAGTTTTCAGTGCTTCTATTAATGCAAGTTTTCAAACATGAGTTTTGATTTCTGGAACAAGTATCATTCACTTTGCATCTGCCTTAAATTTTACACCTAAGTGTCTGTGACTTTCAACACATCTCAACATTTCATCACTAAACGAGAGCTGTAAAGATAGATTGTATCCAGAATTTGAATTTGGATATTGATAACACTTCTGTATTTTGAGGATTAAATTTTGTAAGTCAATCGTTCGACCATCAATATCTAAATCTCTGTTGAGGAGCATTTCAATACCATCATCAGAAGACGAAGAGACATAGAGTATCATCAGCGAACAGACGAGAAATGCTACTCAAGTTATCAACAATATTGTTTATATATATTGAAAACAAAAGTGGCCCTAATACACTTCCTTTTGGAACGCCAGCAATTCGATAACCTATAAGTAAAAATTAATTTTTACAATAACCTGTTGTTGTCTATCGGATATATAGGGGGTTTTATCCGGTTTAGTAAAGCACCTCTTATACAATATGCTTTCATTTTTATGAATAGACCCTTGTGTCACAAAATATTGGGCAAGTAGTTTTCTTTCTTCAAAGGAAGTATCATACATTATGATATATATATATATATATATATATATATAGGTGGATAGTGGAATGATGCATCATAAAACAGACTGTTATAAATAAAGATTATTACTGATGTCTGACCGATTTCAGTGGGAATTTTAATGATCATTTTATGCATTTTTTCTTAAAGAAAACAAATTTCATTTTACTTACCCGTGTTTGACAAGATGACCAAATATCTTGCTCGCGCAGTCGTCAACGTCGTCGTTAGAACAGTACATAGGTCTATGACACATTGCAACTATCCACGGTTGTTTGTCTCTGTTCTGATTGGCTTGTGTTAAATCATCCAACAGCCAATCGAATTGCTTACAAACGAAGTGACCATTGTTAATGAAATAAACCTCCGAAGAAAAACTGAAACGAGTAATTATAACCATACCTCATGGTAACACAGAAAGGGAGAATAACTGATTATTATCATATCAATTCACCATAGATCTACATGGTAACACAGAAAGGGAGAATTACTGATTATCATCATATCAATTCACCATAGATCTACATGGTAACACAGATAGGGAGAATTACTGATTATTATCATATCAATTCACCATAGATCTACATGGTAACACAGAAAGGGAGAATTACTGATTATCATCATATCAATTCATATCATAAATAGAAGAAGAGATCTGAGATCCAGATCATCAGATATAGTAATTTGATTTCTCTCCATCCCACTCGTCTCTATAACTGAAGACATGACAATCTTACAATTTTCTTGGAGGAAACAATACGTAGTCCTACCTGATGAAGTGAACAGGTCCGACATTATAACTGTACCATAGATGGTCAAGAGGCATCGGCCAGTCGACTCCTGGCATGGAGAATCGTGTCCGGTAGTGATGGAGACTATTTTTCAATTCTGTGTAAAACATTACACGCCACAACAGTAATAACCTCCTTTACACATGGTGTATACTCTATCACTATTAATGTTCCTAATTTCTATAACAGAACACCTAAAGGTCAGTCTACTGTCCGCCTATCTGTCACGTGCAGTTAGTTCAGGTATTAAAATTACGTATACTATTGAAGAGGATAAACTACAGTGTACTTGATGTCTTTTTCATTATTGACTCAAGTGTTAAAAGCAGAAATATAGAAAAAAAAACTGATAGTTCAATGGGAGGTAACTCGAACTAACGAAGCGCCCTGATACCGATATAATGAGCCACATTGACCATAGTAGGCATGCCATTTTCAGATCCTCCAGCTAATGTTGTATAGTGCCGTCAACTTAT
Source organism: Ylistrum balloti (assembly GCF_031769215.1). Classification (NCBI taxonomy): domain Eukaryota; kingdom Metazoa; phylum Mollusca; class Bivalvia; order Pectinida; family Pectinidae; genus Ylistrum; species Ylistrum balloti. The sequence continues at coordinate 897,630 of NW_026782259.1, read as the reverse complement.
TACAACAAAAAGCTTTGGTCACAGTGATCACACCTCACATTTTTACGTTTCTATTGCAAAATCCGTATTCATTATCTAATGAGAAAAAACTGTTTACTACACTAACTAGTTTGTCCAAAACGACGAAGAGAGATGTATGCTGTCAGAATGTATTTTTTCAACAAAGAAGCAGACATTTTTATGATATTTCATTCTGTCATAATGATATGCCCTTTTGATATTCTTGTAACTAATTTATGGAAATGTTTCGGATTTCTTCTTCTTGCGATAAAGAGATGTTAACAAGTCTTATTTATGCTGAAGTTTGTCAATACAAGATAGCATAAATCTGTCAGTTCTGATCTGTATATACATTCTCAAATTTACCATGATTTCCGGGTGACGTCATATACGGCAAGTGAGCTGCTACTGGCTGAATAAGTTCCATGAACAGATCGCCTATCTACAAAATGAAATATTTCTATATTTAGATATGTATAACTGTGTCATAAGTATTCTAAATCTCGCTTTAAAAAAACTACGTATAAATCCGAGTCGCTAATGAGCCCCGATACAGAATCATAATATTGACTAAATCTGAACAATCTGCTAGTTATATATTACATTATAAGTGAAGAATATTTTAGAGGGGATATACCAGAAAGGAAAAGAGAGAACACTTTGATGTCTTGTATCAGAGAGAAAACTACTGATGTCTTGTATCAGTGAGAAAACTACTGATGTCTTGTATCAGAGAGAAAACTACTGATGTCTTGTATCAGAGAGAAAACTACTGATGTCTTGTATCAGAGAGAAAACTACTGATGTCTTGTATCAGTGAGAACACTTGTGATGTCTGGTATCAGAGAGAAAACTACTGATGTCTTGTATCAGTGAGAACTACTGATCAGAGAGAAAACTACTGATGTATCAGAGAGAAAACTACTGATGTCTTGTATCAGAGAGAAAACTACTGATGTCTTGTATCAGTGAGAACACTACTGATGTCTTGTATCAGAGAGAAAACTACTGATGTCTTGTATCAGAGAGAAAACTACTGATGTCTTGTATCAGAGAGAAAACTACTGATGTCTTGTATCAGAGAGAAAACTACTGATGTCTTGTATCAGAGAGAAAACTACTGATGTCTTGTATCAGAGAGAAAACTACTGATGTCTTGTATCAGAGAGAAAACTACTGATGTCTTGTATCAGAGAGAAAACTACTGATGTCTTGTATCAGTGAGAACACTACTGATGTCTTGTATCAGAGAGAAAACTACTGGTGTCTTTTATCAGTGAGAAAACTACTGAGATGTCTTGTATCAGTGAGAACACTTGTGATGTCTGGTATCAGAGAGAAAACTACTGATGTCTTGTATCAGAGAGAAAACTACTGATGTCTTGTATCAGTGAGAAAACTACTGATGTCTTGTATCAGAGAGAAAACTACTGATGTCTTGTATCAGAGAGAAAACTACTGATGTCTTGTATCAGTGAGAAAAACTACTGATGTCTTGTATCAGAGAGAAAACTACTGATGTCTTGTATCAGTGAGAAAACTACTGATGTCATGTATCAGTGAGAAAACTACTGATGTCTTGTATCAGAGAGAAAACTACTGATGTCTTGTATCAGTGAGAAAACTACTGGTGTCATGTATCAGAGAGAAAACTACTGATGTCTTGTATCAGAGAGAAAACTACTGATGTCTTGAGAAGAGAGAAAACTACTGACTTGTATGAGAGAAAACTGATGTCTACTGATGTATCAGAGAGAAAACTACTGATGAACACTTGTGATGTCTGGTATCAGTGAGAACACTGCTGAAGGCCGGTATCAGAACACATTTATCACTTATCATTTGTAAATTGTATAATTCCTTATATTTTGGTACATTCCATGTTAGAGCTTGAAATCAGCTCTCGTGAACTCCGAGGAGAGTTTTGACTATAAAAACCTAGACATGAAAGACGCCAAAAAGGCTAAGATAAATTGGTACACTACACTTCAGCTTACATAGAAGACATTGGTTGGTTTATAATCATATTCTTTATTGATGCACTACACTAATGCCATTACTCTGATAAAATTGCATATTGGAAAACATTCTACAGGCCCAATATCAAGACCCTTGGCCTTTTGGTAATTGTGAAGAAGTTGCTTACACATTTCAACACATTTGACCTCTGTGATATTGAAAATGGATCAAAGTCATTCACATTTACAAACTTGGTAGCCCAATATCAGTACCATTGACCTTTTGGTTACAGAGAAGATATTATTTACAGATTTTAACATCTTTGACACATTTGATCTTGAAAGTAGGTCAAGGTCATTTATATTAACAAACTTGATATCCCTCCATCCCATCATGCTACAAGCCCCATATCAGCACTCTAAACCTTTTTGTTATTGGTCCATGTGACCTTGAAAGCGTGTCAAGGTCTTTGATATTGACAAACGTGGTAGCCTTAACTTCAAGCCTGCTTCAGGCCTAATGCCAGCAGCCTGGGCCTTTTTGTTATTGAGAAGAAGTCATTTGAATGGAAAGTTTACGCACGACAGAGGGCGCACGGCGACGAACGAAACACGATGGCCATAGACTATCCTGGCCCTTCGGGTCAGATGACCTAATATAAAAACTTACCAAACCACCGTCAATGTCAAGGTCATACGAAATATCCCCTACGTGCCAAATAGCGTCGTAGGTTTTTGACCTCACTTCCGTTGTTAGAAACTCCACCGTTTTGTGGACAGGTTTGTACCCCATGTCTCCGTAAATGATGAACTTCACAGGTCGGTCCTGTTGGCAATTTTAATAAGTTACAAAACAGGGCTCTCATACATTATTTAAGGGTTGTATGATGAACAGTTACCTATGATTTCAGGTGTAAGCTTAAGAACAATATGAAAATGGTGGAATTGTTGTTTTTGTTATCAAAAACCTAACCCCGTGACAGATGCTTTTTTGCCTTTAGCACTTGTATCATAAGATAAAAAATGGCTCATTTTGTGTGTTCCACGAAAACTTACATGTGTCCGGGATTGTGTTGTAAAAGAAAATTCCTCGCTTGTCTCGTTACTGCATTGAAGTATATATCTATAGTTCTGCAGGGGTGACAATTTCTGAAAAAATACAGTTATCATTAATAAGGTTACAATGTTCTGTTTTTCAGAACCTTCCTACACATAAATCATTCCGGAACACAGAAGTATGGAACCACTGTCGCGATTAGTGTTACCTCGAGAAAATGTCAGAGTGAAAAGCTGGGGAAAGCTTTAAAGTCATGATCTTTTTCATATAGAAAAAAGATACGGCGCGATTTTGCCAACTTAACCATCCATCTCCATTACATGTTATGCGTTTAATAAAATTAAAGAAAATTTTCAGTGAAGAGAAAGATTCGCGGTTGGGATGGGACATGGGTTATAACAGGAGGCATGGACATGTTATAACGTGACATTAGGATATGTTAAAGTAGGAGATAAAAACAGGCAAATATACCAGGGTAAAACAATGACCAAGTATCATAATTTGACTAAAACTCTATGTATACAGTTAAGTGCGCCTGTTTATTCTTGTTTCAGTATATTTCTGTAGTGACAAATGTGAAAATTAATCGAAATAAGACGAGAACTTTACACAAAATTCAATATTGATTTACCTTAATTTTAATGTCTGACCTTTATATTCAAACGAAATCTTTATGCAGGGAAGAATTTACGAGAATTAATCAAACACCAGAACCTATCAGTAGTGTTATGCTGCGGACAACTTAAACGTTGACGGACGATTGGACACCTAAGTCGCCAATATCAGATTTTGAAAGTAAACGTAGTTTAGATAATTAATACTGAATACATTATAACGATATTACAGATCACATCCAACTCATCTTTGAGCTCTAATTCCGGTGAATGAATTTCTCTACTAACAAGCATTTCGGCCATGTGTATAAATCTCATGGCTTTCCAGTTGTCCGATAGCAGCTCCGATTGACGGGCTTCCACGCGCATGCGCTGTCCATCAGTTGCCCAATATTCAGCCTGACACATGACATCAGCAGAAGTTGACCACGTCACTTTCATGCTGTCATTCGCTGAACCGAAACTCAAGTGTACCTGGGCGATTTTACCCATGACAGGCATCACTGAAAAACAGAACAGAAAATAAGAAATAAGATGATCAATCCGCGTGATTCTTAACAACTGGAAACTTAAACCGGTCTTATGATTTTGGCAGGTTTCGGATATATTCAAATTACCTGAAGATTAATAAACTAACATAATTTCAATGATAGAGAAATGATAGAGGATTTGAATTTTATATATATACAGAGAGAGAGACAGAGAGAGAGAAACAGAGAGAGAGGGAGAGACAGACTGAGAGAGAGAGGGAGAGGAAGACAGAGAGAGATACAGAAAGAGACAGAGAGGGAGACAGAGAGAGAAAACAAGATAGAGGGGGAGGAGAGAAGGAAAGAGAGAAAACAGAAAACAAGAGAGAGAAGGGGAGAGTAGAGGCAGAGAGAGAGGCAGAGAGAGATACACAGAAGTTTTTGGGATTGGAGACGATGTAAAAATTGTTAGATTGATATTTTACACATCATTTCACATCTGAAACAACCAACAATATAATTGTTTCATATTTAAATGTTTCCTTTCGAAACAAAATAGAAAATAGTAAAACACAATGCCATCTCCCTCAAAAAAGGAATGATATGAGTATTCGATACAAGAGCTTTGCATCTGAGAGCAGGGATCTTATCACTGTGCTACCGTTACGTTATTGATACTAGACTTATTAATTGTAAAGTTTGAAATGTCAATGTTTCTTTCAAAAAAGAAAATTGAATCCCGTTTGTCTGTTATAGTTATTACTAATAGAATTTACACTGACAGTTTAACACAATGGAGAAACGTCCAGTGTCTTTCGATCAGATTGGATTTGCCTTAGTCGCCTCTAAGCCTTCAGAATTTTAGTCCCTTGATATCACTGATGAGAGGAATAAGGGCGAAACTGTGGTAAGGTGCAGTTTAATTCATTACTTGGCGCTACTGCATCTAATGTTTGAAGGCTTCTTTTTGGAGGTGACAAACCCCACCATCCACCCTTTTGTGTATTTCTTATATATGTTCTGTAAAGACGTCTGTGTTGGTAAACACTCATTTGCATACATGGTGCTGTTTCACTTAAAATTCAATGCAACTAATAAAACCAAACCTACCTTGAGGTATTTTTGTTTATAATAACCATTTGGTTACTTAACGTAGCAATAATTTTACGAAAAAAACTGAAATACGGTGAGATTTTGAAGCTATTGGGTACTGGTGTAGCGGATCTGTTTCACAAACGTTCAATATACGTTACCTATACCGTGATACACAAAGGGCATCAGGTAAAAATATTAAATAAGATTATTTAAACGGAGGTGAGGACCGAAATTTAATTTCACAATTTACAAAATGTAATACCCGACATTACTTCAATGTCTTATTTCGTTGGTATTCTTAAATTATTGTGCTTTGAAGTGAATAGATTTGAAATACCGCGTTTAAGTTTTTTTCCTTTTGTATATGTAGAATACAAAAGCGAGATTAGAACACGTCTTCATGAAGAAGTCAAGTGTGACTTTGCTGGCAAGCGTGGGCTGTCACGTGAGCAAAGCTCCCGAAAGTAGTGTTCTACTTATACCCTTTTCCTAGTCGCTTTTATGAATGTGTCCATAGCATGTCAAAGCGATCTACAGGATATGCAATTCCATAATTGCCAATCTTTTAACACGTTTATTTATTTTTAATCAACTATCAAATTGAAACAGTCAATATGCGTATGATCCAAGTGTGACTTTGCATATATAACGTAACGCAAAATTGGCGATCGCGTGGACTGTCACAGAGAGAGAGAGAAAACAAGCTAATGAGAGGGAGAGAGAGAAAGAGAGAGACAGAGAGAGACAGAGACAGAGAGAGACAGAGAGAGAGAGAAAGAGAGAGAGAGACAGAGAGAGAGAGAGAGAGAAAGAGAGAATACATCAACACAAACGTAGGTAAAAGAACAATTATTATTATTCTCTTTATTTCCTCCAATTCCGAAGATTGACATAAACAGAATAATACATATATAGAACAGAAGTTAGATAGGAGCGGGACACAATAATGTTTAGTAGAATACAATTGTAACTGCTGACGTAACATACACATGGAGTTATTTCCCCTTTATCAATAGTTTTGGGGAGTAAATGTAGAAGTCATAATGAATTATCAATACATTGTGTCATAGTAGGACAATGTAGTAATATACTGATACAAGTTTTCCTGTGTTGGTTATCATAATACTGAACTAACAACACAAAATTGTTCAATTATCTTACGTACAACAAAGTATCACTGACGTATCATAGAGTTACCTCCCTTTGGAAATAAAAAAAATCTCATCATTTAGATAATTATTTTCTATACAAATGAGTGGACGTAATAATTGTGACACAAGATATGTCATCGATACCTGTTTTATCTTACAGTCTCTTGTCCTTAATTAATGAATGAATCACTATTTGTAATAATGGTTACACATTTTGTGTACGGAAGTTACTGCTGTCTTATAAAAATCATCTATATCAGATGGATCAAGTTCGAAAGAAATATCTCCACCCATAAGAATATGAAAAAGCTTGTAATCCGACATTGAATGTAAGTGTACACTAAACATTATATCTTTGATATTAATTAAATCACACCATAATTTGTCTCTCAATTCCCCTGTATATTTACATTGTAAGATTATATGTATAGCGCCATCGTTATACATTAAACCACACTTCTGACACAACTTCTTCTCGTCTTCACAATCTCTTATAGTAACAATTAATTTCATAACATAATATATTGGTTCTCTTATAGCGGGATATCTAATTGCCAGTTTCCAAAATACATGAGGTACTAAGCTATTGTGGACAAGAGAAAATCTCGAAAAATCACTATCGGCTCATATTCTTTCCCGCCACGTCGATTCTTCAGCTGAACGGACAGCATTTCTAACAATGAGACTCCACATACATTTAGGCGGGAAAATGCACCTATAACAAAGACTCGGTAAAAAGGTCATACAACATATATTTTCTCAATATTCTGATTATCTATTTTCATTTCTAGTCTACATAGCCGTCCCAAAAATAATAGTTTTTTAGTGTCTATATACGCTTCAATGCTGGTCCATCCAACAAGGCTTGTGCACATGTCTGTACGGGGTTTAGTTTCAAAACCCTGAATCGCTTTAAGAATAAAATGCTGAGCTCTTCCTAACATTAAGATTTCCGTTTCTGTCAAACACCATGATTCTCAACCATAAAGCGCCGAAGCATATACTTTACATTTTATGATTTTACTTATGGTCAAGGGATTTAAAGCACTTGGATGGGCTCCACATCTTACTATACTCATTGTGCCACTCCGTAATTTATTACATGCACGCAAGGTGCGTTCAATGCCATTAAATCTACTATTTAACATTACACCAACATGAACAATGTCGTCAACATTCGGAAGAGCACAGTTACATAAATACATTGTCTTACGTTCTCTGTTTTTCCTAGTACAGAAAAAAAGTAACAATTTTACTTTTAACAGAAGAAATACAAAACTCCACTTTCTACTGTATTCCTCACAAATCTGAAGCATATACTGTAAACCAGAATATTTTGTACTAATAATACATATGTCATCTGCTTGTGTCAGGACATTCAACTTTAAATTCGCTACAATTGCGCCTTTGCCACAATTTTCAATACTATTCAATAAACCATTTATGAACACCAGATATATTTTTGCTGAGAGCGCACTTCCCTGTAAAATACCACGCTCCATAGTTACCCATCTCGCCAACAAACCGTTAAATAAGACACTACTTTTAACTCCAGTGTACATACTTTTCATAATACTCCATGACTTTGTCTTTATTCCTAGTTCATGTAGTTTATACGGTAGCCCAGTGTGCCATACAGTATCGAAAGCTTTATTGCTGTCAAGGAACACAACATGTACATCTTCCCCTTTCTCTGTGTTATACTTAATACATTCTTGTCGATTAAAAGACGTTAAAAGACTACATAACCCTTTCTGATATGCTGATTGTTGTATTGCTGGTAAAAGTGTCACCCCCCCCCCCCAACCCCCCAACCCCCTCATCTCATATTTCCTGCTTGATTACTCTGAAACACTTGTGTTGGAATGCTCAATGATCATATTACAGGTAGATGCTCCGACAAGTTTAACTCTGTTTCTTCTAATATACAAACCTTGTTTACTAGGTCGAACATTCTCGATTCAGTTATTACATGGTCTATCAGTGTATGTATTCCAGTTTGGGGACAGAATGTATAGGATGGAAAAGAACACTTCCCTTGAATATTCACCGACATTAAATTAGACCTGTTTAAAAACCCTTGAAAACATACAGAGCGAATGTTTTCTACAAATTCGCTACGAGGCCCTTTGATTTTCACATTCATATCACCAAGAAATAAAACTTTAACTCTCTCAGATTAAACTGAGTAAAGACATTTTAGCATCTCAACATTATTACTGAATACATCAAATGCTCTCGATGACGCTGGCATGTATACTACTTATACTCTCTTATTGTAAAAGGAGCAAAAGGATTTCTTAAAGAAGAAATGAAGAAATTAAATGAAATGAAGAAATTAAATGAATACGCTAAATTATATCAGGATTGAATATAAATTCCGATAAAACAAAAGCAATATATTGTTATCGTGATTAGATTTAAACAGTTTCACTGCCATGTTGACTTATACTTCATACCAACATCTGTGAAAGGAAAGATTCTCACATATATACGTTAAGTAAACAAAATCTCATTTTTCAATCATTTTTATATCCTTACCAAATAGAAGTGGGCCCTGCATTAAAATCACTGAACTTTCCTTTTTTTCTTTTAAATAATAGAACCACGTCACAAGAGATATTGTAATTAAGATACATTCTGATGGGAGATTTGATATGGTACATATTCAATCATTCATAGATTCACATGGATAACTAGTAACCGGTATATCATTTTAAAATAAAAACATTAATTAATTTTTGATAAACGCGCATGTTATTTGTTGTGATAATGCCTTTATATTATATTGTGAAAAAATGGCTTCAATTTGTTTTTAAAAGATTTGTTCAAAGCTTAATATGGATTAAATGGATCTTCATTGCTCGTTTTTATAATGGATTTTTATCAGAAGCGGTATGAAAAAGGAAGTCTTACCTAAATTGATTTCAACAAAAACGACAATACAATATATACTTTCACCGTATTTGAGCAAGTTAATTGTCTTAAATTTGAAGTCATTGTTATCGTTTTAAGGAGATGTGTTTCCCATCGAGACCTAACAAATTTATCTCTACAATATCCACACATTCCAATCTGGTAGCGCTTTAATTAAGGCCTAAAACTCTTTGTAACCTATGAAGACGTAGAAATGATCAATAATTGTATAAAATACATAACAAATCATTGCCATCTCTTATTGTTGTAAATAACTGTATTCCTTTTTTGTAACAACAATTTCTGCTGTTAAAGAATTCCTAGAATTATAGACTCCTTTGTACCTTCTACTCTTCTGGGCCTTCAATAATGTAGTTCCTTAATCTAGACTTCCCTGTCCCTTCTACTCTTCTGGGCCTTCAATGATGTAGTTCCTTAATCTAGACTCCCCTGTCCCTTCTACTCTTCCGAGCCTTCAATGATGTAGTTCCTTAATCTAGACTTCCCTGTCCCTTCTACTCTTCTGGGCCTTCAATGATGTGGTTCCTTAATCTAGACTCCCCTGTCCCTTCTACTCTTCTGGGCCTTCAATGATGTAGTTCCTTAATCTAGACTCCCCTGTCCCTTCTACTCTTCCGAGCCTTCAATGATGTAGTTCCTTAATCTAGACTTCCCTGTCCCTTCTACTCTTCTGGGCCTTCAATGATGTGGTTCCTTAATCTAGACTCCCCTGTCCCTTCTACTCTTTCGAGCCTTCAATGATGTGGTTCCTTTATCTAGACTCCCCTGTCCCTTCTACTCTTTCGACTCTTCAATGATGTGGTTCCTTAATCTAGACTCCCCTGTCCCTTCTTTTCTTCCGAGCCTTCAATGATGTGGTTCCTTAATCCAGACTCCCCTGTCCCTTCTACTCTTTCGAGCCTTCAATGATGTGGTTCTTTAATCTAGACTCCCCTGTCCCTTCTACTCTTTCGAGGCTTCAATGATGTGGTTCCTTAATCTAGACTCCCCTGTCCCTTCTACTCTTCCGAGCCTTAAATGATTCATTCACTTCCTCCATCAGATCTATTTATATCCTCTTTTAAGTCAGTTGTACCGTATCCTCTGCCTGTGTATTTTAGTGTCAGTGATCTTAAGTTTATATTTTACATGTATAACTAGGACACCACGGTAGTTCTCCTGATTATGACCTTTTAGAGCAAACCTTGTAAATAATATATATCGTATGTTTGTGGCTATCCTTGCTAGGTCTTTCACAAGAGTGCCATCTGTATGCAAGTGAAAGGAATCTTTTGATTAAAAAAGTTCACTACTTTGAATGTTTCATGCATGCTGGATACAATTTGGTTTGAAAACTCTCATCTTACTGTAGACCCTCATTCAAATATCTTCAAATATGTAAATACTTCATTTGGTCTAAACATGTAGAGTTCTTATTTGGCTCGCCAGATGTTCGCCACTTTTATCTTTCTTCGTCCTCGCCAAACTGCAGCTTATGTTTAAAGACACTGACCACATCTTCACTATATATTTTACCTGTTGCTGTTTTATAAGAGACTCACTAATTGGATAGTCACTTACTTATAAGGCAGTTTAAGGTAACTAATTATTGTTTGGTCTCTCTACTGTCCTTACCTGGATAGAAATAGAACAATGTAAAACAAGTATACTCGTAGACAGTAATGCTTTAAAAAAGCAGGTTTAATCAAAACTTAACATGTTCAAAACAAAAACATGATTAGTAACTGAACTAAATCCAACTGATTTCAAGAACAGGAGAATGTGTAATGTGCCAGCTAATGCAAAATGCACCAAGAAAATCGTACCCATGTATATTACGACTTTCACATGACAGTTTCCATAATTTCCTGGAAAGGACATATTTCCAGCGTCCATGTTGAGCTCTCTTGTGTTGATGATTTTTCATCCTTTCCATAAAACACTTTCATTAATTCAAGTATAGTTTATTTCCAATGACCTTTCGGTCCATAGGTAACAACATATAAACATACACAGATATACAAATACAGGGAGATGAGTATACAATTAATACATTAACATATAATATAAAAACATATTTACTGATTTAATGCTCTGCCTAAATATATCAATTTACCTGTTTTATTTATTTATTTCACATTATTGCAGTTGTTAACACGTTGTACTAACGTGTAGACACTTGGTTTCCTAAAACAATGTTTCCATTTGGCGTAAATTAGAATAAAATGGACACTGTCATAGGAAGTGGAATTTATCTTCAATTTCTTATAAGTTACAACATTTACATTATCTATTTTGTCGGAGAATATTCTGTTTCCGACCATTTCCTATATAAAAATTGTGACGAAAGTCTTCTGCTGGATAAAAAATCGTTTGTATAGTGTATGATTGGTTTAATAAGATAAAATTGCAAACAAAAGTTGTCGACTAAATGTTGGTATAATTCTAATCATGCCATCTGCTTCATTCTGGATAATATTTCCTGCTTGTACACATCACTAAATCAATTTTCTATTATTTTAGATTTAAAACGTTCTACATCTGTTTTATCCCATTGATAAACAAATCCAATTTTTTCTAGTTCCATTTTGGTATTACTTACCCATTAATCATTTGATTTAATCCTGTTGTTCAAACATGCTTTTAAGACACAGTTTGTAGTACATTTCAATTTAACCAATACTTTAATTTTTCAGTTTTCTTGTAATGGACATATGCCTAATTCGAAATATCATAAATCAGTTACAGTAATTTTTCTGACTCCAAATAAATTTCTGTAAAATATTCATGTGAACTTTTTCGACATCTGGAGCTTTGTGATGTCCAGAAACCTTGTTTGCATAATCAAGAATACTATTGATTTATGTATCAAATACAGAATATTGTGTATTTATATTAAAAAGAATGACTTTTTATCTTACTGTTTATAGCAAGGTAAGCTTTCCTACCTTGATTTGCAACATAAATTTTTAATTTTCCGTCCTTAGTAAATAACATTCTTAGATAATTAAATTCACCAACCACTTCTATATCTACATTATTGTAAAATCACTTTTCATTGCCACGCTGTTTTAAAATTCATATTTTTATTTTTTTCCACATTCAGTGTCAACTCCAATTTATCATTACATATAAACAAAGCATCTTACATATTTTTAAGCGGTTGAGATGACTCTGCAATCAAAACCGTGTTACTTTCTTCTTCGTAAATCGTGTCACCAACAGTACCGGAGGACCTACATTGCCAAACTCGCTGATGTTTTTAATGAACATAAAAAATCACCCATAGATATATTATAACGACTTACACCTTTAAAAAAAGATTTAGAAAAGTATTTATAAAACTGCCTTAGGTTATTTTTCCTAATCAAATTTAGCATATCATCTTCGTGTCTCAGTTGTATTGTCTTTTTGATTTATTTTCAAGTCTTTTGTACAATGATGTCTTTGCTGCTAGCTTTAATTTTCACTGTTTTGAGCTCCTTCCTGATATTAAATACGCTTTAGTGCATTAAATATTATGGGTGGGTGGTGATAAGAGACATTCTCATGAGAAATAATTGTTTTCTATGTTTACCATGGAAACATGTAATAAAACATCAGTTAAAACACTAATTGTATCATTCAAATCGATTAGTTGAAACGTGTAGACTTAGGAAGGAATGTACCGCTTTACCGTCGGAAGACACAGTGAAAATTATCCACATCAGTAAAATAAACAGACCAAAAGCATCACCACATCAATGTTATCATCACATACAGCACAGCTAAAGGTAACAACACTTCCGGTATGCTGTTGCAATGTTATAAGTGATAAATAACATTGAATTTGTTGAATGTTTCAAAAGTTTTTGGCTTATCTCCATAACGCAAAAAATGATTGGGTGGGTGGGTGGGTGTGTATACCGATGCATTTTTAAAAATAATTCTAATAAAAAAAACCTGTTTGGACAATTTTTAACTCGACCAAACCCCATCAAAACACATGTTACATACTTTGTAGCCAATTAATTTATCGTAATTGTAAAGTATTAAAATAATAATTTTTTTTGTTTAAACCGCGCTTTAAAGATGAAAAATATAAATTGCCATTAAAAACGGTCTTAATGACTCATCGATACACATACATTGATGCCGTGTTTACCTGTACAGCGATGGGACTTAGAAAATTTCCGTAAATTAAAATTGTGTGTCATTTTCACCTAAAAAATTAAACAATTGATTTTTTTATTCAAGCTTTTCAAAACCATATCCACGTGTTGGAAAGTTACCACCGTTTGGCTAAAATTTTGATAAGACTATGAGGGAGATTCATGTGTAGGTGTCAACTAACAACGACACGACTCATTTTCATCTAAAAACTTGAAAAGTGATTTATTATTGTAACGGGAAAATGTTAATTTTACTTATCAGAGGCATATATTTTGGATTTTTTTTCACAAAACGATATTTCTGTATTTTTCTGAAATGCCGCTATATAAATCTTTCAGCTGGAGCGAGAAATCCGTGAATGTGAGACACGGTATGGCCCTCAATAGCTGCATATGGATTGTCATAAAACTACAATCAAATACACTTTAGGCATATCTATATGTATTGTTGACATATTGTAAGCAAAAAATAAATGATAATGAATAAGCTTACCTGTACTGACAAAGAGTATCGACCACAATGTTTTCATTTTCGTCGTCTATAGTGTCTTTGTGTTCGGGATCTTGCTACCAGGAGTTTTCAGAGATTGGTGTGGAGGAAGTGATTTCTCTAACACTCCGAAGTATGTTGCTATTCGCTAGCTGAGACTAGACGTCAACAAACGGGACATTAATCCGAGACAGGGAGACACTGTCTAAATGATTACGGTACGGAATACTTTTAAATCGATAACATCTATTATCTTTTCTACACTAATTGGCTGTAAAAATGATCGAGCTACTGACCAACACACTAAAGTTGATAAAACACAGAGTACAGTGATAATTCTCACATCATACTACAGTAGACATTCTCCAATGTGGCGAAGTAATCGTGATTGACTACTCTGACTGGTCCAGGCTATGTAAGGTAAAGGGCGGAGATGATATAATTAGAATCGAACGAACAATAAACACTGTAGTGCAGTGTAGTGACACACTTGTGAACTGAATACTAGACCTAATATGACTGTACTGTGAACAGGTAGGACACCAATAAGTAACAGCGTATGTGAATTCAAGGTAACAGTGTAAAAATGTATGGAGACTGTTTTTTTATCGGTTATTAGTGACGTAAACATGGGGTTCAAGTTTCAACTTGATATCTAAGGTTACCGTAAAGTCTTTTTCAACTATCTTGTCCCGATTTCTAGCTTCGATACAGTCATGCGTAAACATTTTATCTTTATTAAATTGTACATTTGAAAAGATGTCAATTTAAAATTCAAATTCTCGTCTTTTAGATGGCGAAAGGAAGAAAATATGAAAAATTATACATGAAAAGACGAAATGAATGAACAAAGGAAAAGGGACAAAGGAAGAGGACAAAGAAGCTGTCAGTTCTGGTTGCCTAGATTGTCCTATAACCAGATTTGAACTCACTTGTTGATTTGATAAACAAAGTACGGTTAGTATAATATCAACGTTACTTTGGAATGTAAGTTCGGGCTGTTTGGCAGTTCGTCAAAACAACCAACCCAGATACAGGAGACATAATGAGGAGTATGTATAATAAAAGACGTGTATATAGAATTAAGAGTCTCTTTGCTAACTTTATATTTCAATTGTTTTAAAGCAGTTACTTTACATGAGGTTTTTTCTTATAGCATTCTAAACATGGTCATACTAATTACGATTGTTACTGAGAAAGACACCAAGATAACGATGCGAGTCATGAAAGCAAGTGGTTCATCGTTACAAGCTAGTTGGTTTGATATCTCTTCCTGACAGCGTCAATGTTAGCAATGACCTAAAAGATCAACAAGCATAGTAAACGTGACAAGTGTACCTAAAAATAATTTCTTTAAAAGGGCTGATGTGTACCCACAAAAATTAACCAGGTCACCGTCGAGCGAAGTATCGGTTACAGATTGAATTATGTACACAACACTAACAACACAGATGTTTCAACAAGAGGTCTTAAAGTTCTGCATAACTGCTTTATCCAAACCGAAGGAAATCGAATCCAAAGGTTAATGTCTATTTCTGGACCCCATACATATAGCCTTGATCTATATAAAATTGATTCCCTTAACATCACTTGAGCAAAATTTAATCCCCTCAAATCTATTATGGTCTGTACAAACGTAGTCTTTCATCCCAACTTAAAGAATTTAGTTTGAATATTTTCTTTATTTAGCCTACTGGGGACGTTCTCTGTGTTTGTCCCTAGGTGGCCAAACCATTGGCTTATACAAAACTGAACCCTCTTAAACCAACGATGATAAAAATGTTTTCGCTCGTTTCCTTTCCTTATTTGAAGAGGATTCAAAAGATTCGCCTCTATTTTTTTCAAATAACGTCAGACCAACCGTTCACACAAACTTAAGTCCCCTTCACCACAGGATACACTTGAAAAGTCCAAAGGCTTAAAAGTTTTGGCTTTATATTGCCTATTAGCTCCATCCCTCTGCCCCCCAGAAGTTCCGAACCACCGTTTATACAACTTTAACCCACTTAACCACGATACTCTAGACCATATTACGGACAAATATTGTGATTCCAAGAGAACAAGGATTACCTTTTTCTTACTAGACCAGATTAAGTCCCATCGTTTATACCAAATTTAGTACCCGTTACCAAATGATTCTCTAAACGGAATTTTGTCAAAATACTTGGATTCCAACAGAATTTTAAAGTTTTAAGGATATACACCTCTGATGTTTTCACCGGAAGTAAAACATAATTCAATATGAAATAAAATTTCCAACATAATATCTTGGACTTTGGTAGACTTCTTCACTTTGTAATCTAGAATTGTACTTAGAAACTTTAAAATGGTGATCTTTATTACGTTCTGATGAAATTTCGCTTGTGGACTATTTTTTTCACGGCGTACTTGACGGCGTGATTCGGTTGATAGCGTCAACAATTAGTTTCTTCTGGTCGTTAAAGTCTTGGGTAAATTTCAACTAAATTTTCCATGAACTATCACCACAAATCACACATTTCAAATACGTGAATTCTGACTTGGTGGATCACTTACACGGATTTTTAGGACCCGGAAACGAATAATTCAGCTTGGTTATTGGTCTTTAGAAACCTGTTTATTGGGTGAAATTTATAAAAGCTAAAGCATAGTGCCCCCCTCTTTTTATACCATGAAAAGTATCATTGAAAATTTCTCTATCCAAATATAAAGTATTTAAAAAGTTTACTACTAGAAGATAGTAAAAAAATTATTTAAGTCATTTTAGAACATTTTGATTTTTTTATGCTATGCAGATTAAAGCTCGTTAAGCAAATAAAAAAACTTTTTTGAATGATTTTTTCCTAATATCGAAGTACATGTATCATAAACTTATCTTGTTACAGGGAACGTCTGTTAGTCTGGTATACAGGATAAAAAATCAGAACAATGTGTGGAAATGAATTATTTCCAGTTATACATATTCTGACGCCTCTACTGGAAAAAGTAGTGCAGCAACATATTGGTTTCTTGCTTTTGATCTTCTTCCTAAGATCAAACTTTTCACAAAATCTTCATCATCAATCAAGTTTAATACTGGCTTTTTTTTTTTACTTCTCAGAGGATTACATCCTTAACCCTATTTCCACTTCTTGTCCCCATTCTTCTGTGGTTCAGATCAAGCGTTTTCTCCCAAGAATGCTTCACACTTAAATAAGACATTATCACGTCAGTCCTACAGAAAGTGTAGCGATTTTTAGAAACCCTTTCAGACGAATGCCGTGCCATGGCACCAGTCCTTTGGATCAGACGAGCCAAAATGAAAGTAATGTTTTCCATTTTAATATTACGCTATTGATGTATTTAGTCAGATCAATATTAATTCAATGCCGATATCGAATTTTCTTTCAATAAATTTGTTTGAACAACCGTATTTATTCTACACAAATGTTGGAGTATTCACATGATGTATGTATTTGACTTTAATGATTGGCAGAAATTTACAGCGTGGGGCTATTCATATTACACGGTAAAAAAACTTTATCTATTTGAATTCTAGATAAAAAAATATCTGTGAAATGCTGTTTGTCTGTTGTGTACATATACTGGTGAGACCTTGGCATGTCTTTTATCAACCAGAAAGGTATTTCATTGTTCGCTGGGTAGAAATTCAACAACACGAAGGCAGACATAACAAACAATCACTCGCCTCGCTTATCTATTAGCATCGCAACTAACATTGACAGCTACCCACTGTAAGTACAATACCACATGCGTATTTATTCATTTCTGAATAGCAACTCCAACCCTACCTCACATTGATATTGATGTATCAACATTGTGTTACTGAACTTTGTATCCCATTCCTTGATTCTTGCTGTAGATGTCACATGTTCGGGATTTTGAGAATCCTATGTTAATGGAGGACCTTTTGATGGACACCATCCTGATCTTGACAAATGTTTTGTGAAGTATTTACCTGCTTAATGGATTAATTGTTATTAACTCGGTTCTCTCTTTGTAAACGTGACATTGCTTGAATTGGTCTACAGTAACAAAGCGGATGACATTGTTGAAGCAGCAATGATATTGTTGTAATAAACTTACAGATTAGTGACACATAAGAGCAGAACAATGACGTCTGCAATGAATAGAAAAAAAAGTAAATAACTTTTTAAACCATCGCAGCAAGGGATCACATAAACCAATTAAGAACATCAACCTAAAACAGAAATCAGGTACACTGGACTGTGTCTCGAAAAATATCTACTAAAATGAATTAAAAAGAAAACATGTTCAATGATAAGTTTTCATCAGCGATGCATCCAAATATATTGTAGTATTGACTTTCGTATGACGTATACCACTAATAGAAAGGAACGAAAACATACCCTGTTGCCTAAGACTAAACAAAAGCCAAACATAACACTCCTACACCTGCCTCCGACAGGGTTATGCGCCTCAGACAGAACTAAAGCTTCGGTCAGGACTATATGCGTCAGACGGAAGTATGGGTCTTTGACCAAAGTACGGACCTGAGACAGGGCTATGTGCTTCGGACAGAACTATAGGCCTCAGACAGGGTTTCGGACCTCTGACTGGACTATGGGCCTCAGACAGGGTTTCGGACCTCTGACAGAACTATGGGACTCAGTCAGGCTATGGCTCTCGGTCAGGGTTGCGTGGCTTGGACAGAACTATAAACCTCGGACAGGACTGTGGGCCTCTGTCAGGCTATGACTTGGACAAGACTATAAACCTCGGACAGGACTGTGGGCCTCAGTCAGGCTATGACTTGGACAAGACTATAAACCTCGGACACGACTGTGGGCCTCTGTCAGAGTTTCGTGCAGCGACCAGGCTTACACGCCTTGTATGGGACTATGGGCCTCAATCTGAGATCGTGCAGCGACCAGACTTCCACGCCTTGTATGGGACTATGGGCCTCAGAAATGGTAACGGCCCTTAGGCAGGACTATGGGCCACGGACAGAATTATGGTCCTAAGACAGGGCTATATGCCTCGTAACGAGCCTCAGACAGGACTGTGGACTCTGAATGAGTGACCTACTACTATTGTGTGCATACATTGGAACTGATTTGTCAGTTCGACAGACGGCGGTATTGAAATAGTAGGTTACTCTAAATACGCAATACCATTGTCGACAACCAGAGTGCATACCTTGAGACTGCTTTGGTAGCCAGACAGCCAAAGTTACTGAATTAGACCGACTCCTTTCAATACACAATACCATTGTCGACAACCAGAGTGCATACCTTGAGACTGCGATACGATTGTCGCACTTGCGCAATAGATTCAAGACTGCCGTAGAGACTGCGTGGCATACTTTAGGTATTCATGGCAGACCCATTAGTGCTCAAACTGCCAGGAACCGCTCACGTGCTGAGAGAGTCATTGCGCGCCGACTTTATGTCGGGTCATCTCTAACACCACGGAGGTGGCAAGTGCATCTTGACTGGATGCGCAGACATGGTCCGAATAGATTTGGGATGCGTCGGTGGAGACGTGTGATGTCCACTAACGTGTCTAGATTCTGTCTGTATTTCTCAGACGGAAGAATAAGGGTATATGTGGGATGAGTGGGACAGGCGTATCGGGAAACGTCAAAAGCCCCCAAATAACCGCGCTCAGTTAATCGCAGCATTAACACAAGAATGAAACAACATTCCCTTAAGACGAATTAATTTTCTCATGAATTCAATGCAATAGGAGAATCCGTGCTGGGATTCGTGCAAGAGGTGTCGCTTCACTTTGATAAAAAATTTTGTACAAATTTCACAAAATAGCAAAGGTAACTGATTGCATGATTAAATTGTGCGTTTCGTTTTTTTGTTGAGTATATAGATATATTTATCAAAATCACCCACACCGTCAATTAAGTGTATTTGCCCACGTAGAGTCTTATCAGATCTTAGCTTTTATTCAATTTATTATATAAACGATCATAACTCAGCCTGTCTTAAGTAGATACACTCGTCTTATTAAGCTCACTAAAAACATACTGATCACATCCACACGGGTCACATTCCACTGATCACATCCACACGGGTCACATTCCACTGACCACCACACGGGGCACATTTCACTGATCACATCCACAGGGTCACATTCAACAGATCACATCCACACTGATCACATCCACACGGGTCACATTCAACAGATCACATCCACACTGATCACATCCACACGGGTCACATTCCACTGATCACATCCACACGGGTCACATTCCACTGATCACATCCACACGGGTCACATTCCACTGATCACATCCACACGGGTCACATTCCACTGATCACATCCACACGGGTCACATTTCACTGATCACATCCACACTGATCACATCCACACGGGTCACATTCCACTGATCACATCCACACTGATCACATCCACACTGATCACATCCACACTGATCACATCCACACGCGTCACATCCACACGCGTCACATTCAACAGATCACATCCACACGGGTCACATTCCACTGATCACATCCACACGGGTCACATTCAACAGATCACATCCACACGCGTCACATTACACTGATCACATCCACACGGGTCACATTCAACAGATCACATCCACACTGATCACATCCACACGGGTCACATTCCACTGATCACATCCACACGGGTCACATCCACACGGGTCACATTCAACAGATCACATCCACACTGATTACATCCACACGGGTCACATTCCACTGATCACATCCACACGGGTCAGATTCCACTGATCTCATCCACACGGGTCACATCCACACGGGTCACATTCAACATATCACATCCACACTGATCACATCCACACGGGTCACATTCCACTGATCACATCCACACGGGTCACATTCCACTGATCACATCCACACGGGTCACATTTCACTGATCACATCCACACTGATCACATCCACACGGGTCACATTCCACTGATCACATCCACACGGGTCACATTTCACTGACAACATCCACAAGGGTCACATTCCACTGATCTCATCCACAAGGGTCACATTCCACTGATCACATCCACACGGGTCACATTCCACTGATCACATCCACACTGATCACATCCACACGCGTCACATCCACACGGGTCACATCCCGACTAAATCCACGCTTCATATTCACACTGATCTACATCAATCACCTCACACGCACTGCTTACACCCTGATAAAGTGAGAATAGTGAACAGAGGTACGAAATATGATTGGAACAGACATTCAGAATGCAATTTCTGAAGTGATACCGTTATTTCTATTCTTTTGAAATTATATGGAATGGTCTGCAAACAAGAGTATCTGTACCGGTACTGGTTAAAACACTGACCACTAGCTGACCACTAAGTCCTGTGGATGGTCATCCAGGTGAGAATTGTCCTCTCCCATGAGATAAGGATGTCTGTGTGGCTTCTGGAATGTAACGCCGGTCTAGAAGTATAGGTAATATGTTTACGGCAAGAGATACTTCATGGGAAATGAAATGAACTCAAAATCCAATTTTGCTTTATAAACTATTGTAAACTTCATCCTCCCTCCCCACAGGGAAATATGACACCATGAGATCAAGAAATTCTCAATTTTGGTAAAGTATCTAAGACCCTTCCATCCACGATGATTATGTTTCTATAATATCTATGTATAGAGAAGAAGATTTTTGAACTTTGGTCCAATTTGAACCTGGTCAGCCAGGGTCAATATGTGGTTACCATCATGCTGTCATTCTTTAATAATTCTAACCAAATATGAAGTATTTCTAATGGAACAAATGGAAATTCAACAAATCATGCTACAAAATGTACCTTTTCTATAAAAAAAAAGGCAGTAAACTTAATCTCCGGGGAGAAATGTGACACCCTGGGTTAATGAAATTATGGTAAAGCACCTCTAGACACTTCCGTCCATGAAGAATATTTGATTCTACCATGTCTGGGTTTTGAGAAGAAAATTTAGATCCCTGGGGGTGGGGATTATATATTTCACTTGTTTTTTGTTCATCTTAAGCCAGGGAAGGCTTATGCAAAATTTCATTGTAATCGGTACAGGGTATCTTGAGACGTCGAAAATGTTTAAAGTTTACGAACGAATGACAAAAGGTGATCGCAATAGGTCTTCATAAAACTTTGTCTCAGGTGACCTAAAAAGCGTTGTATGATTAAGTGTGGGGTATAATTAACATAAAATTGTCATTAGCGATCAATACAGGTAAATACAAACGTTACACCTGAAGTAGATCAAACTTACACGAATAGATCGACCACTTATATGGACAATTTCAGTTCAAGTCGTAACACAATAACCGACTGTTATAATTATCTTACCGAGCAACTCTACACGCCCGGGTGTCGCGATGTCGAAATGTCAAAATGCGAAGTTTTAAAAAACGTGAATCGTTTACGCATAACTAACCATAAGCTACCAAAACGACCTTAGTCTCATTGTTGTAACTTTATGGTTCAAGCCCGATCTGTGGGACATGACGTATCAAGAACATCATCTATCCACGGGGTTCTCTAAATGACACATATATTTAAATGACTCTGACATGACAAATTTAACCTTTGCTCTCTATATCTTGACTTTACAAGTTGTAGCGGTTTTAAAGCACTGCAACAGTTGTCGGACAGGCACAGAAATAAGTTTTTAATGTTTTTTAAGAAATTAAAAAAACATATCACTACCAGTTGATCTATCATTAAAAATGTTTGAGAAACTATGTAAAGAAATATTGACTACAAGAAAAGGCACAGCCAAATTTGCTGTTTATGGTGAGCTGGGAAGATGCCTACTTGACAATGAAATTAAACGTTTTGTTATTCCAGCACAAGTTATGTCCCTTTACTAGATCGTTTGAACACCCCTCAATCAGATGTAATGGGTACGAATTATGTGCCTTTACTTGACATTTTTAACACTAGACACGGACCATCGTTACTATAAGTAATTGCCACGAGAGAATTTGACCCTCTCTCACTAGAGGCACACGACTAAGATATCGGAGTAGACCGAAAATTTTCTCTGTTATTGATGTTCACATGCGATATGAAGCTGGACGTGTTTGATGCTCGTAAGTTTGTCTGGTGATCAGTTATCATTATTTAGCATGTTCTCATTTCAGAACGTGGCATTAATACAAGAGGCCCATAGGGCCTGTATTGCTCACCTGGATCTTAAGCCCATCAATGTTATACATGACTACAGTGTTTATTTCAACTATTTCCAAATTAAAACTCAGTTATTTTACCTCTTTTATGAGGAAAGACCAATGGGTAAATCATTACTGTCTTTCTCTTTTGATTCAAGTAAGACTGTCTGTTGGTTTCTCAACTATATAAAAATATATGACCCTTGACATGTGCCACACCCAAAGGTCGATTCTTACATAACAAATGTGTTTATCTTTGATATCAATTAATTCCACACACACGCACGCACGCACGCACACACGCACACACACACACACACGCACACACACACACACACACACACACACACACACAATATGGTTATGGAGTGGAAAACCAAATGTTTGAAAGTTATCACCCAAAACTTGAGTCCAGAGGGGTGGGGCTACAGTCAGGGATCAGTCATTACATTGTGAATGTGTTTATCTCTTGATGTCCAGCATTGCCCTTTATGGTTTATGAGTGGAGGTCTCAGCTGTTTTAGATATTACCATGAGTCCCTAGGAGTGGGCCATGCCTCAGGGCCAATAATTACGCATGATTGTGTTTATCTGTTTATGCCCAGCAATGTGAAACATTGTTAAAGGACGGAGATCTATAATGTTTTCAAATTGTCCTCAATTCATCATTTATACAAAACAGATTCCCCTTCACCCAAAACATGATTCACAAAACCAATCATTCCTACAGGAGAAGTAACGCTTTAAAGAAATTGTTTCATTTCCTCTCTTGGTCCCACTCCTCTCACCGCAGGGGGCCAGACCACTTGTTTATACAAAATTGAAATTCTTCACCAAAACATGCTTCACACCAAATAAGGATAAAATTCAATCATTCCTACAGGAGGAGTAGGATTTTAAAGAATTTGCTCTGTTTTCCATTTTGGGCCCCGTCCATCAGGCCTTGGGAGGCCGGGACATACCATTTATAAACAAAGTGATGTTCTTCCCATAAGGATGCTTCTGACCAAATTTGGTAAAAATCTCAGTTGATCATGACTGGTAGCATGTTGTAAAAAAAGTTGAGAGATGAGAATGGCCAGTCGGACGATGGATGCAGTGCTATATTTTTAGCCCATTTCCCCTATGGGCAAAGTTGTTCCTGTCTCAGGTATGTAGTCAGACGGTAAGGCGTAGTAAAGAGGGTTAGATATTAACATAGCAATCCAGCACGTTTGGCCAAATGGCATTCAGTACAAGTTATGTCCTTTTACCAGGCATTGTTGAAGCTTCAACCAGAAGTGATGGTTACAAGTTATGTCCCTTTAATAAGCAATTTTGACATCCCTTCTCCAGAGATGATGAGTACAAGTTATGTCCCTTCATCAAGCATTGTAGACAGGCCTCCAACAAAGTGAATGATATAAGTTATGTCCCTTTACTAGGCATTTTAAACAGCCATCAACCAGAAGTGATGGTACATGTTACGTCCGTTCACTTGGTATTGTAAACATCCTTCCACTTGATGTGATGGTACAAGTTATGTCCGTTTACTTGGTATTGTAAACATCCCTCCACGTGATGTGATGGTACAATATCCCTTTAATTGGTATTGTAAACATTCCTCCACGTTATGTCCCATTACTTGATGTGATGGTGCAAGTTATGTCCGTTTACTTGGTATTGTAAACATCTCTCCACTTGATGTGATGGTGCAAGTTATGTCCCATT
The DNA here is from genome assembly GCF_031769215.1 of Ylistrum balloti. Taxonomy (NCBI): domain Eukaryota; kingdom Metazoa; phylum Mollusca; class Bivalvia; order Pectinida; family Pectinidae; genus Ylistrum; species Ylistrum balloti. The sequence goes on along the minus strand of NW_026782259.1, from coordinate 872,909 downwards.
ACTTGGTATTGTAAACATCCCTCCACGTGATGTGATGGTACAAGTTATGTCCCTTTACTTGGTATTGTAAACATCCCTCCACGTGATGTGATGGTACAAGTTATGTCCCATTACTTGGTGTTGTAAACATCCCTCCACGTGATGTGATGGTGCAAGTTATGTCCCATTACTTGGTATTGTAAACATCCCTCCACGTGATGTGATGGTACAAGTTATGTCCCTTTACTTGGTATTGTAAACATGCCTCCACGTGATGTGATGGTACATGTCCCTGTACTAGAAGTTTAGAATAGCCCTCCCTCTAATACAGGAGAAATGTATTATAACTCCTTATTATTTCTTCACTTTAAATGTAATTTAAATTCTTTGTAAATTGTTTATGATCAATGTCAATATTTCATCAATCAACTAAAACAAGTGATTCCACTGGGATTTTAGTGCCAACCATTCTTTGATCTTCATGTGATCTTTTCTCTGTTTTTGCTCCTGATTACATTAAATTTGAAACACTCTCCTATGAAAGAGCAACAATTATCATTAACTGTCAAATCACAGATTGCTGCCTTTTAGTCATTATGCTTTTTTCTAATCAGTCTTAAAACCAACAGAAATGAAATAAAAATAAAAATAATAACAAGAACTGATCAGGGACAGATTGCAGACAAAGGATCATGGATGAAGGGAGATTCGAATAGCTAACAAAGGGTAAATGAAGATAAGATAAACAACGAACACATATATGATCAGGGTGTATTTTGTTTTTAACAAAACAACACAGAATATCATAGCACAATAATAAAATCACTAACAAAGGATCATAATTCTCAGTTATGAAATCAGGATTTAGAAAAGATGTTGAATATTTCATACGATAGATTCAGCAAGAGTACTCTGACCATAACATAATATACATAGTAAGACTTTAAGTCAAATGTACAATTAAACACCAGTTCTACCTTATGCCTTAATCAGTGAAAAAGTTTAGCAAAACTTAATTTTTTGCAGAGAGATCAACGCAGATCTTCTGAAAGAAGGAATTGATAAGTACTAGTGTATATGTCTAGTGTCTACTGGTATCAGACTCATGTCAGTTAGAAATATTGGTACTATGGTGAAATTCATTCAGAAATTAGACAAGGTAAAGTGACAACCTTCAGCTAAGTAAATGATTTTGAATAAGGTCTGCAGAGTAACCTGAACTTTTAAGCATTCACCTGTTCCTTTACTGCTCAAATCCTAAAACTTTATCAAATTCCATAACTACATGACTAAAGCTTCATTTAAATACAGTTTATCTTTCTGAAAATATAACTTCTGAAGGTAATCCCTTGATTCAAAAAACCCTCTCATTTTCATTTTCAAAATCATTTTCCATATGATTTTCACACTGAATAAGAAATTACCAGAGTCTATATATAAAGAATGATCCATCACATAGAGACCCCTGTTAACTATATCTACACACACCGACTCATGGTTTTTAAATCAGTCCAATAAATGACAAAAGTCAGGGCCACAGAACGTGCTTTTATATCACCAGTATCTGGCTACAGTGAAAGTAAAACCTAGGCCACTCTGTATACAAGTCCAAATTGTGTGACCAGTCCAGGAAGTTTGTTGATGATCCTCATTACTTGATAGGCATATGCATGTGTCATAATCTTTACAATGTGCCCCTCTTGAGCCATCTACCTTTTTCAAAGTTCTATAAGGTCTTGCATTGGTCACTGTGACCTATTTTCCTCGTTTAAATCCACCACCTCCTCGACCCTTTTTCTTTGCGGATCCTTTTTGTTCATCCAGCTGTAACACATAAAACATGATTTTAGTTCAATATCTACAATATCTGAAAGAATCATCTACCATCATGTAAAAAGGAAATCACTTTTCTTTTAAAAGGTCCTACTGAATGAAAATAAAAGCCTTTCTTATTTCTAATCGATAAACCAAATTTCAAATTGGTAAAATATTAAAATTTTTTTTTTCATTTTCTGCATTTAACACTTTCTTTGGGTATAATATCTTTAAAGATTGAAAAAAATAACATCTTTCCTAATGTTTTAACTGATCCCTCAGAGTTCACTTTAACAGCCTCGCACTATCCTGAAAAATAACTGCAGACAACTTAAAAGTCATACATCTGATCTACAATCAATTATTCCCAACATCACAAATGATCTTAAGTTTTAAATATTTCGCAATAACTTACTTTCCGCTTTTTGGCCGATGATGTTGTTGACACAACAGAGAAAAATGAGTCTAACCGACCCTGAGTAGTTCCTTGGCGGGCTTTTGTTAGCTTCTTAATTCCATTTCTCATTCTGTCCTCACTGGAAAACACATGAAATACAAATAATGGAAAATACTTAACATATAAAGACAAAACTATTCACCATGAACTTATATGTACACATGTCAATATTGTTGTTATATCTATCAGAAATCTTATAAAAATACAAAAAAAATCACTTTGAATAGCTTGAATAAAATATACCTGAAATTTTTCTCTTCGCACATGAACTTAATTAAACCTTCTTCATCTGGTTCTGACCATTTGATCTGAAATATAGATAATCACATACATGTATTGTAATCTCCTTTGTATTCTTTTGGTTCTCTTAATCCATAAATTTTCATGTCCTCAAATACAAAGACTGTCAAAATAATTCTGCAGTTAATTTATTGCATAACAGTGAAAGGAACCAATAAAATTTTCTATCAGCCTTAATTGGTGGTGTAATAGATCAATTATTGTCAGTCCTTAGTTCTGACATTTAAGCCTTTGACCAAGATGGAAAATGTGGTCTAATAGACGGCAAAAAGGTATTGTGGTTAATGAGCAGTTCCAGTGATAGTACTAAGGAGTGATACTGGGGTAACACTGGGGATATCATCACCGCAAACATGTGTTTTCATTTTCAGGACATGTCAGATATTTTAGAACGTAGATTAAAATATACATACGTCTATTTCATCTGGTTCTGTTACCTCCGGTTCTTGAAACAACCGCCGTGCCTCCTGCAAGATAATTGATAAATCATTGAACCATTTCATAACAAAGAGAAATCATGGACATATATATATCAGATATGTTCAGTTCTCTTCTACTACAGAAGGACCAAGTCTGGAAACATTTAAAGTGTTTTCACATTACATGAAAACTTTATACAAAACTTTATAATCAAATATTGCAGTTCCACTTGCACATTAATGATTGTTTTTCTGGCTATTATACAAAATTGCGAGTCATCATATTGGAATAATCACTGCAACTCCAAACAATTCATAATTTTGTACTTAAAGAAAAAGGGAAAACTCAAGTATACCTTGTACATCCAGTCTTCTGGAACTGTATATTTCTGTAAGAAAATAAGAAACTGGAATAAATTGTTCTAGCTATTCAAATATATACTAAAATGTGTGTGCAAAATGATCTTCTAAAACAATTTATATATTCAATGTTATATGTTAAATTAACTTTAAAGTTGAAATTCATCTATTATTATATATACTTTAAAAATCTTTAAAGTTGATATCTCATTTAGCCTTTATTCCTGTTTTTGAGGTATGAATAAATTCAAACCTTAACATCTGTTACAAAAACCTCTGTGTGTCTATATGAATGAAAAACACTTTACATTCAAGAAATCCGCTTGGTGGCAACATTGTATAATCTTTGTTTGTTCTTTAAAAGTTGGAAATCTGCCATTTTTAATTTTCTAATCAGTCTCAAAATAAAAACAGAATTTCCAAGGAATAAGAATCACCTACACATGAAATTTTCAAAAAAAAATCCATCCAGTATTTCTCATGAAATAGTGATAACAAACATTCAAAGTGAAAATAGCCACCTATCAGCCATTTTGCTTTTCTGATGCAACTCAAAACTCCAAAGGGCACAACTACAGACCAAAGGGGAAACTATGTTTTAAAATTTGGGAAAGATCCATCCACTCCTTGAGAATAGCAATCAAACTTTCATAGTTAAAATCAAAGATGGCAATCAATCAGCCATTTTCTTTTTCTGATCAGTGCTGAAATAAAAAGATCCATCCTGTTAATGATAATCTTTTGTTGTTAAAATCCAAAAATTTTCTGATTCCCAAATTACAAGGGCACAACTAGGGGTCATGGGGAACCTGCAAAATATGACTGTCAAAAACCAAGATGGCCACCTGTTGCTGATGTTGTTTTGAGATTGTCCTAAAATGGTCTACTCACAACTAGGGAGCAAGGTACTATGAACTGATCTGAAATTTGTGAATGACTCATTTATTGCTTGTCCAGAAACAGTGATAAAAGGAAGTGGTCAAGGATGGACAAATGACAACAGATGCCAGGCCATTCAATAGCCAACCAATTGATGATGATGGGCCTGTAAATGAAATCCTTACCATTCATCATACAAACCTTTGTGTCTAAATGTTTCAGGATTTCTTCAATAGATTTGTGTTGTTTAATAAGATCAATAGCTCTTTTGGGTCCAATGCCTCGAATTGACTCACAATAGTCACAGCCTAATAGTATGCATAAGTCAATGAACTGGAAGAGATAATATGCTAATTGAACTGCAATATTAAACATGTAGCACTGAATTTATATGTTCAAATATTTTTATTATGTATACTTCATAAAATCAATTACAATTCGTAATATCCCCTTGCTCACCCAAATCTATGTAAGAGAGGTCATTATTCATTTTAATGCCTCCGCTAGGAATCGAACCCGGGACCCCTGGCGTACTAGTCTGACGCTCAACCAATCGAGCTAAAGAGAAGTTCCCTCTAGCCGAGTGGTATATTGCGGCTAGTATTTTACCAGGGTTACATCTATATTCAGAAGAGGATTTCAAATAAAAGCACTGGTATAGAGTTAAACTCACAAGTTATTCAGATCATTAAGGACCCCACAATATAGGGGGAAAGGTGCTGATGGCAGGACTTATAACGTTTTAACAACAAGGCATCAACATCTTGAAGGACATTATTAGGTATAGTCTACCTTTATGTTCAGTACTCCTGTAACCATGCATTGTTTTGCTGTTTGAAGTTGAAAAGTATAAACTTATTAGTACAACAATATGGCTACAATGTTAAGTAACATATGAATTGTGAGGCCAAGACGTGACTTACTTCATCCTTTTCTAATCCAATTTCTTCTAAAATCTTGCTGTAATAATATTCCTTTATCGGTAATTTTCTGTAAAAAAGATACAAAACACTTATACATTTAATTATTAATCAGTATCCTTCCATATCTTACACACATTAGGATGGTATCCTCCCATAACTAATATATATCAGGATGGTATCCTCCCATAACTAACATATATCAGGATGGTATCCTCCCATAACTAACATATATCAGGATGGTATCCTCCCATAACTAACATATATCAGGATGGTACCCTCCCATAACTAACATATATCAGGATGGTATCCTCCCATAACTAACATATATCAGGATGGTACCCTCCCATAACTAACATATATCAGGATGTCCTCCCATAACTAACATATATCAGGATGGTATCCTCCCATAACTAACATATATCAGGATGGTATCCTAACATATATCAGGATGGTATCATAACTAACATATATCAGGATGGTATCCTCCCATAACTAACATATATCAGGATGGTACCCTCCCATAACTAACATATATCAGGATGGTACCCTCCCATAACTTACATATATCAGGATGGTATCCTCCCATAACTAACATATATCAGGATGGTACCCTCCCATAACTAACATATATCAGGATGGTACCCTCCCATAACTAACATATATCAGGATGGTATCCTCCCATAACTAACATATATCAGGATGGTACCCTCCCATAACTAACATATATCAGGATGGTACCCTCCCATAACTAACATATATCAGGATGGCACCCTCCCATAACTAACATATATCAGGATGGTATCCTCCCATAACTAACATATATCAGGATGGTACCCTCCCATAACTAACATATATCAGGATGGTATCCTCCCATAACTAACATATATCAGGAAGGTATCCTCCCATAACTAACATATATCAGGAAGGTCTTGTAAAGGTTTTAAATCATTAGTCCGTATCCTTCCATAACTTGTGTCTTCCCTCACTCTAGTTGTACCAATTTTACGTTTTAAATTATCTTGAAACTTAAATATATATTGTCAAATAAAATATTTACCATAACAGATCTAGAATTCCAATAGTGACACACTGAAATGAGGTAAAAGTTTTAGAATCCATGTGACCACACTAACATATTCATCAATCTCTGATCCACTTATGGAGTCATTCATATACCACATGATTTACGTTCTGAAGCATGTTATGGACATGATAAAGGTCTTACAATATAAAAGCTCACATAAAAACCAGAATGATACATCTGTTCCCATTTCATAAAAGCACAATTACTGCTAAAACTACTTGGAATGCTGCCTTATCCTTTATTAACTACCTTGCCTCGCTGACCGTAAGATTCCTCAGTAAAACATTGGTACCAAATGTGAGAGCATCCATATCTTCTGTACTGGTAGCGTAAACTTTTCCTGCTTTCACCAAAGCTGCACACTGGGCCTCTGCCTCACCTGGAGCCTACAACACCATATCTTGTTCAATATTTCTTGTTTGTTTAAGTTTCCTTTTTTTTTAAATTTACAGTAAGATTGCTTTAAGATACCATTAACGAGTACAACAGCCAGAAATTATTGATGAGTACATCAACTAGTCACCATTAATGTGTACATCAACTAGTCACCATTAATGAGTACATCAACTGGTAACCATTAATGAGTACATCAACTGGTAACCATTAATGTGTACATCAACTAGTTACCATTAATGTGTACATCAACTAGTCACCGTTAATGTGTACATCAATTGGTAACCATTAATGTGTACATCAACTAGTCACCATTAATGTGTACATCAACTAGTCACCATTAATGGGTACCTCACTTGGTGACCATTAATGCATTCAGTGTACCTCATCTAGTCATCCTTAATGCCTACTTCACCAAGTCACCATTAATGTGTACATCAACTAGTCACCATTAATGTGTACATCAACTGACGACCATTAATGGGTAGCTCACTTGGTAACCATTAATTGGACCTATCAACTGGTCACCACTACTAAGTACTTCATCATTAATGGCTTTATGGATGCCTCTTCAGTCACCCTTAATGGGTAGTATACATGATCACAGGGAATCGTTTACCCAACCACAATAACCAGATTTTCAATATTGTTTTCTTTTATTTAAAGTTGGCATTAATAAAAAAAAAGTTGGGTCAGGAAATTGGAAAAATGCCAATTTTCTAATGTGGCCTTACATTGAGTTGTGCAGTCGGTGAAGCATACATAAAGAGGTTGACTATTGTTTCTACTTACTTCAACAAAAGGAATTCCCATGTGTTTAAGAAGAACTTTGCAATCGTCTATGTGCCCTTTGTTCATCTTCACCAATCTTTTGCTGAATTTCTCAATATTTTCTGCATCACCTGTTGTCAAATAATGCAAAAATAAAATAAACATAAAAAAAAAAAAAAACTTGAAGACCTTAAATCAGTTGATAACTACTTGATATTGATTTGTTTCTGTAGTTTTAACAGTTCCACTGAAAAGGTTTTATGAGCTGTAGTTCCACTAAAAAGGTTTTATGAGCTGTAAAGTCATTCCTGAAATGAACATGTCAACCTTAGTTTCCTCCTATCGTCACCCAGGGCTCTCACACCCTATTTTGGGACTGGGGCCCGGGGCCCTTAGAATTGGGAAAAAATAATGGTGTTTTCCTTGGAATTGGAAAACTTGGGACCCAAATTGGGGAAAAAAATATTATTTTGCATTGGGAATGGGGCCGATAATCTGGCAGATCGAGAGCCCAGTCATCCTCTGTAGGGTGATAGTTTACTCCAGTTGTCATCTGCAGAGGGATACAGTTTTCTCCTAATGTCACCTTCTCTTTTCTCATATTATCACAATCTGGCCATAGTTTACTCTGGTAGAATACTCCTACCATCACCCTCTCTAGTGTTATAGTTTACTCGTGTTTTGTTTAATCACTTCCTTTCTATAACAATTTGAAATAGCAGGTCCAATAACACTAAATCCCTGCAATTTTCAAGAAAATCAAAAGGATTAAAATCTAGTGATCTATAGTTAAAGGTATGCACAGATGATGAGACACTAGAGATAAAGACAAAAATCAATGTTTTGCCACTGACATGAAAATGATGGCTGTAAGTGTTGCCAACATACAGGGCCATTATTTATCTGTTTATTTTTAAAACAGATGATTTCCTTGACTGTAGACTATTTTGTATGCCTCCTTGTCATTTTTAACTAGACATGTCAATGTTTGACTTACCTTTTTCCTCAGCCTCAGTCAGAGCTTTCTGTGCCTCATCCCGTTTTTCTTTTCTCTTGGCCAGCTGTCAATTCACACGTAAATCATCATTAGATATTGTCTTTTCTAGACTAGAACTAACGATGCTTTATTATTTAATTATCCATTTGGTTTCAAGTGTTTGTATTTGATACCCTTCTGCATTTGAAATAAAAAAAAAATGTTTTTGTATATATGAAAACAATAGCTCAAAAAATAACCTTACCTCTCCTGATTTCATGTCTGGTGGCTTTCCATCAAATACATAGACAGGCTTGATACCATTCTCAACCATACGGATAGTACGATAGAACATTCCCATCAAATGGCTAGCAATAATAAGTCAAAAACATAATAACATTGAAGGAAGATGTCTAAAACATGAACTCATTAAAAAAAATTTCAACTGTAACCAAATAGAGTGATGGCCACAACCAAAATGCTGCAAATACCAGTGTCAGTGATTTTTCTAGTAGCAGTCAATGCTTGTTTAAATATAGAAAACAGCAGCATTTTTGGCAATGGGAAATAGCCTGGTTTTGGCAGTAAAACAGGGCAAATACTTAACTGAATGCATCTTAAAATATGACCAGCAGAGCAAATACAAGAAATCATTCAAATGGAAAGACAGGAGACAAAGATATACCTTCAAATATATGATTATCAAGAAATGACATTCCTAGATGAAGGAAAGCATTCAATTAAACTACTACCCTGGTTTATCACTTAACACATAAATATTCAGGAATCACAAACATCTGGACTCTGATGACTGGTTTGACTTGACATATATATTACACTATTGTAATGTTTAAGATAAATTCTTTAAAGTGATAAAACTTAACATACTTCATTTCATGATTAATCAATTCATAATTTTTGAAGTGTCCCAGATATTTACCTTTTGCCCAATTTTAACCCTGTATCTTAGTTTCATGATACTATGATAAAGATAATCTTGATATTAACAGATTTATACAATACTACATTGTTACAGTACTTTAAAGTACTTTAATTAAATGTCATAAATCAAAAGATATTGCAATAGAGTAAGAAATCAGGACTTCCTGTATATTACAGACAAAGGCAATGTTACCTGGTGGTCTCTCCATCCTCAGACATCAACTGATTGCCATCCTGACGCACAGCAATGAGAAACTGGTATATGCACATAGAACCATCAACAGCAACCTTACGACCTGCAAAATACACAACCATTCTGAAATGTATAAATCTAGTACTTGGAGATGCAAATTTTGATAATTAATAGTAATGTGAACCAATTGAAGCTGTGACATTGGCAATCCCACTCATTAGAAAATTGCCTGTAAGGTATCCTTACCTACCTTATCACAGCTAACAGGTTGGTAAAATTCAAATATGTCTCAATTTTCTGATAAAATGTTTTGTTGTTATTGACAGTAGGATTGAATAGTGGTATGGTTATCAACAAAAACTTAATATAGTTTAGAATTTTTTTGTGTGGAGATAAGGCCTATAGCTTTATATCCCAGACTGTGAATATGACAAGGTTAGAAAACCACAAATATGTGTATTATATGCAAACTAGTCTGAAATATGAATTTGATACTAATAATAGCCTATATCACTTAAAGTCAGTTTTTTTTTCAAATTTGTTTCCCAAGTTGTCTTTATTTAGTAATGAAACAACATACAACTGCAAAGCTAAAACTGGTTCGCACAGGGGAAAGTAAAAAAATAGATGCAGTATTTTCAACCTTAAATACTTACACTACAGCGGTACAATCGCTAAGACACTGACAATTACATCAATTTTTAAAAAAGTAGCCATCACTTTCAGTATGCACCTTCTAGTAAAAACAGTAACATGAAATGAAAGGATCTCGGAGCGCAGGTGCTCTGCACTTTACCATGTAGCTAACTTCTGTGTTAATCAAACTATGACAACATTTTTGCTCTCCTGAATTTGTTTTACTTTCTTTTAATTATTGCTTAACATAAAAGATTATTTTATTCTCATGAAATTGGCATGAATTAAAATTTCAATAAAACTTGAAGTATTTCCCAACAATTGTGATAGATCAGTCTTCATTTTGTGAACCCCTAACCATTTAACCAAGTTGTATTGTTTTATTTTGTTGATATTTTCAACCGAGAATGTCATTTTGACATACAAGCTTCTCTTTCCATGAACTGCCAGACTCATATCAATAATGCACAAACGTATAGATCACATCTCTGATATAATAAGCCTCTGAACCATGGGAGCTATGTGATGTTGTAGTATTATAATGCTTAAACGCATTCTCCAGCTCTCAGGTCACCAAATAAACACTATCAGATTATGATTGTAGATCTCACACAATAAATCGACATTTACCAAAATAGTTTTTGATTTCATTCTCTTTCATAGATGATGGTGCATAGTCTCCTAAAAGTTTTGATAGGCCTAGAATTCCCATCACGATGTGAAAAACTATTCTTCACTTGTTTTCTTCAGTTGTGTCAAAGAGCTGAGAAAGCACTTCTCCCGCCAAAATATGTCAACACAACAATAATTTTGAGATAGTTTCGTATCTGTGAAATGCAAAAAAAAATCAATACAAAATTACAGATAGATATTCAAATACAATTGCTCTCAAATCAACACATCCTTCTCTTATTTTTCAGTGGTAGAAGTTTCCTTGGTTCAACGAAAAAATTACATTCGAAACTAAGCAATTATTTCACTAACATCTGAAAAGGAAAAATTATCTCCAACTAATGACAAGATGACTACACATATAAGAGTTATCTCCTTTTAAAATCTCGCTGTTCAAAGATATGCAATAGTGATGTGATAATATGCAAAACTGTAATCGAAAAATATCTGTTTAAGTGTTAACACATTTATTCTTCTATGAACCTTAAGTGTACTGTATTCAAATCAACCCCAACGCGACACATTATTGTTATAGTATAAACAATATCATGAACTATTCAAAACACAGAAAACACACTACCCATGCGAAAAGAAAAATGATCAATGTTTTAAAGTAAATTTAAGAAAAAGCAGACATACTTTTTCTTATTAGGCTCATTTGTGCGTTCGATTTAGGCCTGGGAAGTAGCAAGTGCGAGATCGCTCCTTTGTTCTTTAATGTTATCGCACGGCATTTAGTAAGTCGATGTAATAAAGATGGCCGTGTTAAATGACTTGGGATTGATTGGTACAATCAACGAAAACGATAGCATCGATTTCGCAGAGGAGAGCAGCGATAGTGACGATGAGGTTTGAGCTAAGAAGTTTATGCCATTTCTCATTTTATTTGTACATAGTCGAGTACGTTTAAAACGATAATAGCATACACTGCCATGTGGCCCGCACGTGGCGATGTTTATGTTCAGCAGTAACCTATTTTGACGGATAGGAAAAGTTAAATCGAGAACTTCTCCGTTCTTTTGCTGGACAGTGAATTGAAGAAATTAAAAAGCATGGGAATGACATTGTTTTACCGCCAGAATAATATTTGAAGTAAACTATTTTGACGGATATTGGTGACAAATGGACAAACTGTCAAATCATTAAACTATCTAATTTTACTGGACAGAAAATTTAGAAGATTTAAAAAATATTGATTAACATTTCTTTACTGTCAGTAATCATAATCATGATTGAATACAGAAACGATTAATAAACTTAAAAAATGTCTCATCTAACATTTTAGAAAAATTGTTTATTGTTCTCTTCAAGATATTTTTGCTTTTTTTGATTTTTAGGATGCTGTTAAAATTTCAAAGAAAAAGAAAAAGAACAAAAAACTAGCAGACGAATTCAATGCCAGTTTTGTTTTCACTGACCAGCAAGATTCACAGACAGCATTTAAAGTAGATTATGGCTTAAAAATTCAACGAAAAAGACAAGATGAAACCTCCTTAGACGAGAAAATTGCAAAGGCACGAAAGAAAATAAAGAGGGAAGTGAGTATTCCTGTTGGTGACATTCAATGTAATGGCCATATATGCTAGACTTGTTTCTGATTGCAAGAAGGTAAAAGGTTTGATAAAAGGTAGATTCTTATTGTATTATTAATTACTCTGGCATTCTATCAACCTTAATACAGTAAATCTTTAGTCAGTTCAAACAAAATAAGTTAAATGTTGTTCGAATTACACAGAATTATCTTTGTGAAAATAAGAGTTCAAACTATCAGAGTTGACATTGCCCAAAATCATAACAAAAAGTCTAAAGGTGTCCTAGTAAGAAAGGAAACTACAGATCAGAAATGGCATTTTCTGGGATGAAATGTTGATTACAGAATTATCACTATTTGAAACAGTTACTGTACTGCAATACATGTTAATAGACTGTTGAGAAATCATAGATTTCATTTTGATCTTCAATAATATTGGATACTGTGACGAAGTTTTGACATATCAGTATGCGGAGTGTGGATTGAGACTTAATGTGACTATGGGTTGATGTCGGAAAGAAATTGTCCTTTTTTGAAAGAACTATTCTCAAGCTACTTCCTATTTTTCCATTATCACGCTTTTAGGTCATCTGACCCAAAGGGACAAGATGACCTTTTGCTATCATGTGCTGTCTGCTATCGTCCACAGTCTCTAAACTTTTCCTTTAAAACACTATTCCTGCTTAACACCTCAGCAGATTGCAACCAAATTTGGTCAGAAACATCATGTAGTTAGACAATACTTTGTTTCAAATCACTTCTCTTCCTCAAAACTTGAATGGATTTAATTCATATTTTGTCAGAAACACAAAGTTAGTCAATATTTTGCTTCAAAATGCTACTCTTTCATAATACTTGAATGGATTTCAACCAAATTTAGTCTGAAACATCATTGAGGGTAGTGAATTATTTCTTAAGTTCAAAAATTTGATTTTACCCTGACGGACATGGAGATGGGAATTGGTCCCAAATGAGGAAGTTAGTAAATATTTTGCTTCAAAATGCTACTCTTCTGTAAATGCTTGAATAGATTTCAACCACATTTGATCTGAAATATCATTGTGGATGGGGAATTATTTTCTAAATTCAGAAAGTTGGTTTGACTTGTAGGAACTTGGGGGGGGGGGGGGGAGTTTTCCTGAAGGGAAAAGTTTGACATTACTCTTACTTAATACTTGAATGTATTTCATTCCAATTTTGCCTAAAATATAGTTAAAGGTGGCCAATTAATTCTTAAATTCAGTAAGTTGATTTCACATTCAGGGACTTAGGGGTGGGGCCCCAAAAGGGGAAGTTAGACAATGTTTTGCTTTAAATGCTACTCCCTCTTAATTTCTGGGTGGATTTGATCTAGATTTGGTCTGAAACATTATTAGGGAGTGGCAGTGATATCAAACATGCATGAAGTGATCCTGAGATTGTCCTGACAAAACCTTATTTTTTAGATTTGGTCCAAAATCCTACATAACTCATCTTGAAGAAATAGTTTAAGCTACTTTTTGAGGTTTCATTCACACCTTTGGGGAAAATATTTGCAATTTAATTTGTAACAGAAAAAAAAAATGAAAAGTTTTTATTTTTCAGCCTAGTCAAAATTTCAACATGGTGGCCACAGCAGCAATATGTAGTGTGATTTTCATGAACAAAACCTGCCATTTATGAGTTTCTGATAGTTTCTAGGAATGTTAAAAATCTGAATTCATTAGATTTGTCAGACCACCATCAGCAAATTATGTAGTCTGTCCAACCATCTATCAATTATCTGATGACATTTAAGGACCATGGACCTCTTGATTTTTTTTAAACAAAGTGAATGCTTATTGATTCAAGTATTTGTATCTTGTTTTCCAGAAGAAAGATGACGATATTGAGAGTGGAGATGAAGAGATAGAAGAAGATGTATCTTCTGACGAGGAAATGATGACTGGTAATGAAGAGTGACACTATTTTTACCAAATTACAATGGTAGATATGATATGTGCCTAGTCATGTATACCCTGTCAGATTTCTGGAAACCATGTTAATATCTCTAAAAATGAAAATAGAACAACAGGAGAACCAAAATGAAATGAAATTGACTTCATGCAAGAGCAAAAAGGTCAGAAACTGTATACATAGCCATGTGTTAGCACAATATGTAGATATGATTTTGAAGCATCTGTATACACAATGATCAGTATTTGTAGATTTCAGGTTAAGACAGATATAATTGTATGTAAATTTTGTACGTTGTTTTATGTGTTAGACACTGTTAAAACAAAAGAAAAAAAGAAAAAGAAACAGAGAAAGAAGAACCAAGATAATGACAGTGAAGAGGTGAGTGATATTTGTTAGCTAAATGGCAACATCTGCATTGTGATGTCATCCATAATTAAGATATAGAATGTCAATTTCGATTTTGATAAGTCTAACAAAATTCTTTAATTGATGTTAGTTATGTGATAAATAAAATCTTATATCAATTCCATTTTATGTGAGATTTAAGAAACTTATTACAGTTTTTTCATTTTAGAATAAAAATCTCTAGACTGGTTTCATACATCTCATACAAACTGGAAAATCAGAAAGATCCTTGTAAGATGATGACTCAATGGAGATAAAAATGGATTATATGATAGCTTAATGACTAATTAATGAGCTTTGATTTTGATCATTTTAATCATGTACACATTGGGATTTGCAAGTTTTTTATGATACTTTTGGCTTATTCTGATGATGGGGAGAAGATATCTGATTCAGAACTGTTCAACTGATTTAAATCACATGATCACCACAACAAATGTCAGATTGTCCTTTAAAAACATGTCAATGCTAATATTTGTAAAGAACTTTCAACATTTTAAAGGATAAAATACCTTTTTCTACAAATAAGGTCCTCACATTATGGCTCTATATGTATTTCTACTGGTGCTCAGGGGATGGGCTTATTGTGTGACACTGAAATAGCAATATACATGTATATTGATAGGCTTATTTCCAAACATTACCAATACATACACAATTCATATTTCTGACCCACAGGAGCAGGAAAAGATTGAGTTTTCAGAATGCATTGACACATTTGATGACAGTGTGAGCTTCAATGATATGAATATTTCCAGACCACTAATGAAGGTAAATCACTGATTGCATTGTGGAATGAAATTTGTCCATACTCATCATATCTTAAGTTGATAACTTTTTCAGGACCAAGCATGAAAAATGCAATACTCTTTCACCTTTGTTTAATGTTGACAGAGTTAACATTTTTAAGTTTTAAAGCCTCAAGGGTTAAAGAATTTGTCCATGTCACACAAGTAGAGTCTTAAATAACTCTGTCTATGTCACTCAGAGGCAATTGATTATTTTTCTTCCTTAATTTCCTATCATGTTTAGTTGGAAGTTGTTTTCATACTAATTAATTACTATACTACATTAAGGAAGTATCCTTCCTTTACTGTTTTATACTACATTAATAACTGATGAAATGTGTGTTAGAAATGTTATTGAACTGCGACATGGGTCCATGGTCCTACTACCTGTTATGTTGTCATTCATTTGGTCTGGCTATTAACTACACTTAATCCTTGGTTATGAACCAGGATAGCTGGAGTATGCTGACGTCGAAGGTTTCAGAGGGTGACAGTTGACACAAGTTCACTTTAAAATCCCTTAATTAGAAAATCCTTCAGATAGTGTTGAACGAGAATTTGACTCTAATACTTGGTAACATGCAGATGATTTTTTTTCTACAGGGATTGGCAAACATGAATTTTGAGAAGCCAACACCCATTCAGGGAGCTACTATACCAGTGGCACTGCTTGGCAAGGACTTGTGTGCTTGTGCTGTAACAGGCTCTGGTGGGTATCTACACACAACTTAGTAGTCAACTTTAAGAAAAGCATATGACCATCTATCCCTATATTCATCAAAGGAAGTAGCCTTAACTCATGAAATTATCCTCTGTCATAGGATTCAATGTACCAATACGATTTTTAGGTCCTTTTACACAACCATTGCTATACAATGTCTGCCATGCAAAAGTTTTTCACATTTCAAATTTTGTCTCAATTTTGATCTATGGAATTCAGCTCAAGCTTGCATGTTATGATCTTGAGATAGTCCTGACCAAGTGTTTAATTTCGTCAGTTCAAAATCCATTTTGCCAACATGGCCACCATCTTGAAAAACACATTTTTTAACTTTCCAAGTTCTACTTTAACAGCTGCAGCAACCATTTTGTAGCACAATTGTGTAATCATGAATTTTCTTAACAACATCTATTTCAAATTTATCAAATCCCACCAGTGGGATTCACTTGCCTGAAATGATCCTGAGTTAGTCTGGACCACAACGGTCAAAAATTCAATAAGACTTTACCACTAAAATCAATGGCTTTTTTGTTCATAATCAGGGGAGATAACTACAAAATCTCTGTCTTAATGAGAGGATTCAACTCAAATTTTATTTATCATAATGAAAGGATTCTAATCAAATACAATTTAGCTTAATTAGGGCACTCCTAACAGATAAAGTTTGTCATAACGAAGGGATTCTAACAAGATAGAAAGGAAGGATAATGATGGGGTTCAAATAAGATATTTATCTTACGCAGGGAATTAAAATTAGACGACATTTGTCTTAATGAGGGGATTCTAATAAGATCATATTTATCTTAGTGAGGGAATTTAAATCAGATAAGATCTATCTTAATGGGGGGATTCAAATAAGATAAGATTTTTCTATGAGGAAATTCTAATAAGAAAAGATTTACCTGAATTGGGAGGGGGGATTCAAATCAGGTCCAATTTATCTTAATGAGATAAATTCAAATCAAATAAGATTTGTCTTAATGAGGGGATTAAACTCATATAGGAATTATTTTCAAAAGGGAATTCAACATAGATATGTTAACTTCAATTAAGGGAAATTTCTCAAGTTATCTTAATGAATTCAACTCAGAAAAGATTGATCTCACTTCAGGTATTGAACTCAAATTTATTTAAGACAATTTCTTTCTTGTTATTTTATGAAAATATTATATTTTTAAATGCTTTAGGTAAAACTGTGGCATTTATGCTACCAATCCTGGAACGACTGCTATACAAACCCAAACAGGATGCTGTGACACGTGTCATCGTTATGGTGCCCACAAGAGAACTGGCTATCCAGGTGTTTACTGTTGCGAAGCAACTTGCCCAGTATACCCAAATACAGATCACACTATCTACAGGTATGTTATCTCTAATGATTGTTCCTGTTAAATACCATATTAACACCTTTTAGTGGGAGACACTTTTGATGGATGTTGCATTTAGATCCAATTCAGAGGCCACATTTAGTAAGCACTTGCCTGGAAAGACCACTGGTTTTGACTCCCAATGTAATTCTGTTCAGTGAAATTGAACCTCTTTATCAAGGTTACCTGCATATAGAGGATTCATTTTCAGCTTTTTAGAGTGGTCTTTATTGACAGGTTTGACTTCGTATTAAAAACTAAAATAATCCAAAAGATTTGAATGAGGACATGTATATGAAATCTGACTTTAACAGCTAGTAACATAGGTTGATTGAATGAATTACAGTTGATAACAATGACATTCTTAGTTGTCTGTTTTACAGGTAAAAGATTGAAATATTTGCATTTTTAAGAAAAGTTAGTACCTAATACATATACCTGTTACCATAAATGTAATAGATATTGTGTATACTTTAATGTAGGTGGTTTGGACCTGAAGGCACAGGAGGCAGCACTGAGATTGAACCCAGATATTGTAATAGCCACACCTGGACGTCTCCTTGACCATCTGCAAAACTCTCCTAACTTTGGACTCAACAGCATAGAGATCCTTGTCCTGGACGAGGCAGACAGGTAAATATAGAGATAATTGACGAAGACAAGGAACAAAGGTAGACATAATGATCAACGTCTAAGGTGAGACACATGAGTAAACATAAAGATCCTTGTGTAGACACGGTAGACAGGTCAGGACAGGTAAACATAGAGATCCTTGTCCTGGATGAGGCAAGACAAGGAACGTGGGTAGACATAGAGATCCTCGTCCTAGATGAGACACATGGGTAAACATAAAGATCCTTGTGTAGACACTGTAGACAGGTCAGGACAGGTAAACAGAGATAATTGATGAAGACAAGGAACGTAGGTAGACATAAAGATCCATGTCCTAGATGAGACACGGTAGACAGGTCAGGACAGATAAACATAGTGATCCTTGTCCTGGATGAGGCAGACAGGTAAACAGAGATAATTGACGAAGACAAGGAATGTAGGTAGACATAAAGATCCTCGTCCTAGATGAGACACATGGGTAAACATAAAGATCCTTGTGTAGACACTGTAGACAGGTCAGGACAGATAAACATAGAGATCCTTGTCCTAGACAAGGTAGACAGATAAACATAGAGATCTTTGTCCTAGACAGATAAACATAGAGATCCTTGTGTAGACAAGGTAGACAGATAAACATAGAGATCCTTGTCCTAGATAAGGTAGATGGATAAACATAGAGATCCTTGTGTAGGCAAGGTAGACAGATAAACATAGAGATCCTTGTCCTAGATAAGGTAGATAGATAAACATTGAAATTGTCAACCTAGAAAAGTCAGATAGCCTTGTACAAGACAGAGAGGTAAGTATAGAGACCCTTGTCTAGATAACCTTGCCTCTGTCCCTCAGTGATGTTACAACAATTAGTTGGCTTAACTAATGAAACAATTTTGTGATGTTCCAGAATGTTGGATGAATATTTTGCGGAGCAGATGAAAGAAATCATTCGACAATGTTCCCGCACAAGGCAAACTATGTTGTTCTCAGCTACCATGACAGAAGAGGTAACAATACAGCTATAGATTAAAAGTCAGGTTCTCGTGGATAAGTATAGGTCAAGGTCACTCTACTAGAGTCACATTACCTTATCATTTTAAATGGGAACAAGTTAAGACCACTAAACCAAATTCACATAGCTCGTTTTCTTTTTAGTCACTAGAAACGGATCAAGTCAACCTTACATACCTGAATTTGCTAGTTATATGTAGATACTCACCATACAGGTAGATACTCACCATACAGGTAGATACTCACCATACAGGTAGATACTCACCAAACAGGTAGATACTCATTATACAGGTAGATACTCACCATACAGGTAGATACTCACCATACAGGTAGATACTCAGGTAGATACTCACCATACAGGTAGATACTCACCATACAGGTAGATACTCACCATACAGGTAGATACTCACTATACAGGTAGATACTCACCATACAGGTAGATACTCACCATACAGGTAGATACTCACCATACAGGTAGATACTCACCATACAGGTAGATACTCACCATACAGGTAGATACTCAGGTAGATATTCACCATACAGGTAGATACTCACCATACAGGTAGATACTCAGGTAGATACTCACCATACAGGTAGATACTCACTATACAGGTAGATACTCCGGTAGATACTCGCCATACAGGTAGATACTCACTATACAGGTAGATACTTGCCATACAGGTAGATACTCACTATACAGGTAGATACTCACCATACAGGTAGATATTCACCATACAGGTAGATACTCACCATACAGGTAGATACTCACCATACAGGTAGATACTCACCACATACAGGTAGATACTCACCATACAGGTAGATACTCACCATACAGCTAGATACTCACCATACAGGTAGATATTCACCATACAGGTAGATACTCACCATACAGGTAGATACTCACCATACAGGTAGATACTCACCATACAGGTAGATACTCACCATACAGGTAGATACTCAGGTAGATATTCACCATACAGGTAGATACTCACTATACAGGTAGATACTCACTATACAGGTAGATACTCACCATACAGGTAGATACTCACTATACAGGTAAATACTCACCATACAAGTAGATGCTCACCATACAGGTAGATGCTCAGGTAGATGCTCACCATACAGGTAGATGCTCACCATACAGGTAGATACTCACCATACAGGTAGATACTCAGGTAGATACTCACCATACAGGTAGATACTCACCATACAGGTAGATACTCACTATACAGGTAGATACTCAGGTAGATACTCACCATACAGGTAGAAACTCACTATACAGGTAGATACTCACCATACAGGTAGATAAGGTAGATAATCACCATACAGGTAGATAATCACTATACAGGTAGATACTCACTATACAGGTAGATACTCAGGTAGATACTCACCATACAGGTAGATACTCACTATACAGGTAGATACTCACTATACAGGTAGATACTCACTATATAGGTAGATATTCAGGTAGAAACTCACCATACAGGTAGATACTCACTATACAGGTAGATACTCACCATACAGGTAGATATTCAGGTAGATACTCACCATACAGGTAGATACTCACTATACAGGTAGATACTCACTATACAGGTAGATATTCAGGTAGATACTCACCATACAGGTAGATGCTCACCATACAGGTAGATACTCACCATACAGGTAGATACTCACCATACAGGTAGATGCTCACCATACAGGTAGATACTCACCATACAGGTAGATGCTCACACTACAGTTAGATACTCGCCATACAGGTAGATACTTGCCATACAGGTAGAGATACTCAGTATTTGAAAGTGAATGAACATGAAAGTCAAGGTGCACTTATATGAAGGTCAAAGACACTAATGAAAAGGTCAAGGTGACCTGAATTAAAAGTCACTGAACCATATCTTTGCAGATTACAATCCAGAGGGCACCATAAACAATGTGGTCATGCTAATATCATATCCATCATTTACACTCTAATTAGCCTCCAAACAGTGGTGAATTACACTATCCAAAATGTTTCCACGCCAGAATATTAATGCAGTATTTCCTTGTAGATTGAGTATCTGGTTAGGACATATTCTATTATCACATTGGAAATGGGTTTAGACGGATATTGAATTAAGCTCTGTACATGCATTCCTATGTACATTGATTCATCCATGCTTGGGTATTTTCCACACAATAGCAAGAAACAAACTTTATAGTTACCATTGTGCCATAAGTGCATTTTGCTTTTGAGAATTTCTCCAGTTAAATACTTCTTTTTGTTACATTGGAAACAAAAGGGAAAAAAATACAAATTTCATTTGTATGAAACATGTCCATAAAATCCTGGAACTTGTACAGCTGTTCAGCCAGCATTCTGAGAGTGTCATTTGCTATTGAGAAGTTCTCAATTGTTTTTATAATTTTTGGTTACCATGGAAACAAGCAAAATGACAAGTTTTGCTGTGTCTAAAGTAAAATATTCAGACTTTTTGAGATAAGTATCGATACTTTGCCCACTTATCATCTATTACTTAATGGTGACTTAGTGATGGAGGAGTTATCATTTTTTCTTATTACCATGGAAACAGATCAGAAATAAAATGTTTTAAGGGTTTCATGGCAACCAAAATTTCCAAGAACTACCTGAAACTTTGTACAAGCTAGTGCTTGCTTTGTGCATTTTGCTACTGGGGTTGTTTTGACTTTGGATATTTCTCTTTCTGTTGTCTGTTGGAAATTAGCATCAATCATTGGGAAAGTTTTCAAGTTTTATAAGTTACCGTCCTATTTATATATATCCCATGATAAATAATACATCAAAGTTTATTGATTATTGTTGTTATAATTTATTCGTAAATGATGCCACACCATACTCAAAAACATATCAGTAAAAGATGGTCTACATCAAAATATCAGTAACAGTGATGGAATGGAGTTAATACCTGTTATTGTGATATTTATAAATATTATTGTATATCTTTCTGTTAAACATTGGGGTGTGGGGGATAATGCTTTGCTTTATCTTGTTTTAAGATTTCTATCATATTTGTAATTATTTGTTATTATTGTTTGATATTTGTTTATTTACCATTTTATTGTTTGATATTTGTTGTTAGGTAAAAGACTTGGCAGCAGTTTCTCTGAGGAATCCTGTGAAAATCTTTGTCAATGAAAGTACAGATGTGGCTCTTGGCCTTCGTCAGGAGTTTGTGAGAATACGTCCCAACAGAGAGGGTGACCGTGAGGCCATTGTAGCAGGTAATTCTTCCTAGTCTAGGCACCAGGAGACATTTAAGCTCGTCTTTTACATTGACATGCCTTCACTTGATAATATACAAACTTTACAATTTTGTTAAAATTGCTTGTCATTTTGATGAACATGATTTAAACCTCAAAATGTAATAAATCATGACTGGAAATTGACTGTTTGAATCAAGTATATGACATTCTAAATTTTATGTTTCATTTTGGAGATTTTGATTTGTAAATATAGAACGGATATGATATCCGTGAAAATCAATGCTTCCAGCAGCCCATCTTTACTTGTTTTCTATATTGTAGCTCTAGTGAGCAGAACATTTCGCGACCAGTGTATCGTGTTTATACAGACAAAGAAACAGGCACATCGCATGCACATAGTCCTTGGACTTTTAGGAGTGAATGTAGGCGAGTTACACGGCAATCTCTCACAGGCACAGGTAAGATAATGTTGAGTTAAGTAATGCGAGTTAAGATTATATCAGGTTAGATAAGATAAGGTAAGATAACATTGAGTTCAGTAATGCGAGTTAAGATTATATCAGGTTAGATAAGATAAGATAAGATAACATTGAGTTAAGTAATGCGAGTTAAGATTATATCAGGTTAGATAAGATAAGGTAAGATAACATTGAGTTAAGTAATGCGAGTTAAGATTATATCAGGTTAGATAAGATAAGGTAAGATAACATTGAGTTAAGTAATGCGAGTTAAGATTATATCAGGTTAGATAAGATAAGGTAAGATAACATTGAGTTAAGTAATGCGAGTTAAGATTATATCAGGTTGGATATGATAAGATAAGATAACATTGAGTTAAGTAATGCGAGTTAAGATTATATCAGGTTAGATAAGATAAGATAACATTGAGTTAATTAATGCGAGTTAAGATTATATCAGGTTAGATAAGATAAGTTAAGATAACATTGAGTTAAGTAATGCGAGTTAAGATTATATCAGGTTAGATAAGATAAGATAAGATAACATTGAGTTAAGTAATGCGAGTTAAGATTATATCAGGTTAGATAAGATAAGATAACATTGAGTTAAGTAATGCGAGTTAAGATTATATCAGGTTTGATAAGATAAGGTAAGAAAACATTGAGTTAAGTAATGCGAGTTAAGATTATATCAGGTTAGATAAGATAAGGTAAGATAATGTTGAGTTAAGTAATGTGAGTTAAGATTATATCAGGTTAGATAAGATAAGGTAAGATAATGTTGAGTTAAGTAATGCGAGTTAAGATTATATCAGGTTAGATAAGATAAGGTAAGATAATGTTGAGTTAAGTAATGCGAGTTAAGATTATATCAGGTTAGATAAGATAAGGTAAGAAAACATTGAGTTAAGTAATGCGAGTTAAGATTATATCAGGTTAGATAAGATAAGGTAAGATAATGTTGAGTTAAGTAATGCAAGTTAAGATTATATCAGGTTAGATAAGATAAGATAATGTTGAGTTAAGTAATGCGAGTTAAGATTATATCAGGTTAGATAAGATAAGGTAAGATTATTTGTGTTTTTGTTGGCAAGTCTACATATATTAGTCCTACTGACATTTTTATACGTTCATAGCCTAAATAGAGAAAATACCTCGAGCTCCTGTTTTATAATACTTCATTATTGCTATTAATATATGTATGTCTGCTTCTCCTTTATGAAACAGCGATTAGAGACTCTAAAAAAGTTCAAGCTCGGTGAGGTAGATGTTTTACTGGCTACAGATCTGGCAGCTAGAGGTCTGGACATACAAGGTGTGAAAACTGTAAGTACCTACTACCATGTAAAACCAGATGTATGTGTACAAAGCTTTGGATATTATTCAAAAGTCTAAAAATGTATTGTTACTTTAAAGTATATGTATCCTATTTCAACAATTTAAATGTCACAGTTGTTTTCTGACAGAACCTGTCCTATGAAGTGTTTGCCTTTTATCATCAGCATATTTTTGTATAATATGTTATCAGATATTGGGATGAGCTCTCCCCACAACTTTTATCACAAGGCTACACCAGAATATTTTTAGACTGTTTTTTACCAGTTATAGGTCCATTCATTGGAGGACGCCCTCCCCACAACTTTTATTATAAGGCTGCACCAGAATATTCCTCTGTAATTAATTCATCCAGTAACTTTTAATTTATCAATGACAATTTATCTCCTACTTTCTGTTTCATTGATTTTTTGATGGATAGTTTTCATTCTAACCTGACTCACTATGTTAATGTAACTTAAGTATTTTCAACCATTTTCCAGAAAAAGCGAAAATAAAAAATGTTGATTGATGATGTACATCCAAATACACCCAAGCATTCAAACAATTATGATGAACTCGTCTGTCTGATGAAGGTTGCCAAAACAGACGACTGCTTTCCTTAAAATTTCTCAGCATGAACGGCCTTTATCTGATTATTTTGGATCATGTAACAGGACCATTGTTGTTTGCCTTTATTACCAGTTGACAATCAACCTGATTCCCTTTAGTGTTGGGGTAAACATGATTAACTGTTTTACTTTGCCTGTAGCTTCAGGAAAGAGGTTGTGTTGGTTCCAACACCTCAGTTTGACTGCTGACTGATCAGACATGTGACAAGTGTATAGTACAGTTCATTCTGTAACAGATTTTCACATAAATTTCTTCACCCCTATTTAGGTGATAAATTTTACCATGCCAAACACGACAAAACACTACGTACATCGAGTGGGAAGGACAGCTCGTGCCGGACGGAAGGGCAGGTATGTTTACATTTATCATAGAATGTGTAAAATATTAAACATAAAAGATGTTAGTTCTACATCCAGTAGGGAAATATTTAGTACCTAATCACTGAAGTAGAGTAGACATTCATATTTTAGCGATAGTCTTTATTTTTATGGTTCTGTCACCAAGTCACCTGATTTCATCAGGTCAAAAAGATATTGACCCTATAATGACCTGCTTAAATCTTGTAAAACACTACAATCACCTGATACTTCACCGCTTTTTATCAGTATTCGGAAATCTCAAATTCAATTTCTTCATCTGATATTCTAAAATAATTTTCAAGCATTTAAGCGTTACATAGAACAGTATTTAAAACTTATACAATAGTATTGACAACTTACCTAATGACCCTTTAACATCCTGTCACCTTTGATTTTGAAGCCCATGACCAGATATTATTTGGCGAGAGGTTGGTGACATGCTATGATTGCATTTGTTACAGTTTCTGTATGTTGTTGTTGCATAAATTCATTGCTGCAATAATTTTCCATGGAGTGATAATGCACAAAAATAACAAGGCTGATGGACTTTGAAATAATGTATATCATAACATGTACTCTGGTTTACTGTATAACATGACATGGCCGATGGATTAGGAATTGTTGTATAACATGACATAACTGATAAACTAAGATTTGCTGTATAACATGACATGGCCGATGGATTAGGAATTGAAGTATAACATGACATAACTGATAAACTAAGATTTACTGTATAACATGACATGGCTGCTAGACCGTGGTTTACTGTTTAACATGACATGGTTGATAATTTATGCTGTGTGTGTATAACATGACGTGGTTCCTGAACCATGATCAATTGTAGAATATTACATTGCTAATTTGAGATATTATAGTGATATTGTTAAATTGTATATTTACACTGAAAATATAACACATGTTATATGTACAAAGTGTTTATTGACACCGTAAATATAACCTATGTTATATGTACAAAGTATATATTGACACTGTAAATATAACCTATGTTATATGTACAAAGTATATATTGACACTGTAAATATAACCTATGTTATATGTACAAAGTATATATTGACACTGTAGATATAACCTATGTTATATGTACAAAGTATATATTGACACTGTAAATATAACCTATGTTATATGTACAAAGTATATATTGACACTGTAAATATAACCTATGTTATATGTACAAAGTATATATTTACACTGTAAATATAACCTATGTTATATGTACAAAGTATATATTGACACTATATATAACCTATGTTATATGTACAAAGTATATATTTACACTGTAAATATAACCTATGTTATATGTAAAAAGTATATATTGACACTAAATATAACTTATGTTATATGTACAAAGTGTATATTTACATTGTGTTGCTCTTCTTTAAAAAATGGAATGAAGTTTAAATGTATTTGTTCTGTTATCAGGTTCACATATAATGTTTATACATGTTTTGATGGTTTATGATAACAGGTCTGTGACATTGGTTGGTGAGCAGGAGAGAAAGATACTTAAGGAAATTGTTAAACAGGCCAAAACACCGCTTAAAACCCGCATAGTGCCACAAGGTATTTTTTGTCAGAGTATCAGTGAGAGTTGTGGTCAGTAGCTCCAGGAAATGATGCCGGTGAAAAATGGTGTAGAATTGTCATATTGACACAGAACAATCCAGTGAATTTTTTTATATATATCAACTGGTTTGAGGTTTACTCTACCAGTTAGATTTAAACTTTATGCTATGAAAATTTCTTCTTGTATGATAACAAAGCTCAATTGAAACTTATTTGAGACCAAAATGATCACAGATCTTTCTTAATTTTCTTTGATTATATAGGATGTTTCTTAAAAGATTACATAAGTAAATAGTAAATTTATTTTGAAATTTACAGAGGTGATCACAAAGTACCGGGACCGTATTAGTCGTATGGAGAAGGAGGTCGCTCAGATCGAGGTACAGGAAAAGGAAGAACGTGAGCTTCGTGCTACAGAGAACCATATGAATAAGGCACAGAACCTTCTCAATGCAGGAGGGGAAGTGGCCCCTAAAAGGGGCTGGTTCCAGACTCACAAGGACCGTATGCAGGAGAAAGGTACCAAGGCTGTATTTCATCAAGTTCTGAAGACTTTGTACTACTTGTAAATGTTCAGCAAACCTGTAGAAACAATTTTATTTAATGTGAGATAGCCTTGGTACATTGTACCTCATGTTCGAGGAATACCACATTGTACCTCATGTTCGAGGAATACCAACAGAGTATGTCCCCTGGCCATGAAAGCATGAACCTTATCACTTAATGTCTGCTTGTCATTTTCAGTCTTCTAGGTAGATCATTACCTTTCAGTTAATCACAGCTTGGTAAAGACCTGTGTCTAAAGTGCTGTTTGTTTTCGGGTAATTTTTTTTAATAAAAAAAGACATCTTTTTGTGGATGGGAAATGGGTTGATTGTGTTTGGTTTATCTGAATGTTTACAAGATTATGAGAAATATTCCTTTGTTTATTTCCTTGTTTATACAGGGAACTTAAATAGCTTCGTGTATCAGTGTTTAAGATACCAAAGCCCACTATAATCATTCTTGAGAAGTACTGGATGGATCCTTCACAATTTTCATATGTAGGTTCCTCTTGGTCCCAAGTTGTGCCAGTTTGATTTTGGTACTGATCACAAAAACAAAATGGCTGACAGATGACCATCTTAGATTTGGCAGTTAAAAATTACTATCGTTATCAATATTTTTAAAAAGAAGAAATTTCACATCGTTAATTTGAAAATCTAAGTGAAGATTAGAAAAGAAGGGTACAGCTCCCAACTTTTGATGAACGTATAAAGACCAAACAATGGTTGGCACCACGATCCCTCGAAGATCGGGGGGTGAATGTTTATGTCATTAGTGGTGTTCATGTCTTTTATCTTATTTTCTAGAAACATTACGACTTGGAAAGTTTTCTGGAACTGGAACTAATAAAAAGATGGCAAAGAAAAAGAAGACAGTAAGTTGTGTTTGTTTACAAATTGTATAAAGAATTAGAAAAGGTTTGTTTTTTGGGATTGTCTAGACCAGAGTACTACTGATGTCATTTTCCCCCATTACCTTTTTTCTTCTTTCATTAAAAAAAGTGGGGGGGAAGTCTCAGAAACGGACAAATTCTCAAAGTAGGGGATAAAACTTAAAAAATAAGTGTTGTGTATCTTGTCTCTGGGATCACTTTTGATCCATTTTTAACAAACCCTTTTGAGTTCTCCCCTAGTTCCTGCCTCTGGGTAAAATCTGAGGCCAGAATGATCAGCTGTATTCATCCCAAAATTCATTTACATATATTTTCCTACATGGTTAGTATTCCCTAATTCTTAGTTTTATCCTTGATAACATGAACATGGAAAAATTAAATAGGTATAAATATGATAATACTTAACTTTCAATATCTCAACATTTCAGCTTTTCTGCATTGTCTTTTATATAAGTTGATTAAAGATTTACTAGCAGTCCGAGGATGTTGTGTTCGAGCTTATATTGACTTGTTTTAACACTGTTTCCTCAACAGTCGGAGGACCGAGTCCTTCACGAGCTTTCAAAGTCACATCTTTACTCCACCAAGTCCTTAAAAAAATCATACCGGCCACAGAAACTTCGGGTACATAACGAGGATGACACATCAGGTAAGGAAAATATGAAGATAAAGGATCTCACCTGTGTGTCAATGTGATGTGGAATTCTGGGAATATAGGAATAATTTGATATATCATGAACATTAAATATCAAACTATTTATCAATTTCAATGGATTCCATATTACACTGACAAGAAGGTAAGATTCTATTTATCTTATAACCCATATTTTCAAAAAATGAGTAAAAACTCTCAAATGAATTTCCCGATAAGACCAACTCATCCTGACACAGTCACTTTTTTATGCCCAATCATGTGACATCATCAAGATGTGAATCGTTACAATAGTGTTACTACACTTGTGTTTTATGATATTTATCAAATGGCAGTATAACAAGATACAACAGGCCAGTTATGTGATTATAAATTTTAACCGTCCGCCCCATCATAACTTTAGCAGTTCTGTTGTTCACATTTTTCTTGTGATATTAACAAATGTTAAATGAAAACATGAATGAAAAAGATCCTTGTAATAAAAAATATTTGAAAAAAGCATTGTGCACCAAAACTATTTAATATGTTTAAAGATAAATGGAAAAAACAACATATCCAGGAAGCTTCAATTTGTGTATACCCCCAGTATGTCTTTTTCTTGCTGCCAGGTCAATCTAAGAATAATAAGAAAAAGAATAAAGGACAGAAAAGGAAGTCAGCCTTCGATCGGGAACTCACAGACACCGGCAAGTCAGCTGTCAAGAAGTTTAGGGCTGGGTAAGTTTGTAGTATGTGTGTGATGGAGATCAACTTTGTATTTGCTTCTCTCCATGTTAGTATCAGATTTAGGGCTGGGTAAGTTTGTAGTATGTGTGTGATGGAGATCAACTTTGTATTTGCTTCTCTCCATGTTAGTATCAGATTTAGGGCTGGGTAAGTTTGTAGTATGTGTGTGATGGAGATTTGTTTCTTTCCATGTAAGTATCATGTAACGTGTTAAAGCTGTACTTCTTATGTATAGTAATGGGAGCTATATGACTTTATTGATCTGCTAATATTCAGATAATGTTATATGTACTCATACACCATAGATTATGTTAACTCAGGAAAAATGTAAAATTCCTAATATGAGCATACTATTGATATTAATTGATTTCAGTCCTTCATACAAAGAAAGACAGGAGATGGGCATGAAAGGAAAGTCAACAGGAAATAAGAACAGATTTAAGTAAGTTTATACAAACTTGTATAAAATTGAAATTTACTATCAAATATATTCAACAGTATCTAATCCACAGCTTAGATTTGTCAACGACAGCAGTAAATTACTTAATTGTGACTCTTTCTTCCATGAAATCTTGACACAAATCAATTCTTTGATTTACAGTCAGTAAACCTAGACAGTTTTGTAATTATATTCGTCACTTCATCTGTCCGTCCGTCTGTCCGTCTTGATGCCCGTTTGTCTGTCCATCATAATTTTGTCTGTAGCACCACACAAACACTATAAGATGTATAAACCTGAAACTTCAAAGGTCGATAGATCTCAACAAGAACAAGGGCAGTGCACAAGAACCATCACTCTCTTGTTGCCCTTTACTATTTTTCATACTTAAATTTTGTCCCATTCAGGGAGCATAACCTGTCTCTGATGGCCCTTGTTTAACAGGTCTCCACCCCACATCTTTATTTAACTAAGTATGCATTAATTGTTTTTTGTCTGTTACAGGAAGAAGAAGTAATCGTCATTGTGATACTATTATACACTACATTGTATGTATATCATTACCACATATGTAACTAATAAATTTTTGACTCAATTGGAGTTGTTTTTTTCTGTTATAAATATATCTGAGGAATTGGATAACTTTTTCTCTTTCATCAGCTAAAATCAGGTCGTTACAACCAGTGCACCAGACCCACAAGTTGTGAGCAGGTCATTACCACCAGCTCACTAGATTCACAAGTTCGGTTCAGATTGGTCTGGTCAGGTCATTACCACCAGCTCATGAGATCCACAAGTTCAGTTCAGATTGGTCTGGTCAGGTCATTACCACCAGCTCATGAGATCCACAAGTTCAGTTTAGATTGGTCTGGTCAGGTCATTACCACCAGCTCATGAGATCCACAAGTTCAGTTTAGATTGGTCTGGTCAGGTCATTACCACCAGCTCACAAGATCCACAAGTTCAGTTCAGATTGGTCTAGTCAGGTCATTACCACCAGCTCACCAGATCCACAAATTCAGTTCAGATTGGTCTGATCAGGTCATTACCACTAGCTCACCAGATCCACAAGTTCAGTTCAGATTGGTCTGGTCAGGTCATTACCACTAGCTCATGAGATCCACAAGTTCAGTTTAGATTGGTCTAGTCAGGTCATTACCACTAGCTCATGAGATCCACAAGTTCAGTTCAGATTGGTCTAGTCAGGTCATTACCACCAGCTCATGAGATCCACAAGTTCAGTTTAGATTGGTCTGGTCAGGTCATTACCACCAGCTCACCAGATCCACAAGTTCAGTTTAGATTGGTCTAGTCAGGTCATTACCACCAGCTCACCAGATCCACAAGTTCAGTTTAGATTGGTCTGGTCAGGTCATTACCACTTGCTCATGAGATCCACAAGTTCAGTTCAGATTGGTCTGGTCAGGTCATTACCACCAGCTCATGAGATCCACAAGTTCAGTTCAGATTGGTCTGATCAGGTCATTACCACTAGCTCATGAGATCCACAAGTTCAGTTCAGATTGGTCTGGTCAGGTCATTACCACCAGCTCACCAGATCCACAAGTTCAGTTTAGATTGGTCTAGTCAGGTCATTACCACCAGCTCACCAGATCCACAAGTTCAGTTTAGATTGGTCTGGTCAGGTCATTACCACTAGCTCATGAGATCCACAAGTTCAGTTCAGATTGGTCTAGTCAGGTCATTACCACCAGCTCATGAGATCCACAAGTTCAGTTTAGATTGGTCTGGTCAGGTCATTACCACCAGCTCACCAGATCCACAAGTTAAGTTTAGATTGGTCTAGTCAGGTCATTACCACCAGCTCACCAGATCCACAAGTTAAGTTCAGATTGGTCTAGTCAGGTCATTACCACTAGCTCACCAGATTCACAAGTTCAGTTTAGATTGGTCTAGTCAGGTCATTACCACTAGCTCACCAGATCCACAAGTTCAGTTTAGATTGGTCTGGTCAGGTCATTACCACTAGCTCATGAGATCCACAAGTTAAGTTCAGATTGGTCTGGTCAGGTCATTACCACTAGCTTATGAGATCCACAAGTTCAGTTTAGATTGGTCTGGTCAGGTCATTACCACTAGCTCATGAGATCCACAAGTTCAGTTTAGATTGGTCTGGTCAGGTCATTACCACCAGCTCATGAGATCCACAAGTTCAGTTCAGATTGGTCTGGTCAGGTCATTACCACCAGTTTTCCAGATCCACAAGGTGGAGTCAGCTCATCATTACTGGCTCAGATTATTACCACCAGACCCACAAGGTCAGATTGACTCATTACCTCAAGTTCACCCAAACCTTTATGTCAACTTTTTGTGTAAAGTCCACACTGGGGTTATTACCACTAGTTTACCAGACCTGTATTTAATAAGAGTTAACTCCCTTACGGTTGCAGTTTTATCAGGATTATAAGTTGACACATTAATAAAGTTACTAGTCAATGCAAGTTTTTGTCATTTCCTGACCATTTGTCATTAAGGTTCCTGGTACTGTCCAGGAATTATAAGTTAGAATATAAAGACTCTTGTTTGACATTGTAAGGAGGAAAACAAGAGTTCAGACCGAGTTCTTGGCTACCATCATTGTATGTTCTTTATAAGTTTTCTATTTGTGAGATTTTCCTCTTCTTTTCACCTCTTCCTTGTTTTTTTATAAAGAAAAAATAAATTGACAATTAATCCTTCAAATGGTAACATCAATAAACAAGAGCAGTATTTCTTAAGATTTAGAGGTTACACATTTTTACTGTCCTGTCTTCTCAAGGTATAAAGGTAATAGATTTTTGCTGTCCTGTCTTCTCAAGGTATAGAGGTAACACATTTTTACTGTCAAATCTTCTCAAAGTATAGAGATAACACATTTTTACTGTCCTGGCTTCTCAAGGTATATAGGTAACACATTTTTACTGTCCTGTCTTCTCAAGGTATAGAGGTAACACATTTTTACTGTCAAATCTTCTCAAGTTATAGAGGGAACACATTTTTACTGTCCTGTCTTCTCAAGTATAGAGGTGACACATTTTTACTGTCAAATCTTCTCAAGGTATGACACATTTTTACTGTCAATATAGGTAACACATTTTTACTGTCCTGTCTTCTCAAGGTATAGAGGTAACACATTTTTACTGTCAAATCTTCTCAAGTTATAGAGGGAACACATTTTTACTGTCCTGTCTTCTCAAATATAGAGGTGACACATTTTTACTGTCAAATCTTCTCAAGGTATAGAGGGAACACATTTTTACTGTCAAATCTTCTCAAGGTATAGAGGTGACACATTCTTACTGTCAAATCTTCTCAAGGTATAGAGATAACACATTTTTATTGTCAAGTCTTCTCAAGGTATAGAGATAACACATTCTTACTGTCAAATCTTCTCAAGGTATAAAGGTAACACATTTTTACTGTCAGTCTTCTCAAGGTGTAGAAGTAGCACATTTTTACCGTCAAGTCTTCTCAAGGTATAGAGATAACACATTTTACTGTCAAATTTTCTCAAGGTATAGAGATAACACATTTTTACTGTCAAATCTTCTCAAGGTATAGAAGTAACACATTTTACTGTCAAATCTTCTCAAGGTATAGAGATAACACATTTTACTGTCAAATTTTCTCAAGGTATAGAGATAACACATTTTACTGTCAAATTTTCTCAAGGTATAGAAGTAACACATTTTACTGTCAAATCTTCTCAAGGTATAGAAGTAACACATTTTACTGTCAATTCCAATATGACCAACTGTCAACTATTTTGTTACCATCACTTAAAATGTTAACTTATCTCAACAAGGAACAAAAGGTTACCTGTATATGAAATTTTAGAATTACTTAAGTAATCCTACAGTAATTAAAAATAAATAGAGATAACAACCTTCAACTCTTAACATCCAAGATGGCAATCTGTCTTCCATTTTAATTTTTTTCTAAATTGGTCCCAAAATAAACAGCTCAAGTCAAGGCTTTTCAAGATAGAGTGATACAAAGAAAACGCCAGAAAAAAGCAGCATGTCAACGCAATCATTATCTAAACTCAAATTCAATAAGACTTGGGCAAAATTTGAACAAATGAAAGCTTTACACAGAGACTCCTGAAAAGTACAAAGAGAATAAGATCAGGTGTTCCAGAAGAGTATACGACAATGGAACTAACAGACAAACTAACGAGTATCAAACACGTCCAACTTCGTATCGCACAAAGAAATATATTTCTCAGTCAGATCACTTTGACGACTGTAAATCTTCCCCGTAATTTTCATTAACCAACTCTGTGTTATGAGTTTGTCCATCAGTTGACAACTTCTTGCATGAAAATCATGATAATATGAACAGGCTTCGAATATTTTGGTCTATAGCTTTCTTGTAATTTAAAGGCAAGATGTCACCAATATATCTGACTTGAAAATGAATGACTTTGCAAGGTCTTTGTGACTTATTTTAATAAGACCTACAATAAACTTAGCTTCATATAATAACAAAAACAAGTCGGACAACAGAGGTGGAAAGTTAGTCCCAAGAGGTATGCCAATAATTGGAAGATCTTACCACCAAACTCGACTAAGATGTTGTCAACCAGAAACTTTATCGTTTTTCATGATTTCATCCTCTTTACATTTTCTCTTTGATCTGGACTTTTTTTTCACAGAATATGCTTCAGTATAGTTCACAACCATATGTTTGTACCGCTGTTCACCTTTCTTAGAAAAGAGGACTGCCATAATAGAGAATGCAGGCGTTCTTTCAGTTAAGTATGGGTATGATGGTGTAAAGAGTGGGAAAATCAAATGTTCTTAAAGAAGAAATTGGTTTTCAAGGAGAGGGCATGAAAGATTGATCAAAAGCTCTCTTGAGTTCTCTAAAATTCATATACTATTGATTCCTTTTCTTGAGTAAACAGTATCACATTAAGATGATAACCCAGATGTGACAGTGCTAAGAATTTTAGTTTGTAGTTTCAACAAAAGTTTAGGTTGAACAACTAGACCAGCCAGCAATAAATCGTTGTTTATATGGATTCATGTGAAGTTTAAGAATCCAATATAAACGGAGGAGGTCCATATCCTTGTCAATAAAGGGCAATCTAAATTATTGTAATACGGACGCATGATTAGACAATATTTCCTCTTTTGAAACATTATATAGTGTATAGGTAGGGTTTCCTTCGTTATCAAACATGCCTAGTTCTTTTTGTATACAGGGAATGTAATAATGTCTGCAGACAAGGATCGTGTCATTGGACGCCTTATCTGCAGACACAATAACATATCTGTCATGTAAATTTTGAAGTGTGTATTAAACATCAGGATCGACGAACGCTGGCCTGTGTTTTGTTTTCATTTCCGATTTCAAGATGCAAATTATTTCGAGGAAAATGGATCGATTGGATTTTACACTCAAACATAATGGTTTCTGTTAAGTATTCATTGGATTTTCAAACATGACATCCGCTAGATTTATTGCAATGCAGTTGTTTTTTGTTACGATTACGTCTTGTTTGAGGAGTGAATAAAGCCATCATGTTAAGTGTTACCGCATCCAGGACTGGACAAATTTCCTACTGAGTCCACACTGTCATTGCGGACATATGGTGCAGCAGTGCCAATGAGTCTAATATAGTGTTCCTCACATTGTTTACGATTGTACGGTGGTATTTGTTTCCGAAATACGGACATTCATCGACAGTATGGAATTGCCCTGGAGGCTGAAATGTTGATACAAACATTGATTCTCTCCGCGGTTCACTGCTAAACGATGACCCTCCATACGTTGTCTTAACTGTCCTTTTGTTGCACCACCATATATCAAACATTGGTAGTTTTTACAATATTGGGGCTCAAAACTTCTTGTAGTTTAAACCTCATTAGATTACTTTTGAGGTTCTTTTGAGTAACTGTATTATTACAAGTTTGGCAGTTTTTGTCCAGCATTTCGAAATGTTGCACAGTTCGTATGTGTCTTGATTGACTAAATGTGTCCGTAAGGAATTTATAATTGTACTGCAAAGTCAGATTTTTTATAGTTGAAATCATCAGCGCTTTGTGTAAAATGAGTAACTTCCCTGAGGACAATCCGGGGGTACTCTGTATTCCAATAATAGGTCCCGTACCCTTGGGACCTGCTAAGGGTGCCCTTTTAATACTTGGGCGCCGACTCATCATGGTATTTGCTACTGGGTTAGAAGTGCTCTCAGGGGCAAAGCTGTCCGTACAAAAAACAACAAGAAATACCAACATGTCAACATAATCATAATTCAAATTTTAACGATCACAATTGAAGACGGTCACCTGTCGGATCTTGACTTTTTCTGGAATTGAAAAAGTGCAAGGGTCTCTGTATAACTCGCCTGTCTGTATCTCCGACGCAGGGTGTATCCCTGAGTGCCAACATTGTAACCCCCTACAGGACAGTTTGTTTTGATAGTGAAATAGCCTTTTCCCTTATAGAAGTAATAGTTCCAACAGGTAAATTTACCTATAAACTTAACCTGTTGGCACTCAGCAACTGGTTTGCAGTTTTATTTGCCATTAGCCTTTCGGTTTATGTTCATGGTACCTTTTTATTACAAATTTTAAGGATATGTTGAAACAAGATTCAATTTTGTAAGTAATTTTATTATTAACCTTATCAGGTATGAAGAAACCTATTTTATATATCTTGTGAAATGTTTGAATGTCTGAATTTTTATTTTATTTTGAATGCAGTATTTATGATAATTTTGTCAAATTTAAATAAATATCCAATTTATTTCCGTAAGTTATACAACTTATTTGATAACTGACGGTTAAAAGGACAAAGACATTCACACTCTTACCATCATACACACTATGTCATTATACAGCATGTTGGTATAAAATTTTTGAAGGAAACTAGAAAAATACTAATTAAATTGTGACAATAAATCTTTCCTACGTTTATTTGCTGATGTTAGATATTATCCTAAATTTTTTTTCTTTTTTTTTTGTATTTTCGAGTTTGAGTAACTGAATGAATTCAAACATACTTGGCTTATCAAAATGATATGGCTGAATAAAATTGGTGCGCATGTCTGCATAACATTTACATTTAATAATAAAATTCTATTCGTCTTCTATATCGTTCTCATTACATAATATACACTATCTTTCTTCTCTAGGTACGTCACTGTATCGCCAAACGGATGTTCGAAATAAGTTTCTGAGAATTATGATTATCTAGCTTATGTATAGGTATAACTGGATTTTAATACTTTCAACCAGATGTTAATATAAAAATCCTTTTGATGAAGAATTTACTTTCGTATGACATTCTTGTTGAAAATTGTTAAATAAACGTTGTTTATAGACAATATTATGAAATTAAGCAGAACTGCTATTGGTATCTTCAAACATGTTTCCAAGGCAGACAGTTAAAAGGTCACGTTTTAAATTAAGGATCCAAGGGTCAATGTTTTCCACCATATCATCATAAATATTTTATCTTCCATATTTTAGATAATTGACTTTATTCACATATACCTTGTGTTTGTCTACACATGTTGTACTGATGGACCCTTAGTTTAAAAGTTAATAAAGCTAAATGAAACTGAAATGGCTATCAATCATTCCTCATTGATAAATTAGTAGATTTGATACCAGTTACTAGAAATATGATATTTTCTTAACCGATAATGACATTGTTTTCATAACCATAATCATCCCATCTTTGAAATAACGTTTTGTTGAGTAGCAGGTGTAATTATGTTTTTGTTGCTATGAGAAGTTTGCATTCAGATTTTTCTGTCCTTAAAGA
Organism: Ylistrum balloti; assembly: GCF_031769215.1. Classification (NCBI taxonomy): domain Eukaryota; kingdom Metazoa; phylum Mollusca; class Bivalvia; order Pectinida; family Pectinidae; genus Ylistrum; species Ylistrum balloti. The sequence continues at coordinate 835,139 of NW_026782259.1, read as the reverse complement.
TTGCATTTGAATTTTAAATAAAACCCATAATCTTTCTTCTGTATCATGGCTAATGCTCAGTTTGACCTTTAGATTGGTGAAAACAGACTGGGTGGTCAGAACTTAGTACATGACGGCAATAAGTATAGGGCTAAATTTACTGTTGCGAAAGGTAAATCAAATATTATTTAAAAAGAAAAATGGTTATAAGCTATGTAATAAAAGATATTTCTTTCCTTTCTATTTTCCTTTTAGGTATATTTGTTTTCATTTCGAATACCCTACTTTTATCTAAGATACTTTTCTCTTTATGTCTAGGTTTTGATTCGGGTTCTTTATTGTATGACACTAAACTGATTATTATTTGTGTAATGTCTGGTAATTAAGTTAAATATTGTATATTTTCTGTGACAGATTACTAAGATCAATATTAGCTCTATTGTGGGTTCTTTTTCCTTCATGTTATACTGATTTTAGAAATATGTTAGGTTTCTATATGTTTTAGTGCTGAATAAAGTAAAACCTAATTATTCAGTATTTTTCATCAAAATAAATTAATAGATTTTGTTTAATATCCCAATCATATGAAGGTTGTGAGAAACAAAGTTAAATCTCAGGTAAAGATCCAGCTAAGAAAAAGATACATGATATGGAGGAGTATATAAATGCGTTGCTATTGTTTCATAAAACAACACCATCCTATTGTTTAAAGCCCCAATATACGTAACATTCACCAAAAATTTAGTGTAGAATCACACATAATTATTGAGATATTCTCTAAGATGTAGTTAAAATTAAGTTGTTCAAACAATAGTTACCATGACTTTGTGCATAAATTATTGATATATGAGCAGCTGAAACTCGCTATTTGTAAACACACCTCCATTTCAAACACGCCGCCATCGAAATTTCGATTGTTGCCGAACCACGTCGGAAAGTTCATGACCTGATCTCGCGAGAGTTGAGGTTTCTACTTATAGAGGAAGCACATGCAGATATGTCTTCGGTAAGTTTTTGTTTACAAGCATTGTTTGCGAAGTCTTGTCGTAGACTTGAGGTATTCCTGTGATAAACATTAAGTTTTTAGGAAATTATTAGAAGGAATAATTGGTTTAGAAACGATACGACGCACAATTATAACGTAAGAATTCAGAACTGGCCTGATGTATGATCGGAAAAAAAGGAAGCGACTGGTGAATGTCTGTACTGTGTCTGCCATGTTTACACGCGCGGAAAATGCGCATGCGCAATGTCATCGCTAATGTATGAATTATTGTGGGTCCCACATTGTTTATTTTCCGATTTTTTCAATTTTTATTTAAATTGAAAACAGTCAGTTTTATTTTCTTTAATTAAAGGAAAGTGTTTGTTTTGTTACATATATTACGTGGAAAATAAGGTAAAGTTTGTTTTTTATAGTGATTTTACGTATATTGGGGCTTTAAAAAGTGTGGGCACTCACACCCAATAACCTATAACAAGTTATTTTAAAATCCCTTTCATCACACAGGATTTTCACAAGGTTTACTTTTATTTTCTATATGAGGCTCTGCTGCAGTAATAATGAACCCTTCTTTCATAAATAAAAAGCCTAATTTGGTCAATTGAAATATATCTATCGATTTACATGTAACTAGTAAAAGACAGGTACGATCGGTGATTGACTCCACGCTACAATGGCCGAACACGCACTTGCCAATAGAATAACCAAGTTAAAAAGTTATGTTGGAATAATAGAACGGCTTTGGTAAATATTAAAGAAATGATGGGGCGTGTTTCATATTGACTTTGATGTTTAGATACATAGAAGGCCTATTATATATGTCGTCGTGTGTTAATAAATATCAGATGTACACAGTAAACAAATCGAGAACATCAAACACCCAGTGAATCAATTTCATATTGTGTTGTCTATAGTCTGCATAAACATCTAAGAACGGAGATGATAATTTAAAAATACTGTCACCAAGAATCGATAAGACTGCAGAAAACGTGACATCCAATACCAGCGTACATCTATATAGAAGGAAGAAATACATAAGATCTTGATATTCCTTTCATCACCTGTTTTTTCGTGTTTTATATGTGTTTTTTTACTAAGTATCGATACTGCGTCCAAACCGATGATTTGTGTACCACAAAGTACAGGATGAATACATAAAGGACACGTTTCGTGAGTCACGAGCTAACACGAACACCGTCTAGCTGTAGACATCGATACAGGACGAAGAAGAGGAAACGACATGCAAAATACTCCTGTGATTTGAAGTATCGGGTTTCGGTTAATTTGCGAGCAAAAGGTAACTAAAATTTCAACCATCTTATAGGGGAGTTCAAGAAACGACAACTCTGTGTAGATGAGGATGATGTTAACTGGTAACATTGTAATGAACTGAAGTTCTTCTCGAAAACCATAAAAGGTAGCACTCCATTATAAACTATGGTGACTGATTCGGGACATCGTAATATCGCTTCGTTTAATAGGAAGCGATATTGCGATATTACGATAGAACGATGCGACAACACGATAACACAATGCGCTATCGTGGTCTCGCATCGCGCTATCGTGTTATCGCATCGCGCTATCGTGGTATCGCATCGTGATAACGTGATATCGCATCGTGGTATCGTGATATCGCAATATCGCTTCCCACTAAACGAAGCGATATTACGATGTCCCGAATCAGCCACCGTGGTAAACCCTTGTCAGTCGTGTACGGATGAAGACATCGGTCCACTACGATTCGGTCCCGTTCTGTGACGCAGCAGTTCGTAAAATGCTCCCCTTCGTCACCTCCTTTCTTAGCCTCTTCCGTCAGCTGTACAAGACAAAATTTCATCTGGAAACAGAATGTTGTACCATTGCAGTAAGGTCTAACGATGACTTTGTCGACTCTCCTATCGAATACGATTTAAGAAAACCCCTGTCCATCCGATTAACAACTTGGATTCCGATTATACAGGTGGTAGACACCACTGACCTCACATCTCGATCCCCTTACTGAAATAAAAGTTAATAATAAGATTGTGATATATGTGCCTTGGTACGATATCAGATGTAATGATGAAATAATGTATTTACAAATATGTATGACACAGTAAGAATATAGACATAAGGATAATGCCATGGTTTAATGTTAACATATATTTCACAGTACGAAAAGGTATAACAATGGCGCCCTGGCATACTCCAAATCCCAATACAATATACCAATAGGCATAACGAAGCACCCAAACATTAACATAGTACTGATACCAGTAGGCATAATGACACACCCTTTAAAATAGTACAACATACCAGTAGGCATAATGACACACCCTGACTTTAACGTAGTACAACATACGTGTAGACATAATGACACACCCTGACTTTAACATAGTACAACATACCAGTAGACATAATGACACACCCTGACTTTAACATAGTACACCATACTAGTAGACATAATGACACACCCTGACTTTAACATAGTACAACATACGAGCACACATAATGACACACCCTGACTTTAACATAGTACAACATACGAGTAGACATAATGACACACCCTGACTTTAACATAGTACAACATACGTGTACACATAATGACACACCCTTAAACATAGTACAACATACCAGTAGACATAATGACACACCCTTAAACATATTACAACATACGTGTACACATAATGACACACCCTTAAACATAGTACAACATACGTGTACACATAATGACACACCCTGACTTTAACATAGTACAACATACCAGTAGACATAATGACACACCCTTAAACATAGTACAACATACGAGTAGACATAATGACACACCCTTAAACATATTACAACATACGTGTACACATAATGACACACCCTTAAACATAGTACAACATACGTGTACACATAATGACACACCCTGACTTTAACATAGTACAACATACCAGTAGACATAATGACACACCCTTAAACATAGTACAACATACGAGTAGACATAATGACACACCCTGACTTTAACATAGTACAACATTGTAGTAGACATAATGACGCACCCTGACTTTAACATAGTACAACATTGTAGTAAACATAATGACGCACCCTGACTTTAACATAGTACAACATACGTGTAGACATAATGACACACCCTGACTTTAACATAGTACAACATACGTGTAGACATAATGACACACCCTGACTTTAACATAGTACAACATACCAGTAGACATAATGACACACCCTTAAACATAGTACAACATACGAGTAGACATAATGACACACCCTGACTTTAACATAGTACAACATACGTGTAGACATAATGACACACCCTGACTTTAACATAGTACAACATACGTGTAGACATAATGACACACCCTGACTTTAACATAGTACAACATTGTAGTAGACATAATGACGCACCCTGACTTTAACATAGTACAACATACGTGTACACATAATGACACACCCTTAAACATAGTACAACATACCAGTAGACATAATGACACACCCTTAAACATAGTACAACATACCAGTAGACATAATGACACACCCTGACTTTAACATAGTACAACATACGAGTAGACATTATGACGCACCTTAACAATAAGACATTACAATATAAGAGTAGACATAATGATGCACTCTCATTTAAACGTCATACTTTTCCACTTGACGCATTACAGTGTCGATAATCAATAATATTATTCTAGTTTAGTTTAATTCAAGCTATAATCGGCACAAGACAGTAGCATTGACAGGAAACATGAATACAAGCACTTTACTGTACTGCTTTAATGGTCGTTTTCGAGGACAAACTTTGCAGGCAAAGATCGTATGAAAATAGAATATTAGACAATAACGCGCCTTGGCTTACTCCTAAGTTAGTGCAATTATCCGAGTAAATATGACGACGGCGTCCTGACTTAATCCTCATCGGTTTTGACAAACATACGTGCACGATGACAAATATACGTGCAAATGACAAACATACGTGCACGATGACAAACATACGTGCACGATGACAAATATACGTGCAAATGACAAATATACGTGCACGATGACAAATATACGTGCACGATGACAAACATACTTGCACGATGACAAATATACGTGCAAATGACAAACATACGTGCACGATGACAAACATACGTGCACGATGACAAATATACGTGCAAATGACAAATATACGTGCACGATGACAAATATACGTGCACGATGACAAACATACGTGCACGATGACAAATATACGTGCAAATGACAAACATACGTGCACGATGACAAACATACGTGCACGATGACAAATATACGTGCAAATGACAAATATACGTGCACGATGACAAATATAAGTGCACGATGACAAACATACGTGCACGATGACAAATATACGTGCAAATGACAAACATACGTGCACGATGACAAACATACGTGCACGATGACAAATATACGTGCAAATGACAAATATACGTGCACGATGACAAATATACGTGCACGATGACAAACATACGTGCACGATGACAAATATACGTGCAAATGACAAACATACGTGCACGATGACAAACATACGTGCACGATGACAAATATATGTGCAAATGACAAATATACGTGCACGATGCATTTAAGCTTTTCTGTTTTACAAATCAGACACATAGTAACATGGAAATGGAATAATTTACATGACCATGAAGGTCGGTACAGTGTGTGAACATCAGTCGAGAAGCTACTATAAAGGCGGGAATGTTGTTAAGATTCAGTTTGGATAGAAAATTCAAAGATAAGAATTTCAGATTTTCTGGTAATCATAGACGTTACGTTGGTGTGGAAACTTTTAATGATAGAAAAAAAATATCTATCGAATTATTCTTACTTTAGAGGAAGTTCGGTCAAAATATAAAAAGAAATATATTACATATAAATAGTTTTATAATCTACATCATATTTCATTTTTACGGAGGGATTGGTGGATGGATGGATGGATGGATAATTTAAGATCCTTTTTATCACATTCAACTGTTCGCGCAAATATTGTAGAAAATGGATATTTACAAGTCAATGTCCAAGGTTTTATACTATATCTATGGTCACCATTGTTATGTCACGATGTAATCTGTGTGTGTGACGTCATGTAATTATCTCAAACTAACGTCACACTAAGTTATATTACTCGTGTGTAATACACAATAATACTGCATGGTTCTATTCACTAGATATGATATATATATAGGCTCATTTCATAAATACCATTCCATAGCAACAACAAATGTGAGATAATCTTTATCACTCAGAAAAGTAACATTTAACGGGTTTTAAAGTAAACATGTGGAAGACAAAATCAATCGGGGAGGGGGGGGGGCAGCCATTTCGTTGCACCATTTTCAATTTGTGATCATTGTTCATATTATTACATCACAATGGAATTCTGACTTGTAAATCCAACGAGAAACGTTCCAGTGTATACAATAGTGACATATACAAAATAATACAATGACAATTCACGGGATGACAGGTTCAATGCATGATGTAATAAAATATTGAACTGTACGCAAAGAGAACGCAATGACTAACCAAATCCCGCCGTAACGGACTTTCTTTACGAACTGAACTTTTTGGGTTTTTCGTTTTTTTCGACAGTCGAGAAAAACAACATATTCTGATTTAACTGTTCTGTAAGTAATGAATTCGGCGTAAGAGAAATATAATATCTGTAGTACCTTACCTAGTATAGTATCTGCCCTCTAAACATTCTACTTTCAGTACTAAAATAGTCCATTGATACCGCATATACCCTTTTATGCCAATCTGTTTTTTTTTTGAAGGCAGTGGTGTGTCATATTTTGCCACTGTATTCGTTTAGAAAGTTGTCGGTCCTATCTCACGATCATAAATAAATAAAAGTGATATAACCAAAACGCAATAAACTTAGTAAGTGAAAAACAAACAACAACATGTTAATGTTGCCCATTTTGTCACACACCTCGTCTCCCATTTATTCTCCGGCGATGAAAGGATATTTTACCATGAGAAAGTGTGCAAGAGAAAAATAAATTCACTGTAATGTAGATAAATTTTAATTCTCAGAAAGTTAAGACTCGAGAAAGCAATTTATTGAATTAAAAAAAAAATGAAAGTGAAACATCTCTGTCTACATTGTAGAAAGGTGATGGGTTCTTTTGGCGATTTCTAAAATGATTTTCGATCAGGACAGTTGGCAACAGGTCTGTCGTCTCCCTGTGATCTGGAAAGTAAGAGTAGATTTCCGACCACTATGGTATAAGAAGCTAGTCAATATCTTGTTTATACTTATGCCTTGACTGGAGTCCGTTTAATGGTTAGTTAACATGCAAATGTAAATCCTGTTTGTGGACCTACACTCCAAGAATCCATTAAATATGCTAAACGTATTGATTTGTTTCAATGACATCTTGCTGATAGTGTTTATATTTGTATCGATAAAATGCTATCGTAATCTACATAGAATAACAGACTTGTTTATTTTTTTTATAATGGCTGTCCTTGGGTGGCTTTGTTCAATTTAAGTGTTAAACGATTTTACCATATGTCAGCTACTGAAAGTGCTTGAGAAAACACAGTTTTGAAAAATCGAAAGTATTTAAATATCGATGTGGCACTGTAATGTAACTTTCAACGAGCTTTAGAGATTATCGGAAATCAATTTCAGAATAGACGTGTGAAGCTGAACATGGAAACCTAAATAAGCGTTTGTGTAACGCACATTGAAACATAAACTCCCCATCTCAAACTCATGACTTGTCCTGGAATCAAAGTGTGTCCTTCCTGCTAACGAGAAAATATCACGAGTAGAGTAAAAAGATGGTTCACACTCGGCACAATTTAAATTGGAACACCTTTTGATGAAAATTTCAAGCGTTTCAGAAATGCACATCCTCAGGTTTTGCTTCATCAGTTGTGGGTACCCAGTCAGGAACACCTTGTGAATCAAGTTTGTTTAAAGAAATAACTTTACATAATTTAAAATATTTTACTTCGTTTGATACAAGTTTCGATAGTTTTACCCAGGTTTTAGTCACCTGTCTATCAAAAACACTCGTTTCAGCGATACCTTCTCTGTTTAATTACAGGACACGATGTTTCTGTTTTCGTATTACATCGTTTCCCGGAATCTTTCATCATTTATCATGATCATTATTATTATCAAATGCATGTGATAAATAACATGGAAGAAGAAATGTGATACAAACTGTCCTAGTCACTTATAAATACCTTCATTTTCGTTAAGATTACTTTAACATTGCCGATTTATTTTTGCAAAATTAGAAAATTCTTCGTAAAAGAGTTCCATTTTGTTAAAGTCGAGTTTTACGTTGTTTTTAGTTAAACTACACATTACCACAAAACTGTACATTTAAATTAAGGAAGAGATAAGTTATGACTTTACATACAGTATAATCATCTCTAGTGTATATCATTATGGTTTAGAATATTCGAATTCCGAACCTGGGCATCCAGACCAACGGACTTCTGCGCCGGATTAACGGAGTTACTACGCCCGTGTAATGTACTTGTAAAATATACATACAAGATACAAGAAAATTAATTTTAAGTCGCATGTTATGAACAATAAATATAAATTCTATAGCCGTTCTTGCGACAAAACAGAACAATTAAACATATATTTACAACAATGACATACAGAGCTATACAATAATAACATACCATAATTATTACATTATCATTAGACCAACAGGACAACACATCTAAAAGCATACACAGAGAATATAGAAGTTAGCATATATATACATAAAACATATTGCAGTGGATCACAGCAGATTAGTAACAACTCCTATCACAGCAGATTAGTAACAACTCCTATCACAGCAGATTAGTAACAATTCCTATCACAGCAGATAAAGTAACAATTCCTGCCAAAGCAGATTAGTAACATAATTCCTATCACAGCAGATTAGTAACAATTCCTATCACAGCAGATAAGTAACAATTTCTATCACAACAGATTAGTAACAATTCCTATCACAGCAGATAAGTAACATAATTCCTATCACAACTGATTAGTAACATAATTCCATTCAAAGCAGATTAGTAACATAATTCCTATCACAACAGATTAGTAACATAATTCCTATCGCAGCAGATAAGAAACATAATTACTATCACAACTGATTAGTAACATAATTCGTATCACAGTAGAGAAGTAACATAATTCCTATCACAACAGATTAGTAACATCATTCCTATCATAATAGATAAGAAACATAATTCATATTACAGCAGATTAGTAACATAATTCATATCACAGCAGATTAGTAACATAATTCCTATCGCAGCAGATTAGTAACATAATTCATATCACAGCAGATTAGAAACAGAATTCCTATCAAAGCAGATTAGTAACATAATTCCACAGCAGATTAGTAATACAATTCGTATCACAGTAGAGAAGTAACATAATTCCTATCACAACAGATTAGTAACATCATTCCTATCAAAGCAGATTAGTAACATAATTCCTATCACAGCAGATTAGTAACAATTCCTATCACAGCAGATAAGTAACAATTCCTATCACAGCAGATAAGTAACATAATTCCTATTACAACTGATTAGTAACATAATTCCATTCAAAGCAGATTAGTAACATAATTCCTATCACAGCAGATAAGTAACAATTTCTATCACAACAGATTAGTAACAATTCCTATCACAGCAGATAAGTAACATAATTTCTATCACAGCAGATTAGGAACATAATTCCTATCACAGCAGATTAGTAACAATTCCTATCACAGAAGATTAGTAACTATTCCTATCACAGCAGATAAGTAACATAATTCCTATCACAACAGATTAGTAACATAATTCCTATCGCAGCAGATAAGAAACATAATTACTATCACAGCAGATTAGTAACATAATTCGTATCACAGTAGAGAAGTAACATAATTCCTATCGCAGCAGATTAGTAACAATTCCTGTCACAGCAGATTAGTAACATAATTCATATCACAGCAGATTAGAAACAGAATTCCTATCAAAGCAGATTAGTAACATAATTCCACAGCAGATTAGTAATACAATTCGTATCACAGTAGAGAAGTAACATAATTCCTATCACAACAGATTAGTAACATCATTCCTATCAAAGCAGATTAGTAACATAATTCCTATCACAGCAGATTAGTAACAATTCCTATCACAGCAGATAAGTAACAATTCCTATCACAGCAGATAAGTAACATAATTCCTATTACAACTGATTAGTAACATAATTCCATTCAAAGCAGATTAGTAACATAATTCCTATCACAGCAGATAAGTAACAATTTCTATCACAGCATATTAGGAACATAATTCCTATCACAGCAGATTAGTAACAATTCCTATCACAGCAGATTAGTAACATAATTCATATCACAGCAGATTAGTAACATAATTCCTATCGCAGCAGATTAGTAACAATTCCTATCACAACAGATTAGTAACAACTCCTATCACAGCAGATTAGTAACAACTCCTATCGCAGCAGATAAGAAACATAATTCATATCACAGCAGATTAGAAACAGAATTCCTATCAAAGCTGATTAGTAACATAATTCATATCACAGCAGATTAGAAACAGAATTCCTATCAAAGCTGATTAGTAACATAATTCATATCACAGCAGATTAGTAACATAATTCCTATCGCAGCAGATTAGTAACATAATTCATATCACAGCAGATTAGAAACAGAATTCCTATCAAAGCTGATTAGTAACATAATTCTACAGCAGATTAGTAATACAATTCGTATCACAGTAGAGAAGTAACATAATTCCTATCACAACAGATTAGTAACATCATTCCTATCAAAGCAGATTAGTAACATAATTCCTATCAAAGCAGATTAGTAACATAATTCCTATCACAGCAGATTAGTAACATAATTCCTATCACAGAAGATTAGTAACATAATTCCTATCGCAGCAGATTAGTAACATAATTCATATCACAACAGGTTAGTAACAATTCCTGCCAAAGCAGATTAGTAGCACAATTCCTATCAAAGCAGATTAGAAACAATTCCTGCTAAAACAGATTAATAACATAATTCCTATCACAACAGGTTAGTAATAATTCCTGCCAAAGCAGATTAGTAACACAATTCCTATCAAAGCAGATTAGTAACATAATTTCTATCACAGCAGATTAGAACCATAATTCCTATTAAAGCAGATTAGTAACATAATTCCTATCACAGCAGATTAGTAACACAATTCGTATCACAGTAGATAAGTAACATAATTCCTATCACAACAGATTAGTCACATAATTCGTATCACAGCGGATTAGTAACAATTCCTGCTAAAGCAGATTAGAAACATAATTCCTGTCACAGTAGATCAGTAACATAATTCCAATCACAGCAGATTAGTAACAATTCCTGTCATAGCAGATTAGTAACATAATTCCTATCACAAAACTTTGATATACATGCATTTATTAAATAGAGTTTCGAAATCATTACTGGGGCATTGTGAGACTTGAATTTTATTTTGGAATGAATAATCTTCAACATCATTTAAGTACAAACAAAGGTGGTTGCTCACCCCAACTTCAACTTTTGGTCTTGTAACCATCGGCTGAAAAGTTTGACCAGAGAGTCACCCCATATACAAGACCTAAAGAACGTTATGTTATATACATAGTTACCATGTGTTCATGTCTCTTTGGAGTGTTGTAAACATTTTTTGTTTTGTTTTTTATCAACAACCAAACTTTAAATAAAGTAACGAAACTATTTTATCAGATTGAAGTCGTGTCTATATATAAATGTAGGTAAATAAACTACCCATAATCAAGTATTCTAAAACAATCATGTAGATCTCTGTGAACGATTTAAACATTGTCATTGGCTTTGAACTTCACAACTCAACGTCATATAAAAGCTATTAACCAGGGCTTCAACACACGTTCATTATATATCCACTTAATTGGATTGTTCGAGCTCACTGAACACAAAGTGACGACCAATATTAGTTTTTTGAGCTGATTGGCAGATACTGTTTCAATTTAAATATATGTAATTTAACACCGGGCAAGTGAGAGAAAAAAACTGACATAATAAGCCGGATATGACTTAAAGTTGTTCATTGTTAAATCACCTGTAAAAATCTTCTTCAAAAGTCTGTATTTAATCCGCCCCGCCTTTTTAATTGTAAATACGAATACATTAGATTTGATATACATAATCGAATTTAGATCAAGGTGTTTTCTTCGTTAAATATTTTTAACACAACGCCGAACACTTGATGACGTCAGTTCTAGGTAGATACATTTTCAAATATCGCTGTAAAGTCAACCTTACTGAATAAAAGTGCATTCAAACTTATAATTAAAAACGTGACATGTATGTTTTTGTGATATTTAGATATTAGATTCTGTAATGAGATGTTATCAAAATCCGGTAATACCCTGGCATGATCTACGATAAACGAACTAGTGTGAAATATCAAGATGTCATCACATTTTACTCTAAATTTCCTGGTGATTATTGGCACGGATCATGTTTACTTCACACAGATAGAGGCCTGGTTGACAGAAGTCCATAACGGAAGAAAAACTGGTCTTGATCCTTAATATTGCTTTCATTTACGTATCGTCTTACAGTAATGATATGTCATATAAACAAAGCATTCTTGTCATTTCTCCTAATATACCCATTGACAGAGCTCGTTCTCGTCCTTTCCTCCACATATACCCACTGCTAGAGATCGTTTCTGTCCTTTCCTCCACATATACCCACTGCTAGAGATCGTTCTCGTCTTTTCCTAAACATATACCCACTGCTAGAGATCATTCTTTTCCTTTCCTCCACATATACCCACTGCTAGAGATCGTTCTTGTCCACATTACCCACTGCTAGAGATCGTTCTTGTCTTTTTCTCCACATATACCCACTGCTAGAGATCATTCTTTTCCTTTCCTCCACATATACCCACTGCTAGAGATCGTTCTTGTCCTTTCCTCCACATATACCCACTGCTAGAGATCGTTCTTGTCCTTTCCTCCACATATACCCACTGCTAGAGATCGTTCTTGTCCTTTCCTCCACATATACCCACTGCTAGAGATCGTTCTTGTCCTTTCCTCCACATATACCCACTGCTAGAGATCGTTCTTGTCTTTTCCTCCACATATACCCACTGATAGAGATCGTTCTTGTCCTTTCCACATATACCCACTGCTAGAGATCGTTCTTGTCTTTTTCTCCACACATACCCACTGCTAGAGATCGTTCTCGTCCTTTCCTCCACATATACCCACTGTCTTTTTCTCCACATATACCCACTGCTAGAGATCATTCTTTTCCTTTCCTCCACATATACCCACTGCTAGAGATCGTTCTTGTCCTTTCCACATATACCCACTGGTAGAGATCGTTTTTGTCTTTTCCTCCACATATACCCACAGCGAGAGCTCGTTTCTGTTTTTTCCACCACATATACCCACTGCTAGAGATCGTTTTTGTCCTTTCCTCCACATATACCCACTGCTAGAGATCGTTCTTGTCCTTTCCTCCACATATACCCACTGCTAGAGATCGTTCTCGTCCTTTCCTCCACATATACCCACTGCTAGAGATCGTCCTTGTCCTTTCCTCCACATATACCCACTGCTAGAGATCGTTCTTGTCCTTTCCTCCACATATACCCACTGGTAGAGATCGTTCTTGTCTTTTCCTCCACATATACCCACTGTTAGAGATCGTTATTGTCCTTTCCTCCACATATATCCACTGCTAGAGATCGTTCTTGTCTTTTCCTCCACATATACCCACGCATAGAGATCGTTCTTGTCCTTTCCTCCACATATACCCACTGCTAGAGATCGTTCTTGTCTTTTCCTCCACATATACCCACTGTTAGAGATCGTTCTTGTCCTTTCCTCCACATATACCCACTGCTAGAGATCGTTCTTGTCCTTTCCTCCACATATACCCACTGCTAGAGATCGTTTTTGTCCTTTCCACACATACCCACTGCTAGAGATCGTTCTTGTCCTTTCCTCCACATATACCCACTGCTAGAGATCGTTCTTGTCCTTTCCTCCACATATACCCACTGCTAGAGATCGTTCTTGTCCTTTCCACATATACCCACTGCTAGAGATCGTTCTTGTCCTTTCCTCCACATATACCCACTGCTAGAGATCGTTCTTGTCTTTTCCTCCACATATACCCACTGCTAGAGATCGTTCTTGTCCTTTCCTCCACATATACCCACTGCTAGAGATCGTTCTTGTCTTTTCCTCCACATATACCCACTGCTAGAGATCGTTCTTGTCTTTTCCTCCACATATACCCACTGCTAGAGATCGTTCTTGTCTTTTTCTCCACATATACCCACGCATAGAGATCGTTCTTGTCCTTTCCTCCACATATACCCACTGGTAGAGATCGTTCTTGTCTTTTCCTCCACATATACCCACTGCTAGAGATCGTTCTTGTCCTTTCCTCCACATATACCCACTGCTAGAGATCGTTCTTGTCCTTTCCTCCACATATACCCACTGCTAGAGATCGTTCTTGTCCTTTCCTCCACATATACCCACTGCTAGAGATCGTTCTTGTCTTTTCCTCCACATATACCCACTGCTAGAGATCGTTCTTGTCCTTTCCTCCACATATACCCACTGCTAGAGATCGTTCTTGTCCTTTCCACATATACCCACTGCTAGAGATCGTCCTCGTCCTTTCCTCCACATATACCCACTGCTAGAGATCGTTCTTGTCTTTTCCACATATACCCACTGCTAGAGATCGTCCTCGTCCTTTCCTCCACATATACCCACTGCTAGAGATCGTTCTTGTCTTTTTCTCCACATAGAGATCGTCCTTTCCTCCACACATACCCACTGCTAGAGATCGTTCTTGTCCTTTCCTCCACATATACCCACTGGTAGAGATCGTTCTTGTCCTTTCCTCCACATATACCCACTGCTAGAGATCGTTCTTGTCTTTTCCTCCACATATACCCACTGCTAGAGATCGTTCTTGTCCTTTCCTCCACATATACCCACTGCTAGAGATCGTTCTTGTCTTTTCCTCCACATATACCCACTGCTAGAGATCGTTTCTGTCCTTTCCTCCACATATACCCACTGCTAGAGATCGTTCTTGTCTTTTTCTCCACATATACCCACTGCTAGAGATCGTTCTTGTCCTTTCCTCCACATATACCCACTGCTAGAGATCGTTCTTGTCCTTTCCTCCACATATACCCACTGCTAGAGATCGTTCTCGTCCTTTCCTCCACATATACCCACTGCTAGAGATCGTCCTTGTCCTTTCCTCCACATATACCCACTGTTAGAGATCGTCCTTGTCCTTTCCTCCACATATACCACTGCTAGAGATCGTTCTTGTCCTTTCCACATATACCCACTGCTAGAGATCCTTTCCTCCACATATACCCACTGCTAGAGATCGTTCTTGTCTTTTTACCCACTGCTAGACCATATACCCACTGCTAGAGATCGTTCTTGTCCTTTCCTCCACATATACCCACTGCTAGAGATCGTTCTTGTCTTTTCCTCCACATATACCCACTGCTAGAGATCGTTCTTGTCTTTTCCTAAACATATACCCACTGCTAGAGATCATTCTTTTCCTTTCCTCCACATATACCCACTGCTAGAGATCGTTCTTGTCTTTTTCTCCACCATACCCACTGCTAGAGATAGTTCTTGTCCTTTCCTCCACATATACCCACTGCTAGAGATCGTTCTTGTCTTTTTCTCCACCATACCCACTGCTAGAGATCGTTCTTGTCCTTTCCTCCACATATACCCACTGCTGGAGATCGTTCTTGTCTTTTTCTCCACCATACCCACTGCTAGAGATCGTTCTTGTCCTTCCCTCCACATATACCCACTGTTAGAGATCCTTCTCACATAGATCGTTCTTGTCCTGTACCTACATAACACCCCAGAGTTTACATACAGATCGCTCTTTTGGTTTCTCACTTATATGGAATTTTTTTTCTTTGTTTTTCCCCTTAATTTCTTAACACGTGTACTTATTCCAATCACTCATTCATTCACTCACTCACTTCTAGAGGTCGTTCTTTATCCCATTTTTAATAATGTAGAGAGATTGTTTATTGTCGCACATAAACACTGAAATCGGTATTTTATAAGTTTCTTCTTTTTAACGTTTTGAATCATGTCCATTCGCTGAAAACATTATTACCACAGGAGTTTTGAAACATAATATACACAAACTCGGGAAAACCAAGTGTACGTGTACCTATTTAACCGTTTATAAATATATATCGGAGCGAAATGAAATATTGTGTTGTTTTGTGATGGTGATGACCTCAGTCGGCACCCACCCGAGCCTCGTTATAACGGTAGTTTACAGATCACATTACCCTCTGGCCTCGTTTGGTTTTAGTGACATGACTATGAAAACAAACACTGTGTATGTATATGTGTAAGCTTAATTTGTCGTTAAATATATCATAATGATTATAAACACGTAAAATCGGCCGTATATAAAATCAGCCGAGGGGCAATATTTAGCTCCGGCGAGACTTTTTATTAAAATAAGTAAAGGCTGGGAAACGTTTCGCGCAATGAAGTCTCTGTGGTTTTACAGAGTAACGGGTGAATTACCCCGGAAAAACGAATGTCTGTTAAAGATAACTTTTTTATTCTTCCCAATAAAAACACTGATCATCGGATAGGCATGGGCTCTTAGAAATCCAAACAGTTAAAACATGATCTGCACAGAGTCCTAAATATCACGCGTGTTTAAGTTCTACTGAACATTTTTTTTTATTCTCAGTTTACCATCAAGGTCAACACCTCTAAAATCAACTAGGTCATTATCAACTACCGTATATGGCAACTTTGTGTCGACCGCTTGACTGATATATGAAAGATGTTGGGTCAAAGTTGTGTGAAAGGAAAAAGGTTTTATTTCACCTCAATAGCACGTCCCAATAGATGTTTCTTTTCTCTTTCAAGAATCGGCGTATTCATGTAGGAGGATTATTGGTCACGAAGGAATATTTTTGTCACTGACCGTCACAATTCGATAGGACCACATATCATATTTTTGTTTGAAGTACTCTATATTTTCTATATTATTCATAATTTATCTAAATAATCTTTCTTTCATTGAGAAAAAAAATCATTTGAATTGTTTCCATATCTTGGACATAAATGGTTACCAGTATAAAGTGTATAATGTCATCGATTTCGTAGATCCATGTCAAATTTTAGTCTACTTCGATATCGATTATTGAAGTCCGTGATAATTTGAACTTTCGGGAGTCTGATCGTTGGTGTTTCGAAAATAAACAAAACTTTTGTATGTGATAAAATGAGTAGTTTTATTACATAGACCCTCTTTCCACAACCACGAACTTAATACTTTCATGTTTTAATAGCTATGATCAACGGTATAACATTATTTTCTGAATCCTTTAGTTTTAGATATATATAATTCATGCATCACTTCAATATACGATAAGACAAAGTTTAAATTAAGTAAAATAAGTTGTGTTTATTCGTTTTTAGTTATAAGAATACTGAAGTCCTATATCATATTAAAAACTGCACGCTTTAAAAATAATCTTCATTGTGACAAGCAAGGGTTCATTTCAGTATATGTATTAAAATTGATGAACTCGAACGACCACACTGATATTAGTAGACATTCTAAATGGGTCAGTTTCAAATACCAGCTCAGCTGAAAACGCTTTACCATAATCCGCACGGAACAACAGAAGCTGATTTTCTTAGCAGCTCGTGATAACGGCAATTGTTTGTCTAAATCTTTGTTGGGCGCGCTGATAAGTTGGGTGTTATGTAGCGAAGTAGGTCAGGCAAACAAAATAAAATTAGTGCCGTATCTCAGGTTATGAAACACCACAAAACAAATCCCAAATGTCATTATGTACTAACAAATTGCATGACTGTGAAAGAAATATTTGTTTACTATTTTATTTCACGGGAAAGAAGTAGTGTTTACATAGTTTTTTCCACAAGTGAGCTCCCGTTAGTCGTTATAACAACTTCTGACGTTGTTCACAGGGGATTGAATAATCTAAGTGTTAATATGACATTCCCGCTTTACATGCCGTTAGTTGTGTATTAGGTAGCGGTATAATACACACAGACGAACTCCTGTGGTTTTGATCTGGGGATCACGTGTATTAGGATTGGCCGTTTCACGATCTTTCTATGGGATAACGGTATTAATGCGCAATTTGCGAAAGATTATCATCATCTGTGAACTGTAACATTATTTCTATTCATCAGATACACAAATTCAACATATACATGTTGTAAATTAAAAAAAGAAACCAATCAAAAGAGATATGTAATGAGTGAACAATGTTCATGTGTGCGGACTATTTTCTTCCGCGGAAATCATGTAATTAACAAGTTGCCCGTCGTCCATGTTGTTCTTCGACACCAATCGGATTCATGAGTGGATTCTGAAAACGAACGGATTTGTGTATTCCCTCCACGTTGATAGCCACGACCCCCTTCCAAACAGCTGAGGGGATGACACCATGTAGAAGGAAGTGTTTTTCGTTTTATTTCAAATGGGCTGTAATGTAAGTAAGACGGTGCCTGATGACCCGACGGCAACTCGGGTCGTTGTCCAGGTTTTTGAGCAAAATGAGCGAAATAAGGAAAACAGTCGTCAGAATCCACACCAAAAACACTCTCACGCCCGTAACAACAGGGACCAACCGAAGGACCCCCGGGCTTCGGGGCCTCCGGCTGACGGGCAGAGGTCGAACCGAAAGGTGAAAAAATACAGAGATAAATTTGATGCTAGGGTGACAGCTAAATATGACATCAAAGCATTGATAGGAAGGGGGAACTTCTCTAAAGTGGTGCGGGTGGAACATAGGGTTACAAGACAACCCTATGCCATCAAAATGATTGACCGGGTTCAGGGCAAGGAGGTTTTCGAAGCAGAGGTCGCGGTCTTGCGCCGGGTTAAACATTCACATATAATACAACTTATAGAAGTCTTTGAAACGAAGGATAAAGTGTACATGGTCATGGAACTTGCAACAGGTGGTGAACTTTTTGACAGAATCATTGCGAAAGGGTCATTTACAGAAAGGGATGCTACTCATGTGTTGAACATGGTTTTGGATGGTGTGAAATACCTGCACGGTTTAGGTATAACACATAGAGATCTCAAACCAGAAAACTTACTGTACTATCATCCGGGTCATGATTCTAAAATCATGATCACAGACTTTGGATTAAGTGCTACTAAGAAAGGTCCGGATAATTTCATGAGAACTACATGTGGTACCCCTGAATATATAGCCCCAGAAATCATAGCCCGAAAACCTTATACATGCCAGGTTGACATGTGGGCAGTAGGGGTCATTACCTATATCCTGCTCAGTGGAACTATGCCTTTCGATGATGAAAACAAAACACGTCTCTATCGACTTATCCTGAAGGCAAAATACAGTTATGCTGGAGAGGTGGGTTTTTATTAATAAAAAATATATGTAACATGCTTGTTTTTTCAGGTAATAGCTGATAAACAGTGGTATATAGATGACAATGAAAGTTTTAAGCTTCATGGAAGGTGCAGAGCAGAGTTCAATCCAAGTAGTTAGATAGAAATCATACTTGTGCTGTTGAAATTGCTGAAATGTTTATTCCTGTTTATAATGCAGGAAAGTTGTCAAAAAAAATGTAGGTTTTAGGTATGTGACGGTCATTGTATGAGAGAATATCCACTGGTTAACATCTTGTTGGTCTGAAATTTCAAATCAGCATCAGTTGTCAATCTACAATTGATCCTCATGGTACTGTTCAACTTTATTGCTAAAAGTAATGAGTCCCAAAAGGTAAAAGTATTTTAAGAAATTCTATGGATTCATCTCTGCAGCATTATCAAAATGATGAAAATAAAATAATTATTACGGTATTAAAATGAAATTTACAATACATTTTCTTTCAACTGATAATTGTTATCATGATCACTAACTCCAATATCTAATATTAGGATTATATATCACACTAGCATACTGATATATATCAATACAGATCTGTAGGGAATTTTCATTTCAAAGCACATCCCTGTGTACACCCAACTCAACAGTAAAGATTCCAACTGAAATTATGGTTCATATTTAGCTAAACTAATTGGGAAACTCTTCACTTACAAATGAACAAAACGCCCAATTGTTAACAATCAGTTTACTTCGATACGAGGTAAAGCCTAAAAGCATAAAAAAGAATATTATTGGTAACTGGCGTCTTTATTATGAGTGATGTGAATTTTGTTTTTGCTTAAACACAAAAGGTATTGAGGTCCTGATGATGAATTTAAAAAAAAAAACAATTGATTGTTGGATTAGACAATATGAAATGATAACATATTAATGGATGATATAAGATCATCGTCCTGTCACTAGTATACAAGTTAGTAAGGAGTAACAATACTGAGTATTATTAGCTGATCTGTGAAGAAGCTTGGTAAGCAATGTTTTTGTTGGTTTTATTTAGTAAACCTACAAATATTCTCTAAGAAAAAAGATGTGAATTCACTCGGGTAAAATATAATCAACTCAGTATTGGTATTCTAAGTTACTTCATATTAAAAAAGTGAACTGGATTCCATGTCAAAGAGAGAGAAAATTGTATGTTTGGACAAAAATGATGTTAAAAGTAGTTAAAATACATACTGTCGCAGTATTGATATCATAAGTGACAGTCCTAGTTTAAGTTATAGTCCTGTAAATGTTGGATAAAAAGTTGATTCATGATGAATCCCATAAATAAGTATCTAAAGCCACTAAAGTCTGAAAGAGGCAGTAGGTCTGTTACAAAATGTACCTGTAATGCTGATGAATTGGTCCATCAGACCGATTGCAGTGTTTTCTGTCAGATGAATAACTGATTACAGTGAGGATTATTTTTGTGGTCTTTTTATGAAAATTACAAATTGTTGAACACCTGTTAATAACTGCCATATGACGGCAAACATGAATGACAAAGAAACAAACTGGCATGTACATTTTGTATTAGATGAATTGTCCAGAAGTATGTTGTTTGTTGCTATAAAATACATCAAGATAAACTTTAAAATTCTAGGTAATGTAGTTCATACATCAACAAAAGGAATATTAAAGAATCTTAAAGCAGTCATTAAAAGAATCTTTTTCAGTCTGGGTTTTTAAGTCCCAATGAGATTTGTAAATTTTGTCAATTACCAGCTGTCTATCTTACACTGACACTCGGCAGTGATTCAAATACATAACAGAAAATAGGGAAACATTAAGTTTGTTGAAACCAGAATGCTTAGGGGAAAGTTTTGACACGCAAAGATTTAAGTGAGTTTTTTTTTTTAAAAATAATTTGTTGTTTCCTTTTCAATGAGTTGTATTGTGAGGAGAAGAATTGTGAATGCATCAGATAATGTATGCTACATCTATATAAAGTTTGTGTCATTTTTTATTCTTATCCAGTACTGGTATAACATACAAGTGATAGGTAAATTTTACAGATACCCAACGTTATATATTTAAAACGTTTTCTTTTCATGATTAGTGATCTGCTTATAATCCATAAGAGTATTATTTAAAGCATGTTTGGATTAATGTTTTTGTGTAGCTGAACCACATTGCTAAGGGTTATATTTATACAATGTGTATGGATTGATTTATAGTTTGGCCTCCTGATAATTTAAACAGTATATAAGTCAGAAATATGATTTATACAAAAAATATATGGTATATATATAAATAACATATTTTTGATGGATGTGCAATACTATAATTATAAAATGGACTTTCAAGATCATAAACAAATTGATTTTATTATAATTATGTAATGAAACACATTTTTTATAAACAGGAAAGCTTGACCAAAATATTGACCATATCAGAGTGACAGGAATCAGATTACTATTACTATATTTTACCAAGATAAAAGCCTCTTCAACCCTTTTCTGGAAAAGAGGATAATTGTACTTTATCCATTAAAATGTTTGATAATTTGATTTGTGGATTTGACCTTTCAACTCTTTGCCGCCTTTTACATAGCCACTGAATGATATTGTGGAATATTTTCCAATATATTTTTTTCTTCCACCAAAGTTTTTGTCTTGACATGTTAAATTTGAAAACTTTTGTCTGTATAAATAGCTTTATTGAGAGATCCATTTTGTGTGTTTGTAGTATGCTGTTCATAAACAATTGCGAGCTGTCTTCTACTAGAAGCTTACAGTGCATTTTGATTGTAGAATGTCCCAGGTTCAATCCCCATTAGGGAGATGGAAAGATAATGACTGCACATACAAGCAACTTATACCTTTGTATTTGGTCTGGTAGGGAAACAGATGTACAACCTGTCCGACAAATCCTTTTATATGCCTCTTCTTGTCAAGTAACAAGTCTGTAGATAAACATTGTGATCAACTGGACATCATACATTTAACTTGGTATTTATCCCGGATATAATTTAAAACCTAGTTTTGGCTAGCTGGGAACTGCATGTCGGAAACCTGCCCAATCAACCTGCCTTCATATTGTAATCCCTTCCTCAGAGGTCTGTGCAATGTATCAATAGGGGGATTGTATGGGCATGTTGTGTGGTTTGGTTGCCAAATGATGGGGTGCAGCTAGACCTTAATGAGGAGATGCAGTGGATCTGGAGGTACTTAAAAGTAGAACAATAGTGGGAGGGTCCCAATTAGAGGACAGGTTCACAGCTGTGAGGTGAGGGTCAAGGCAACAGAGGATCAGCTGTCTTTCACCATGTATGCTTCTTCTTTATATATGATTAACAGGACAGACAGGTTTTATTAGTGTTGAATTTCTTATGGTCTTATTCATGTTCAATAAGATTTCTAACAAAACATGTTAGTGAAAACATTTTCTAGATGGGAGAGTGATTTTTGATGAGAATCTAGTGAATGTGAACTGTTTTAAGACTAGCCAATACTGTTGATATATATATAGTCCAGTTATCATTGCTTGAATTAAATATTTATAATTCTATTGAATAATACTTTGTAACACCTTTAGATATGTGTAGAAATCAAAAGAATGTATTCAGTGGTTTACAATACAGCAGTGTAATATGTTCAAAGATTTTACAAAAGACACACATAGCTTGAGTAAACATTAAATTTTAAATTAGAGATCTCCAGTGCCCATTGCAGTGCATATAGTTCAATATAGATTGTAGATGTTTCAATTAGAACTAGTTTAAATGGCTACCATCCCAATATCAAAATGAAAGTAGGGGCCATAATAGCTCAGTCTGTTGAGATTTTACCTTTATGTATCCTTGGGTGAACATCTGATCTGTGTGGTTCAGTGTTTCCTTGGAATCAGAGAAACAGACTGGTCTCTGTTGTCATGGTTGTGTCATTCAGCAAGACACTACTGTAATTGCCCTGGATGGCTTGTGACGGGTCTCCTGTATGTTGTTCAGTAAGCTAGACTGGTTATTTGGCCTGCCCAATATAAATGCAGAACCCAGAAGGCTGCAAAATTTTCAGAATTTTTAGCTTAAATGTTACAAAGTTATGGTTTCTGTCTATTGTCACAGCCTTTGGAATTAGCTATTGCTACCACTCTTGAGCTTTTGGATTCGATGAAATGTGGCAACAGATTATCATTGATCTCTAGCAGCAGTCATATGCTATAAATAATATTAATGCCACCATCTTTCAAAACAGTGTCATACATGCATACTCTTGTTTTGTGACAAGTAATTATTAAACTCAAAACTTACCAAAATTTACAAGATCAGTTCATATTTGAAATCTATTTCTTGTATTCCATCTTATATTAAAGGTGGTCAGTGCTGAAGATATCCATTTTTCCGAATTAATTTAACAAGGCACAAATTAAAGTATGTCTTTATCCCAAATTGAATACAAACTGAAAAATGCCCAATTACATCACTGTGTAAGGAAATCATTATCTGATGGAACTTGTCAGACTGACTGAATAACATGCTAATTAGGCAGCTACATTGTGTATAACAAATGTACTAAGGAAATTGGCTTGGTCTTGACCTTCTTTTGATACCTGTTTGATAACAACCATGATAACAAGATAAATCTATAAATGTGCAGAGTAGATATAAGGTATTAAATGGAAATTATTATATCATGCAACAATATGGAGATGTACAATGCAGAGGTTTAGGGCATTGTGCTGGCACTTCTGCAAAAGGTAGCCACTGGTTCACTGTTCTTCCATAGTATGGTATATCCTTTGTTTTAGTGTAGCCTCATTTATAAATAAAGCTTGAGATCACACTATTTTAGGAAAGTATATATTCTACTAGTCGACTGGACACTGTCCTGGTCAAGCTGGACAGTTTTTAGTCCCAATATGGATAAGTAAACAGGAATAGACTTGTAAGCCATAAGCAAGTGAAAGCTGAAAATTTGCCCACATTTCATTAAGTGAGCGGTGACTAATTTTAAAGGTTTTATGTAAAATATGATGGTCTAGAAGGATGAAATTATTGTATGATGCAGCTTTCATTTATTTAGCAATACTGCATCATCGGTAACCCACGGTCCTGATGCTCATGCACTTAGTGTCAAGACCATGGATTACCAATGATGGCTATGCTGTAAATTCTAAATTTTTATTGAAAGGTGCTATACATATGTGTCTTTTGTACAATTTTCTAAATTGTTATTTCCAAGTCTTAAAATATTTGTTATACACAGGTTCAAATGTCTGATACCCAGTTATCCATGTTTCCAAGTTCAGTTATGTAATACAGGTATTTCATGTCCCGTTATACCCTGCTGTAAAGATTTTGAAGTTCTACCAGAGTTAATTATACAGATTATTCAGGCCTATGTTATAACACTAACTGGTACTTGTGTGCTTCAGAGCCATATATTTTGTTCAAGAGTTTCTGAAGATCTTTGAAGGAAATTCAATTATTTTGGTAACAATGAAAAAGTTGCTGTGAGAAGATAAGATGCTAGTCAGAACGATAAGGCTAACATATATTTAGATTTGTATATTCAACATTACCTCTAGGGTATGTCTTCAAAAGTAATAACGTTCTATAACAATATTTAGAAATGAGTGTTTACAACATAAAAGTGCTATGAAAACCATGATTAACAGGTGATGGAGCTATAAAATTAAATACATTGTATTTGATAAAATGATCCCCCTGTCGTAGTTAAAATAGAAAAGGCATGTTATGTAGTGCTAGGAACACACAATCACAATAACCTGCTTTAACGTAATTATGTATATCTGCTTTAACAACAGCGGTGGTTTTTAGCTTCTATAGAAGTTGTTTTCTCAATTCAAAATTGTTTCCGTCACAGATTTTGACTGAAGATGTTTACGACTTGAGGAGATGATTTATGCGATTAGGGTGTTTGTGCAAGCAATAGCATCCAATGATATTGAGTGTATTTGTTGAGGAAGTTGATCCCCACCTCAGGCAGACAGGGTGTGTAAAATATCCTGGGTTTTTTAATGTGAAGAGAATGTTAAGCCACAATGGAGAAGAACCATGCCTTTGTAATACTGTATAATCTGTCGGTGATGAGTCAGCATCTACATACATACAGGCAGGATATATAGGGCACCTACTGAACTGACGGGGGCCCTACCAGGGGAATATTGACAGTATGGTATTAGGGGCGAGTGCTGACAATACACAGGGGCAACCACATCTATAAAGACAGGATATATACGGCACCTACTGAACTGATGGGGGCCCTACCAGGGGAATACTGACAGTATGATAGCTGACAATACACAGGGGGCATCTATTCCATGTAAATACAGGCAAAATATATAGGGCTCTAGCCAGCTACTGAACTGACAGGGCCTTTCCATCTTTCCATTGGAATATTGACAGTACAATACTAGAGGGGAGTGCAGACAATACACAGGGGGCAACTGTATATACAGGTAGGATAGGGCATCTACAGAACTGACAGAGCCTGCCCAGGAAATGCTGACAGCTAATAGTAATTGCTATCAATACATAGAGGGGGAATTCCTAAGGAAAAAGTGATGCAAGGGGGTAATTTTAAAATTGAAGGGAGATAACTCCACAGGTGAGTGCCTAATCTAGAGCAAGTAACACGAACAATTAAGCAATGACAGACCAATTATACAGAAGGGAAATTAAAAAAATAATAATTAAAGGGACAACTCCAAAGAGGGAGAACCAAAACTGAGGGGAAATACATGGAGTAAAAAAGGATATAAAACCAAGGAAGTTAGAATTGAAGAGACAGGGGAAAAGGATGGGGCTGGGGCTGCACAGGGGGAGTGTCAAAACTACAGGGGAAATGTTCAGAATAAAGGGAAACTAAGAACGGGGAAGTCGAGATGGAAGCGATGTGGGACAAGTTAAATTCTACATGGAATGTCAAAAGTAAATGGACAAAACTGTTTCAGATTATATATATCAACTATACAAAAGGGAATGGCAGCATTACAGTATGAATGTCAACAGAAAGGGAAGTGGTGGGGACTTTATAGGAGGATATATATGTAGGCAGAGTACATGTAAAAATGCTTATTAATAATCTCCAATGTGACAAACACCATGGCAAGAAGTTCACTGGAATACAATGATATCAAGATCACTTTTAACTAGTTATTTTGAGTTCAATCAGCTTATGGATCCAGTATAACTAAAGCTAGCTCATGGGTCATTGTTCATAATGGAGATTAAATTTGCGTAAGTTTGTAGACTGAATGTTATAAAGAAATAACCCCAAAATCGTGAAGTTAAAATGTTTAATTAAGGAATGGTATATACCACACAGACTTAACATCTTTATTAAATGCTTTGACTCGTGTATTTAGGGTGTCTACATGTGCTAATTTTATTGTTGTGATATTTTTACAAACAAAGCAGCAGAGTAGATGAATTGATATAATATTTTCATGTATGTGAGATGGCACAAATCCTAGGAGGGAATAAAGATGTGGGAAGGGAGGGGGTTGGGGGAAGGATTTGTACATGTGTGGTACTCTGTGCTCTGGATATATACCAAGCTGATATGTGTGGTTGCTGTACCATCATCAAGAACACCATGTTCAAAGGGGATGGGAATTAATTTGAAGAAAGCTGCAAAACAATACAGATTTATAAAATGGGAGACGTGGTGAGATGCTCCTTTGTGATTTGGATGTATGAGGAGGGTGGTTATTGTGTGATGGCAGTATCTGTCAGGTTGTAGGCCTACAAATTGTGATATATGCTCATTACTCTTATCAGATTAAACGGAAGCCCATATACCTCCACTATTTGGCAGTCTCTTTTGTCTGGGTAGCCTTATCCACCGCCAATATAATAACAGTCGACTAAATTGGTATGTGTCATAAAAGTTCCCTGTTCAACTTCTGACCTGACTTCATAGTTCTACAATAGGTTTTTCGTTTGATATCAGACCATTCATAAGTGGGGTGCTTTAGTGCGCAATGATGGTGTTGGTCCATTATCATAAGAGAACTAAAAGAATAGAAATATCATTTCATCAGAGCTTTTACTTAGGAGCCTGGCCTGGGTCCCTAATGGATCCCAAGCTTTAACAGGACTACTGGTAAGTGCCAGAATACTACAAAGGAAACGGTAAAACTGCGGTAATCTCCTAATTCCTGCAGAGGAAATGCGGTTGATGCTGCAGTAGTGGAATTAAAATTTTGGATGTAATGCTCTGGAAGGAAACCAGATTTTACATAAAAGACTGCCAAAATCCATCCCCCTGGGTTAGCGGCTACTTCAGATCACCATGAGCTTTAATTCGTTTGTTGAAGTCGTGATCAGATAACTGTAGTGATTTCACCTGTAGTCGAATATCAGAATAATGGTGCTTTATTCTTGTTTCTCCTTTCGTTATTATAATCGTTTTGATTTTCAATATTCTTTATTATGCTACCTATACTATTAGTATCTTTAGGGTCACTTGACTATACAATTGTTAATTCATTGGCGAGACACATGTATCTATCTTTATCTTATTTTACTTTAAGTTGACAATGAAAACGAAAACAAAATTCAATAGAATTATGGGAAGTATGAACAGTAATATATTTTTATGAACCAAAGTTAAAAAAGGAAGAGAAATATACTCTTGTTCTGATCTATTTTGTACAGAGCATTGTTTGCCAATTTGTATACGGGAAACATTTGGGCAGGGTTTGGTTTGCCTCAACTGAAAAACTGTTGATTTAAATTTGTCCTGAATTATATGAACATCTTCGTCTGTGTGAACTTTCATGTTCAACCAATCATAAATATTCACCCTTTTTACAAAAGGGAGCAGTGAGTGATAGCTAAATTGCAACGAAAGTTTACCTGAAAACTAAATTTATCAAGAAGGAATGTAGTTAGGTTTTATCTTTTGTGGCAATGTTGAACTCTAAAATCTGTATGTAAAGGAGGTGGATTTGATACCAACCATGGGCTTATCATTGATGAAATTCGCTAACTCTTGATGTACAGAAGTGTAGAAAAATACTAGGTACAAAGGTTTATTTACAAACCAGGAAACCTTTTCTCCTACCGTTCAGATCTGATCTGGCCGTCGATAATGCACAACAAACATATCATCTGATCTACAGAAGTTTGTATTTGCAATCTCGTGGAACACCATTTATTTCCTATTACAGAATGTTTGTAAAGGACCTGTTAATCTGTAAATCGTGACAGATGTACGCACAAGCTTTGTAATAAATTAGTTACAGCATATTAGTTTTGTATGCAAGATTAGATTGGCAAACAGTTGAAGAAGTTGTGTTAGTTCTGAAGTACAGGATTTACTGTTGTGTAAAAATTCCATGAATTAATTAGTTGTTTTATTAGTGAAGCGAGTCAGATAAACAATTATTGTGTTATGCATATTGTAACTTCTTTTTTCCATGTGGGCAAAGATCTCGTTTGAGTAAGGTAATGTTAGGAATCTGTCCATTGTTGACAGATCGAGTTGGTAAAGATCTCGTTTGAGTAAGGTTATGTTAGGAATCTGTCCATTGTTGACAGATTGAGTTGGTAAAGATCTTGTTTGAGTAAGGTTATGTTAGGAATCTGTCCATTGTTGACAGATCGAGTTGGTTAAGATCTCGTTTGAGTAAGGTAATGTTAGGAATCTGTCCAGTATTGGAGATTAAGCGGGTTGGTAAAGATTTTGTTTGAGTAAGGTAATGTTAAGAATCTATCCAGTATTGAAGACTCGTTGTGACCAGTTGATCAGTAATCAGAATGTTGACATCAACTTGTAATCAAATATTCATTGAAACTTTTTAAAATTTGAATTTCAAGGCATTGGTTTCCCTGTTTAATCAGTGTGAAAAATGGCTGAAGAAAGTGACAGTATAGTGCAGTGTTTGTCCTGCATTAAGCCCAAGGAGCAAATGCCCAACATCCGAATCGAAGTAAGGGCTGATTATAGGACAAGAATATATCATCTGTTTGCAATTTTCTACTGAACCTGCAGGAGAGGGACTTATCACCAGATCGATATATGTATGCAGGACTCTCACACCCCATTTTGGGACTGGGGCCTGGGGCCCTTAGAATTTGGAAAAATAATGGTGTTTTCCTTAGAACTGGGAAAACTTCGGGTCTAAATTGGGAAAAAAAGATACTATTTTGCATTGGGAATTCAGCCCCAAATCTGGCAGATCGAGAGCCCTGGTATGCTTTGTACAAATATTTCAACTCTGTAGATATATTTAGTCTTGGCATTTAATTCTTTGTCAGAAATTGATGGAATCATGTTTGTTGAAGCAATTTTACATTCAGGAATATGTATGATATGGTTGTGAAATATTAATAAAACTACCTGTAATATCAATGATATTTCTAGAATTGGCATTGCATATGTGCAAGTTTATCTTTCTTCAGTGTCAAAAACTTG
The DNA here is from genome assembly GCF_031769215.1 of Ylistrum balloti. NCBI lineage: Eukaryota > Metazoa > Mollusca > Bivalvia > Pectinida > Pectinidae > Ylistrum > Ylistrum balloti. The sequence goes on along the minus strand of NW_026782259.1, from coordinate 805,280 downwards.
CGGGGGTATATTATTTAATGATGGAAGTGCTATATAAAGTTGTATTTTTATAAAGATAGTTTCTGCTCATTGCTGGCTCCATGAATCAAATATTGTTTAATCCATTAATATTGAGGTCACACAAGCCTCATGACACTTTGTGGTAAGATATAAAAGGCACATTTTGGACTTCAATGAAAGATTTTTGTAAGATACAATGAAACATATTTTATCATAAAGGAGGAAAAGAGACCTGAATTCTGTAGATTTAAATAGTGTGGCGAGATCTATTGACATTATGTGTGTAAATATACAGGTAGATAAAAGTAATACAATGTGTGGCATCAAGGAATTGGCTTTATGTTGAAAAAATGTAATCAGTTGTATCTAATGACCTGGACAGGTATTTTGTTTGCTAAGACAAAAGCTCACATTTGGCTCATTAATTATTGATTAATGAGCATTCTGACAGGGAGTGCTAGTGTGCTTACCTGTAGATTTGTAATACCAGGCACTGGGTAAGGTATAGATCTCCAATTCATTTTTAAACATAAAAACTTTACAACAATTGCAAAACAAGTTTTTTAAACTTATATTAACAGTCACTCTTGTTGGCTGGGATGAAAGCGTGCTAGGGGTCTTATTGTGGGAGGAAACCGGAGTACCGAGAGAAAACCCGAGTGGTTGGGCAAATGGCCCCTTACATTTTCAAGTCCATTGTGGGAATCGAACCCTGAGCAGCTAAGTGAAAAGCAAGTGTGTTGTCACTGCGCCAACCGACCATTGCTGAAGTTTAAATTCATTCAACTTTTGACATACCAATTTGAAGGAAGAAAATTTTGAAGTTCAAGTAGCTGTACACGTACATTAAGATAGATATTTTCTTGGTTTAATAAAATCTATTCAAATCTGACTAAAAAAATACCTTCTTCGTCATTTTGAAAGTTGTTGTCCTTGAATTTGGAAAAATGTTAGCTACATATTAATGCTCCTAAAACTAAAAGTGTTTTTTTTCCTCCACCATAAAGAGAGAAAAAAATGAACACTGATAGTTTCAATAGAAAAAAGAATTTCCATATTTTTATTTTATTTTCTGGCATGGATTTGCATCTAAATTCTGTCAAGAACGAGTCTGAATATGATTATTTTGACCCTAAACATGTGTACTTGTAACCGTTAGGAAATTTGTACTGAGCATGTTAATAATGCACAGCACTATAGGTGCATTATATTAATCCAGCCACAGTAGCAGGGGAGGAGGTGGCGGGAGGCTTTGAGTCATAAAAGCCTAAATTTCCTGATGCCCCATAAAGATAACATTGCATGCTTTAAAACATTGCCAGGCAGGATCGTCTGACGTAATCTATCCATGACATAATATAGAATATTGTGTCTCACATGCCCACTCGGTTTTATGCACAGTTTTATGCACGGAGATGCATGTAATTTGAGTCTGGTTTAAGGTGCCAATGATCTAGACCATTATACTCTCGGAATATTTGTAGATAATTAATATTATACTGACTGATAAAGCTATTAGCAATACACTTGGTTGTATTCTATTAGAGATGTAGTGTAACCGTCTCCTGATGGAACTTCGTGACACCAAATCGCATCTCAATTTATCATCACAGTTTGATAATTGATAGAGAATGTTACATCGTTAATGGTCGCTGTATTTTGTAATTTATAATTGTGATATGAAATGTACCTTCATTTCTCTCTGTGTTAAATTACAATTAAAACACTACTACTAGCTATCTGTAGTCGTTTCTTGTGATGGTATGTAATTATCATCTGCACTCCGGTATATATGATGAAATGGCAACTTGCTTACCCTTGAGATCTGTCAAGTGCAGATCTAAAGGTTTCAAAGCCAAGTTTCCAAGAACAGGTAATCGCTTCCACAGCCAACAAATGACATGTGCACTTTATATAATTAATTACATACAATAAAATGGATTCCATTCCATGCTTTCTGGAGCCATATTGGATCAGAATCGATAAACATTTGTTATTTCTACTTGTATTTGTTTTCAATCATCATATTAAAATAAATAAATCTAGTCCTGGCCAATCACATCAGGGATTTTCCAATTTAATGTACAAACGTTTTTTTTTCAGTGTTTTATATCAGTAGCACTTAAAGTGATGAGATAATTTGATTTGCCTGTTTCAGAAGCCAATGGATCATAGTACTCAACTCGTCAAACATACAAGTTTCAATTGTTGTAATTATGTTGGAAAATACAATTTAAAATTTGGAAAGCTTAACCGAGACTGAAAATCTCTGTTATTTGATAGCCCAAAAAAGGATGACCAATTTGATGTAATTGTTATTGTTTGTAAGTGTAGAGTCTATGAATGATATTGTAACAACAAATGTCAGGAACATTTACCTTATCCATATTACAGATTTTATTTTTCCTGCGATTTAAAATTCTAAACACTGGGGACAGTGGCTGAATTAGAAAATGTGTAGAATGTCTAAAGATTTCGTTCCAGAATAGTCTTTGTTAACATGTTTCCAAAGCCTTGTGTTTGGGCCATACTAAAAACACCTGTATAAATGTTTGACAGAGAATATGGTGTTAGCGAGGTCTGACAGGGTGTGGTGAAGCGTAAAGGACGCCTGATTATTGTTACATGTTCCTGTTTAGATAGATATCCATTTGTGTTGTAGGATAAAAGAACACAATGTCATATTATTACCACTTTGACAATCCTCTAGCTATCTTACCCAATCATGCAAAAAAATTTTACAGGTTGACAACTTCATGAAATTTTCAAAATCATTTGTGTACCCAGAAGGAAATAGAAATACCTATTTGCTTGTTAGTGATCCCTATACACCAAAGTCACTTATCAGTTTTATGTTTTTATGAATTAAACAAATTAAATGTAATTTAACAGATGAAGTTGGGTCTCCACAAGTAATACAGAGTGCTCATGTCATTGACAGCAGGTGCTGGAACTACTTTTGATAAAAAAAAGTTGAATGTGATCAACATGTACAGGAATAATGCATGTGTGTAAATTTGGATCTTTGTCTTGACACTGACAGACATAAAGGCTCGTGGTTTGTTAGAGTACATTGAGCAATTTGTCATGCAAGCATTCTGTCATTGTATCAAATTGAATCTTACATGCTCCTAGATCTGTTTAACTGGAAGGTTCCATATAATTTATGTCTTTTATGAACAATTGATTGAGGTTCCAAATGTGATAATCCTGTTTTATGTATCAGGTAACTTTTTAGTTGCGTGTGAAAAATCCTGTAATGTTTGGTGGTACTGTATTATAGTGAAACAACGTTAACACAATCAGAAGAACTTGGGTCTGTTTTCTTTTCGGGACAGGTGTTCTAGATGGCTGTAATTGTTGTATTTTAAGCAGAGTCCAAACTGTTGGCCACCGCTATCAACAGGAGAAAGAGATTTATTAGGTATTAGTACCAATTCTATACTTGACATAGCCACTAAACATGTACACTGGCATGACGCAAAGCTGGATTTCACAGGATTAGCTAGATATTCTAAATTCAATAGTTACTTTAGAACAGCGTGGACAAGTGAACCTAGATCTTGTCTGCAGATTTATATACAGCTGAACTCAAACTGTTATTTATTCAGTAAAATGTTTGACAAATATGTTGATTTTCTGTAGAACGAAATATTTTAATTCAACTCGTTGAAAGGTTTTTGTTGGTAGTTTTACATACTGCAATTTGATATAATGAAGAAAAAAAATCCTTTTGCATGTGAAGAGAAAAATGAAGATATCACTTGGTAAAAGAAGAATTTTGGTTGGTATATTCAACATTTTGTAATGAAAATCTTGAAAAGTACTATCATGTTGAAATTATGAAGAATAAGGTTCTAGAAGACAACTCCATTTAAAGATGAAGGAAGTTTATAGAATAATTTATACATTCTACAGTTATTCGAAAAGGTGTTTCATGTTGAAATTCTGAGTGATAAAATATAGAGGTATTCTTAAATATACACATGTTGAATTTCTGAAGAATAGTATTGGAAGACAAAGTTTGTATACGGATTTTGGCTGGTAGATACACATCCTGGTGGCTCAATGTATTCTTTTACAGAGAACCAATTGTCAGCACATTTGTTATGATTCATAATGACTCTCACAGGAAGTATTTATCATGGGGGGTAAGGAGAGATCCCTATGGCAGAGACAAAGGATGTAGATGTTGTAGTGTAGTGCGGCTCGGTTCTGGCGTATATATCTCTTAGTGTGTAACGTGGACTTGTTTTTGTGATAAACTTAAACCCAGGATATCTCAAATGAAACTGATATTTTATATGTACTTCACAATGTAAAATTTTTTGCTGTAGTTCTTTATTGATAATGAACATTGTTGAGATTTATAGAAAATAGTTTTTTTCATTGTTGTAGCTTTGAACAGTTACCTGTTTTTACCCTTGTCTCCTAATCCTGTTCCCAGCACTCACCCCATCAAACACACACACATAGCATATACTAAGTATCTTACCCACACCCTCAGGAGTGGTTTGATGTAAGGCAAAATATCCCTAAGAAAGAAAGAAGTTTTAAGAAAGTACTATTCTCAAGGTTAGGTGTGTTTGATCCGAAACAGTTGAGGTTAATAAGATACTGGGCAACAGAACCCTTAGTTTATACACATGTTATACAGCTTGGCTGACTGACTGGCAACAGCCATTGTTTCTGATGCATTGTCTGAGCATCCTATAGGATTAGGAGATTAGCACCAAGATAATGACCCCCATTTCCTGTGTATTGGGATAATCTCCACCAAACACTCCCTGCTTGGCAGAGAAACAGCCTGGTTCTGGACCAGCCGTGTTTGAATCATATGTTTCACATTGCTGGAATCACTTATCTTTGTGTGGATTAACATGGCTGTATAAGATACTAGTATACACACTGTTGGTAGGGCATTTATACTACCTCAATGTATTGATGGCGTGGGGTAAACCTCAAGAGAACATTAACTTAAGGCTGGTGCATTCAATGATTAACCATTTGTGTTTTGCTGTAAAAACGTCTGTAGTGCTAGTCCATGTTTCCAACATGAAAACAGCTTTAATTATTTATGAATTGATAACAAACAAAGAACTTCAATATTTGTCAGCATATAAAGTTGCATATGTCTTTAAATATTGCATCAATTGAAATATATTCAATTGTACAATACAAGTTCTAAGAGTAAGAACTGAAAAACGGACTTGAAGTATCACTGGTAATAAACCTCTAAAGACAATAATAATGTTTTAATACTGTGAAGTATCACTGGTAATAAACCTCTAAAGACAATAATAATGTTTTAATACTGTGAAGCATCACTAGCAGTGAACCTCTAAAGAAAATAGTGTTTTAATTCCTTGAAGCATCACTTGCTATGAACCCCTAAAGACCATAGTGTTTTTATACCTTGAAGCATCACTTGCTCTGAACCCCTAAAGACCATAGTGTTTTAATACCTTGAAGCATCACTTGCTGTGAACCCCTAAAGACCATAGTGTTTTAATGCCTTGAAGCATCACTAGCAGTGAACCCCTAAAGACCATAGTGTTCTAATACCTTGAAGCATCACTTGCTATGAACTCCTAAAGACCGTAGTGTTTTAATACCTTGAAGCATCACTAGCAGTGAACCCCTAAAGACCATAGTGTTCTAATACCTCGAAGCATCACTTGCTATGAACCCCTAAAGACCATAGTGTTTTTTTACCTTGAAGCATCACTAGCAGTGAAACCCTAAAGACGAAAGTGTTTTTATACCTTGAAGCATCACTTGCTATGAATCCCTAAAGACCATAGTGTTCTAATGCCTTGAAGCATCACTTGCTATGAATCCCTAAAGACCATAGTGTTCTAATGCCTTGAAGCATCACTTGCTATGAACCCCTAAAGACCGTAGTGTTTTAATACCTTGAAGCATCACTTGCTCTGAACCCCTAAAGACCGTAGTGTTTTAATACCTTGAAGCATCACTAGCAGTGAACCCCTAAAAAGACCATAGTGTTTTTATACCTTGAAGCATCACTAGCAGTTAACCCCTAAAGACCATAGTGTTTTAATACCTTGAAGCATCACTTGCTATGAACCCCTAAAGACCATAGTGTTTTAATGCCTTGAAGCATCACTAGCAGTGAACCCCTAAAGACCAGTGTTTTAATGCCTTGAAGCATCACTAGCAGTGAACCCCTTAAGACCGTAGTGTTTTAATACCTTGAAGCATCACTTGCTATGAACCCCTAAAGACCATAGTGTTTTTTTACCTTGAAGCATCACTAGCAGTGAATGCCTAAAGACCATAGTGTTTTAATGCCTTGAAGCATCACTTGCTATGAACCCCTAAAGACCATAGTGTTTTAATACCTTGAAGCATCACTAGCAGTGAACCCCTAAAGACCATAGTGTTTTAATACCTTGAAGCATCACTTGCTGTGAACCCCTAAAGACCGTAGTGTTTTAATACCTTGAAGCATCACTAGCAGTGAACCCCTAAAGACCATAGTGTTTTAATACCTTGAAGCATCACTTGCTGTGAACCCCTAAAGACCATAGTGTTTTAATACCTTGAAGCATCACTAGCAGTGAACCCCTAAAGACCATAGTGTTTTAATTCCTTGAAGCATCACTTGCTATGAACCCCTAAAGACCGTAGTGTTTTAATACCTTGAAGCATCACTTGCTGTGAACCCCTAAAGACCATAGTGTTTTAATACCTTGAAGCATCACTTGCTATGAACCCCTAAAGACCGTAGTGTTTTAATACCTTGAAGCATCACTTGCTATGAACCCCTAAAGACCATAGTGTTTTAATACCTTGAAGCATCACTTGCTATGAACCCCTAAAGACCATAGTGTTTTAATACCTTGAAGCATCACTTGCTATGAACCCCTAAAGACCATAGTGTTTTAATACCTTGAAGCATCACTAGCAGTGAACCCCTAAAGACCATAGTGTTTTAATGCTTTGAAGTACGACTAGCAATGAATCCCTAAAGACCATAGTGTTTTAATGCTTTGAAGTACGACTAGCAATGAACCTCTAAAGACCATAGTGTTTTAATGCCTTGAAGCATCACTAGCAGTGAACCCCTAAAGACCATAGTGTTTTAATGCTTTGAAGTACGACTAGCAATGAATCCCTAAAGACCATAGTGGTTTAATGCTTTGAAGTACGACTAGCAATGAATCCCTAAAGACCATAGTGTTTTAATACCTTGAAGCATCACTTGCTATGAACCCCTAAAGACCATAGTGTTTTAATACCTTGAAGCATCACTTGCTATGAACCCCTAAAGACCATAGTGTTTTAATACCTTGAAGCATCACTAGCAGTGAACCCCTAAAGACCATAGTGGTTTAATGCTTTGAAGTACGACTAGCAATGAATCCCTAAAGACCATAGTGTTTTAATGCCTTGAAGCATCACTAGCAGTGAACCCCTAAAGACCATAGTGTTTTAATGCTTTGAAGTACGACTAGCAATGAATCCCTAAAGACCATAGTGTTTTAATGCTTTGAAGTACGACTAGCAATGAATCCCTCAAGACCATAGTGGTTTAATGCTTTGAAGTACGACTAGCAATGAATCCCTAAAGACCATAGTGTTTTAATGCTTTGAAGTACGACTAGCAATGAATCCCTAAAGACCGTAGTGTTTTAATGCTTTGAAGTACGACTAGCAATGAATCCCTAAAGACCATAGTGTTTTAATGCTTTGAAGTACGACTAGCAATGAATCCCTAAAGACCATAGTGTTTTAATGCTTTGAAGTACGACTAGCAATGAATCCCTAAAGACCATAGTGTTTTAATGCTTTGAAGTACGACTAGCAATGAATCCCTAAAGACCATAGTGTTTTAATGCTTTGAAGTACGACTAGCAATGAATCCCTAAAGACCATAGTGTTTTAATGCTTTGAAGTACGACTAGCAATGAATCCCTAAAGACCATAGTGTTTTAATGCTTTGAAGTACGACTAGCAATGAATCCCTAAAGACCATAGTGGTTTAATGCTTTGAAGTACGACTAGCAATGAACCCCTAAAGACCATAGTGTTTTAATGCTTTGAAGTACGACTAGCAATGAATCCCTAAAGACCATAGTGTTTTAATGCTTTGAAGTACGACTAGCAATGAATCCCTAAAGACCATAGTGTTTTAATGCTTTGAAGTACGACTAGCAATGAATCCCTAAAGACCGTAGTGTTTTAATGCTTTGAAGTATGACTAGCAATGAATCCCTAAAGACCGTAGTGTTTTAATGCTTTGAAGTACGACTAGCAATGAATCCCTAAAGACCATAGTGTTTTAATGCTTTGAAGTACGACTAGCAATGAATCCCTAAAGACCGTAGTGTTTTAATGCTTTGAAGTACGACTAGCAATGAATCCCTAAAGACCATAGTGTTTTAATGCTTTGAAGTACGACTAGCAATGAATCCCTAAAGACCGTAGTGTTTTAATGCTTTGAAGTACGACTAGCAATGAATCCCTAAAGACCATAGTGTTTTAATGCTTTGAAGTACGACTAGCAATGAATCCCTAAAGACCATAGTGTTTTAATGCTTTGAAGTACGACTAGCAATGAATCCCTAAAGACCATAGTGTTTTAATGCTTTGAAGTACGACTAGCAATGAATCCCTAAAGACCATAGTGTTTTAATGCTTTGAAGTACGACTAGCAATGAATCCCTAAAGACCTTAGTGTTTTAATGCTTTGAAGTACGACTAGCAATGATTCCCTAAAGACCATACTATATGATTATAATGATTATAATTGTCCCTTTAAGTGTTTACTTCAGTATTGTATATTGTTTCTGTACATAAGAAATATTGTCTTGAAACAGTGTTAATGAGAAAATGAGTAGATTTTGCAGTATACTGTAACATTGAGGTATATAGACTGGAGAAGCTGTACTATTGGTGATTATCAGACATAGGCTGAGCATTACCCATTCACAAGAATGTCAGCTGGGAGAGGCAGAGATAGCCTACAACAAACAGCATTTCTGTTTATCAGGTCAGTCCTCTATGCCATCAGTAGGCCACAACTATAAATATCCAGTTCACTAACAGTGATGTAAACCTTGGCCATATTCATGTCAATCCCATGTACAATCAAAAATTAGAAAATCTGAACTCCGTCTTCTGTGAGTGTTAGGTTCTGTGAGCACATGTTGGCCGTGGCGGTGTAACTTTCGTGCATTTTGTGTACCAGAACACTTGTTTATCCCTGTCAGGTGGCTATATATAGTACAACAAGTCTATATTTAGCAAGAATTCTGACCATTAAGCGCTGTTCCGCAATATTTCACCGATACAAATCCCATTCAAGAATAATCCCAGAATGCTGTAATTGTAGAGGGAAAGTTTTTAATCATAATATCCAGTATTCAAAACAGAAAATTGAAACAAGGAAAATGGCTCTTCATTGTCACTGCTGTAATAGCTAGTTTATACTGGATATTGATAAAGTAGCAAAAATTAAATACTTAAAGACTGCATGTATAAAATTATGTAAAGGGAACACTGCTATCAGGGACTATTTTTATGTTCAAACATAAAGCTTAAGAATTAAAAGGTCTGAATTAACTGTAATAAAGGCTGATAACCATCTACAAGAATCCTTTGTTACCTGTAACAGTCAGTGTTGACTGTGGTGTGTATCTGTCAGTGTTGACTATGGTGTGGTGTACCTGTCAGTGTTGACTATGGTGTGGTGTACCTGTCAGTGTTAACTGTGGTGTACCTGTCAGTGTTGACTATGGTGTACCTGTAAGTGTTGACTGTGGTGTATCTGTCAGTGTTGACTGGTGGTGTACCTGTCAGTGTTGACTGTGGTGTGGTGTACCTGTCAGTGTTGACTGTGGTGTGGTGTACCTGTCAGTGTTGACTGGTGGTGTACCTGTCAGTGTTGACTATGGTGTACCTGTCAGTGTTGACTATGGTGTGTACCTGTCAGTGTTGACTATGGTGTATCTGTCAGTGTTGACTGGTGTGTACCTGTCAGTGTTGACTATGGTGTACCTGTCAGTGTTGACTATGGTGTACCTGTCAGTGTTGACCGTGGTGTACCTGTCAGTGTTGACTATGGTGTACCTGTCAGTGTTGACTATGGTGTGTACCTGTCAGTGTTGACTATGGTGTATCTGTCAGTGTTGACTGGTGTGTACCTGTCAGTGTTGACCGTGGTGTACCTGTCAGTGTTGACTATGGTGTATCTGTCAGTGTTGACTGGTGGTGTACCTGTCAGTGTTGACTGTGGTGTGGTGTACCTGTCAGTGTTGACTGTGGTGTGGTATACCTGTCAGTGTTGACTATGGTGTACCTGTCAGTGTTGACTATGGTGTGTACCTGTCAGTGTTGACTATGGTGTATCTGTCAGTGTTGACTGGTGTGTACCTGTCAGTGTTGACTGGTGTACCTGTCAGTGTTGACCGTGGTGTACCTGTCAGTGTTGACCATGGTGTATTTGTAAGTGTTGACCGTGGTGTACCTGTCAGTGTTGACTGTGGTGTACCTGTCAGTGTTGACTGTGGTGTACCTGTCAGTGTTGACCGTGGTGTACCTGTCAGTGTTGACTGTGGTGTGGTGTACCTGTCAGTGTTGACTGTGGTGTGGTGTACCTGTCAGTGTTGACTGGTGGTGTACCTGTCAGTGTTGACTATGGTGTACCTGTCAGTGTTGACTATGGTGTGTACCTGTCAGTGTTGACTATGGTGTATCTGTCAGTGTTGACTGGTGTGTACCTGTCAGTGTTGACTATGGTGTACCTGTCAGTGTTGACTATGGTGTACCTGTCAGTGTTGACCGTGGTGTACCTGTCAGTGTTGACTATGGTGTACCTGTCAGTGTTGACTATGGTGTGTACCTGTCAGTGTTGACTATGGTGTATCTGTCAGTGTTGACTGGTGTGTACCTGTCAGTGTTGACCGTGGTGTACCTGTCAGTGTTGACTATGGTGTATCTGTCAGTGTTGACTGGTGGTGTACCTGTCAGTGTTGACTGTGGTGTGGTGTACCTGTCAGTGTTGACTGTGGTGTGGTATACCTGTCAGTGTTGACTGGTGGTGTACCTGTCAGTGTTGACTATGGTGTGTACCTGTCAGTGTTGACTATGGTGTATCTGTCAGTGTTGACTGGTGTGTACCTGTTAGTGTTGACTGGTGTACCTGTCAGTGTTGACCGTGTACCTGTCAGTGTTGACCATGGTGTATTTGTAAGTGTTGACCGTGGTGTACCTGTCAGTGTTGACTGTGGTGTACCTGTCAGTGTTGACTGTGGTGTACCTGTCAGTGTTGACCGTGGTGTACCTGTCAGTGTTGACCGTGGTGTACCTGTCAGTGTTGACCATGGTGTATCTGTCAGTGTTGACTGTGGTGTGTATCTGTCAGTGTTGACTGGTGGTGTACCTGTCAGTGTTGACTGTGGTGTACCTGTCAGTGTTGACTATGGTGTACCTGTCAGTGTTGACCGTGGTGTACCTGTCAGTGTTGACTATGGTGTATCTGTCAGTGTTGACTGTGGTGTGTATCTGTCAGTGTTGACTGGTGGTGTACCTGTCAGTGTTGACCGTGGTGTATTTGTAAGTGTTGACTGTGGTGTACCTGTCAGTGTTGACTATGGTGTGTACCTGTCAGTGTTGACTATGGTGTATCTGTCAGTGTTGACTGGTGGTGTACCTGTCAGTGTTGACTGGTGGTGTACCTGTCAGTGTTGACTATGGTGTACCTGTCAGTGTTGACTATGGTGTGTACCTGTCAGTGTTGACTATGGTGTGTACCTGTCAGTGTTGACTGGTGTGTACTTGTCAGTGTTGACCGTGGTGTATTTGTAAGTGTTGACTGTAGTGTACCTGTCAGTGTTGACTGTGGTGTACCTGTCAGTGTTGACTGGTGTGTACCTGTCAGTGTTGACTATGGTGTACCTGTCAGTGTTGACCGTGGTGTACCTGTCAGTGTTGACTGGTGTGTACTTGTCAGTGTTGACTATGGTGTACCTGTCAGTGTTGACCGTGGTGTACCTGTCAGTGTTGACTGGTGTGTACTTGTCAGTGTTGACTATGGTGTACCTGTCAGTGTTGACTGGTGTGTACCTGTCAGTGTTGACTATGGTGTACCTGTCAGTGTTGACTGGTGTGTACCTGTCAGTGTTGACTATGGTGTACCTGTCAGTGTTGACTGGTGTGTACCTGTCAGTGTTGACTGGTGTGTACCTGTCAGTGTTGACCGTGGTGTATTTGTAAGTGTTGACTGTAGTGTACCTGTCAGTGTTGACTGTGGTGTACCTGTCAGTGTTGACTATGGTGTACCTGTCAGTGTTGACTGGTGTGTACCTGTCAGTGTTGACTATGGTGTACCTGTCAGTGTTGACTATGGTGTATCTGTCAGTGTTGACTGTGGTGTACCTGTCAGTGTTGACCGTGGTGTATTTGTAAGTGTTGACTGTAGTGTACCTGTCAGTGTTGACAGTGGGGTACCTACATATGTTAACCATTGTAAACTGTCACTGTCAGATATGATTGTGATCTCCTTACTCTCAGTAAGTTTCCTCCTATAAAGAATAGGAACTAAGTATGATTTGCACAGTCACACTGGCAGTTTTATCTTGGATTTAGGTTTATCACCAGGCTAATCTATACAACTGCCATATCTCTTCCTTCTGTTGTTAAATGCATGCTGAGATCTCATCAAGGGCCATGGACAGACACTAAAATAAGGGAAAAAACATCTGTGAAGTAATTGTGGATAGAACACTGTATATCAAAAACAGGAAATGTTTAAAATGGAACTGTATTGTTACTCTTCAGAATCATGCACTGATTTTAAGATGCTTGTATTGTAACGTGATGAGGTACCACTTCAATGTCATTGAAAGCTTATCTAGTGGTATGGTATGGAAATTAGTATAAATCAAACTAGACTTCCCCGAGGGGAGCCCCTGTAAACGACAACACAATAGTAAGAAAAGCACCTGCAAAGCTGACACCTTTATTCGTTTCAGTGTTGTAATAGATTTAGTAGTGGTAGGGTAGAGATGGGGTTCCTCACCCTACATCACACAATGAGGCAGTACTGCAGATCAGCCACTGTCATACAATCTTGGAAATCAATTTACTCAACAATATTATTATTCATGAAGCAGGTACATTAGGTTTTTGCCTTCAAGTTTGCCCCCATCCTGCTTTTGCTAAACACTGCCATCTTTTTACTTGCTGTCTTACAATGTTGAAAACAGAGCCGTAATTCAGAGCCTGGCAGATGATCACGCAGCACGCCTGCTCCATACACAAATGGCAGATTTAGGACGAGGGCTGTATTCTCAGCACGACTGAGGAACAAGATCATTGTGTGGCAGCAGTATAGTTTTAAATATATTTTAAAAGCATATCGGTTGGCGCTTCCTGATATTAAACTTTATCAGTTAGTGGGTGAAGTATCATGGGTACAGTACAACTAGAAATTGGACTGAATTCACAGCCAATACACATTATGTGAGCTTATACATGGATTCAGAAACGACATAATTGTTTTATCAGCAAAAGCGCTAATATATGTTTTAAGTGGGAAATATTTAATTCTGGTATAGAGATACATTGTACAGACAGTAGCCAGTTTTATACCTAGACAATTGACCTTGATGGAAGTAGTGTCAAGGTCATTGTCCAAAGCACTCATCCTATATGTTGTCTGTATCTTAACACCACATCTCTGTGAACAGTAAGGTGGTAATGGGCTTATGTTGTATTCTCTACAGTTTTACTACCATGAGGCAATTAAAGTACATGACCCCTGTTTGAAGTACGACAGCCATTCATGTGTCTTCTTCCCAGCATATTGTGGGTACCCAATTTTATAGCTAGGTACTGTGAAAGCATACATTTAACGGGCTCAATTTTTATGCTTTTTCAAAAAAATAATTTCGTGGACACATGATTTTGTGGATATACCTATAGCTCAATAAGTCTACATACACTTATTTTAACACTTAGTGGACATTTAAATTTAAGGATTAAGAGTACCCACAAAACAGTTGAAAATAAATCCTCAACAAATATTAATGTTTTTACAGTTGATAAAAACAGATATTAAGTGATGGGTAGAATTAATAATGCAGAAAAAAGAAATAACCTGGGTTATAAAGACAATGGAGAAAAACATTGATTATGATATATTCTGTTTGCAGAAATTTGTGTTTTATCAATGTTTACTTCTGATGAATTGTCATATTTTGGAAGTTTAAGGTTTTTGTCTGCTTATGACTTCCATGTGTCCTTTTTGGTTATTATGTATCTTGTGTAGAGAAAACTGCAGAAATATTTTGAGTTTAAAATATATTGCATACCGTTTCATTTGAGTACAATTTAAAGGTCAAATTTTGAAAAAAAATTTTGAAACTATACTAAAATTTCATGTAAAACTACTCCCATGTAATGATGATTATCAGAAAAAAATTTTAAGACAGAAGTGAAGGAAGTAACAAGTCCACACAACTCTACACAATTTATTTGTCTATTTTTTTATCTCAGGAAATCAACCATAATTTGTGTTTGGGAAGACAGCTTATACTCATAAATATAAATATATAAATTATATATCAATACATATTACTGAAAATGATTTATAATTATATTGAGTAGAAGATTGAATAATGTATTTGGGTATAGTGACTAATGATTTGTGTTTTAATTTTGCAGCATTGGAAGGATGTATCAGCTGCTGCAAAGGATTTCATTGACAAATTACTGATTGTGGACCCGAATGTGCGAATCGGGGCCAACCAGTCTATGAACCACACATGGCTAGTGACCAATGCAGCTAGCTCTAGCAACAAGAACCTTCATCGTACGATAAGTCAGAACCTCATACATAGACAATCCATCCGTGCCAACAGTACGAAAAGTGCCAAATCCACACGGTCAACTAAAAGCAATAAGTCCAATCGATCTGGCCGCTCGTTACGGTCAGAACATAGACGTGTTCAGCCAGAGGAAATTGACGAGCTTCATCGTGACCCAGATGTACAGGCAGACCTGGCGTCATTGGGCTGAGATGCCCCCCTGGTCTACATACTGGTATCTGCATTTGTATGTTCCATAACATCGAACCTACTGCCATGTCACAACGACAACTCCCCCTAAGGAGAGTTCTCGCTCAATCTTTTACTTTTTGTCGCATCCTCTGCCTTTGGATAGACAGAATTTGCGAGCCAATGCAAGTAAAAGAGAATTTACCTTTTCAGGATCCACCGTTTGTTCAGAGTGTTTCATGCCTGATGGACTTTATCTCGGGGAACTATACATATTTGTTATGTGGCTGGAGGCACACAAACTATGAGGATGTGTCTTCTCTCATTGAAGGGTATAGCCAACCAACGCCCCTCCCTCCACACTTATTTCCTTCTTAGTGCATGGTTGCCCTAAGGAGTATTTATCATCCGTCCAGAAACACCTTATCCCATATATGGATATTTCCCAAATCTGGACTTCGTTTATAGATACTATCAGTGATATATTGAACCAAGGTAACATCTTGAGACAGTGCTGTTCCTTCATGTCTGCCTTTTTCCTTACACCAACTAGCTATTTCGTCATGTTTCTATACATGCACAAATATAATTTTCCCTTCCTTAAAGTTGTTGTAGCAGCCTCCCTGACACAATGCTAACATCATTGGTCGTTGCTGTCAAGTCATTCATTTGACATTCTGTGGAATGTTGTAAACTAAGGAAATAGATAGAAATCAAACAATAGATATGTGACAGATTTAATTAGGGATACTTTAAGATGCACAACACTGAAATTATTCAGTCTTATTAGGCCTTTTCTCTCTCTTAATATGTTGTAGTGTCTTCCCATGGTTTTTGTATTTTTGTAGCTGTGATATTTGTCTACAAATATTCAACTGTAGATTTTGTTTTATCCAACAAGTGCTTTAAATGTGTGTTCATTAACTTTTTTGTTCAGGTTCATGATAATCTGAGGTATTTGTAAAGATATGTATCAATGGTTGATTGGCCATCATGTCCACTTATCAATACTAAATTTCATGCATCAATGTTGGGCAGATCTTTTTTGTATCTTGCACTTGTGATAAATCCTCACAAATGAATTTGTTAAAGAAACATACATATCAATTACTATAGAGCAACATTTTAAAGTCATCTTCCAAATAATTGTTTCCGTCCAGTTCTTATGAGAAGAATAAGCTAATGGTACCACCGTGTAGAAGGATCGCCATGGCGATAGATTGTGCCAAATGTTTGTTGGTTACTGAGTATTATTGCTTTGTTAATCTAGTCCGTGTTGCTATGGTGTGATCACCTGGTACACTCCCTACAAAGTGAATACCATTATATGGTGAATTTACATATGTGAGCTGTTTCATAAATATTGAATTTTTTTTTATCGAAAAGATGTATCTTTTTTTTTTATTTCTGAACAATTAGTGACCAATTTTTTCTGGTATTTGTTTGATACCATCAGTGATGTAAAAGCCTTTTCCATGACTGTACATATACTGACAGAAATATAAGATATAAATGTATTTGTAATACAGGGTTACATTTATGTCCGATATAAAGGGTCTCACTCCACATAAGCTAGAGGTCAAGTTATAATTACCAATCAGGTTTTATTCCAGTTGCCTCATTATAAGAAACAAGTGCTGTACATTTTTTAAAAAGTTTTGTCCATTTAAGTTATGCCAAGTTTTTGTAATAATCATTGCCTTTCTAGTTGTTTATTATGTTTTATTTGTACTTCTCTGTGGAGACGTTACCAGTGCTTATTGTTATTGTCATCAGTGTTTTTCTACATTTGTTGAATTCTTGTTATGTACAAGTCAATCCTTTTGTGTTTCATTTTATGGTCATAGGTAATTGTTTTGATCAGTAGAGAAACAAATTGTTTTGATCAGTAGAGAAACAAAAAATAAAATAAAATGTATTGTCTTGACAGCAGTACTGTATTGCTAGTTGGTTACATGTCTCAGAATCTTAACACAAGTGTATATACAGTATTGTCAGGCTGATTTGTCTATAGACATCATGAGGGTTTTCAGCAGTTGAGTATCTTTGGTGTCCCTAAGACAATCGAGTGTCCACGATTTCCCCAATGTCTCCAGCAGTACAGTATCATTTGCATCCTAGAAGTCTGTTACATCCCAGACTCCTCATCAGCACTTAAATATATCTGGGGTAAATTTGGGAGTTTAATCATTCAACTTTCAGGGTTTCCATATCTTAGTTCTGTTCATTAATTTCATACTTGTATCTTTTACAACACTTAAAATGTTACAGACCTGGTTGGACAATTCTGGCATATATTTGCGATTGGCGATCTCTGCCCGGTCATCTAATTATTGCCTTGGCAACTTGATGTACTTTTAGTGTACCACTGGTGGTTACACAGGTGTACAGTAGTATTTACGTACATTGTGTCCCTTGTGTACAGACGTTTATAAGATTGTGTACATATAGTTGTAATTAATGTTGTTCACGAGGTTAAAAATATGTCCTATAGGTCAACCTAAAGGTTTGACTTTAGGAAGTGGGGGGGTCACATAGATGCATATAATTAGTACAGATTATTGGGTCTCGCAGACTTATTATCAATTATGTGGATGTTTCAGATATTTTTTTGAGGGAATTTAGAATTTTATTTTCAAATTTTATTGTGAATGGAATTTTAAGTTAAACAATTAAAAAATTGAGGTAAAAGTTTTATGCATTGTTTGAAACGGAAGTAAGCCTTGATCAGTAATAATCAATCGGTTGATAAAATAATTGAATAATTTACATGAATAACCATTTTTATTGTATTAGGCCATAAAATAAATTTTGATGCTTGTAATCATGGTAACAATGTCTGAATCATTCTGTCCCAACATTGCACTAGTCCATACATTTCTACCTGTACCAGTTACCAGATCAGTTGTGATAGTCTGGCTACTTTATCATACATCACATGTACAGTAGCAAATGTGTTTGGTTGTAAAGTTACATTTAGAAATGCATCTAATTCATTAATTGTGCACTAAATTCAAATTTCCTAGTAACATATTTTATTTATCTAGACCACCAGTTTTATTTCAAAAATGAAAAAAAAAAGCATCGTTTTTTTTTTTTTTAAATGTAATTTGACTGATCATGTATTAATGATACAGTATAAAGCACCTAATTCCAATCCTTGGTCAGTAAAATATTAAAATGACACAGAAATCATCTACAAGAACATTTTAGAAATCTTGGTCTTGTCATGAAAGGCTCTGATTTGAAAAGTCAAGACTCGACATTTTACTAAGCATATTTTACACATGATGTGTTAAAAGTCATATCTATTGTCCTAATATTTTTGCTTGTTATTTAGGGGATACGTCAATCTCAAACCATAGATAGTAGTACTCTCTAACTACATAATTTTAGATATAAGTGTTAATCAGAATAAAAAGTGTCATTGTGATCTAAAATTGCAATAAATAGACTTCGATTTAAGATGGGAATTAAATTGCCTTTTATTTCAACTGTTAAGGTAATGCTTTTGAAATCTCTAATGGTAAAAGAATTTTTGAAAGCAAATGAATTATTTATTGGTGTGTGTCTGTGCAAGCTACAGACGAAGTATATATATATCTTTTTTAACAATCATATTTTTTTCATCCTATATTATTTTATTATAATTAACAAAACCGTCCAGTTTTTTTGTTGCTGAGCAACCTAATTTACCATTTATAACAGAAGCCGTCCATTTTTTAAAAATCACATGTGATTTTAATGGCATATACATTTAAACTGTTGATAGTTTTTTACTTGGATTATTGTTGAGTGCCGACAGAAGGCGAAATGCTAGGAGGATGATGTTCCCTAGTTGTCAGGTATTCATGTTACAAGTGCTGTCATCTTCATGCATTAGTGATCAGTCCGATCTGTAGGTGTTAACATACAATAAACTTTATTATTTAAACTGTATCAAGTTGTTGTGTGTTTATTTGATTTTTCTGTTCATTGAGTGACGATTCTCTTCTATCTGTTGAAAAGACCGATCATCATTATACACTACATTATGAAGATCTGATGGTGGCCAGTAAGGAGTCACATTCAACTCATCTAAATACTTTCATTACAATGGAATTTTTTCAGCGAATCAAATCTCATTGCACATGCCTGTTAAGCAGGGTGTAAAAATTGGAGGAAAAAGTTGAAGCCTTTGAACCACCGAGAGAAGAATTTTTTATTGAAAGTGTCACTGCATTTCTTCCAGAGGTAGTTTTAATAAAAGAAAATGAAAATCCACATTTGAAAATGCATCCTGTGATTGGTGCAGCCATCTTAGTATGGTTGAGATACTAGACACTCAGTAATTATCTTTTTAATGAGAGACAAATAAACAGCTGACACAGAAAAAGAACAAATTTTCTAAAACCATGTAGCATGTGGAAATCCTCTTTTTAAAATTTGACCAGAAAGATTTCTCATTCTGTAGAGTTTGGTTAACCACAAGACCTGGGTATCTGTGATGACAAGATTTTCCATGGACATTCATCAACAGAAATGCTGACTTAGGCATTAAGAAAAAGATAATAAGTAGAGTCAAGTAGATGAAAAAATTTCCTTGCTTTTGTGATAAGATTTGGCACGTATGTCAGAACCATGAACTATTGACGAAATACTGAACATGGCTTGCATGGTAAGATTCAACAATTTTGTCAGAACCATGAAATACTGACAAATTACTGAACTTGGCTTTGATTGTAAGATTCAACACCAATGTCAGAACCACGGAATTCTGACAAAATACTGAACCTGGCTTTGATTGTAAGATTCAACACCAATGTCAGAACCACGGAATTCTGACAAAATACTGAACCTGGCTTTGATTGTAAGATTCAACACCAATGTCAGAACCACAGAATACTGACAAAATACTGAACCTGGCTTTGATTTTAAGATTCAACACCAATGTCAGAACCACGGAATTCTGACAAAATACTGAACCTGGCTTTGATTGTAAGATTCAACACCAATGTCAGAACCACAGAATACTGACAAAATACTGAACCTGGCTTTGATTGTAAGATTCAACACCAATGTCAGAACCACGGACTTCTGACAAAATACTGACAAAATACATACTAATGCTCTCAGGGTAAGATTCTACAATGAACCTTACTCTCATGATAAGACGTGCCACCTACGTTGGAACCATTGAAAATTGACAAAATACTACACCTTGCTCTCAAGCATCATTGTTTCTTTCCAGGAGTGGGAATGTGCCACACAGTAGAATACTTCTCACTGACTCACGAGGAGAACCTGTTAAATGTAAATGAAGTCCCAAGTCCCATTCACATTTATACAGGATACATCGTCTCATTTGCTCACCACGTCACAGATGATTGTGTTATGTTGTCTTGACAACCAGTTATTGAAACAGAAATTGAGGGGAGATGTATTGAAAAAACAACTATAGAGAAATTGTTAAGATTTTTGACAACTAGATCTTCAAAGAGAATGGAGGATTGTTATATTGACAACCGGACCATAATGGATTAAATCTGCCTTTGATGACTAAATCTTTCTGTCTCCAGAAATCCCAGGGGAAGCTATTAACAGAGGTTATGTAAGCTGCAGGAGATTCTTCCACTGTTATCTAGAGGTCAAGTATCAAAATAATCCATAAGAAAGAAAGTTTAAATCTCTGCCATAAAAGACATATATATTGATATAACCTTGACCTGTAACAAAAACACATCTGCCAAACATGCTATATTTAGCACTAAGAGACATCTATTTGATCTGTATGACTTTTGCAAATGACCTTGACTGTGAATAAAACAACACATGTTGTCAATCCATGCAACACTGCTTTAAATGATATTAACATCAAGACCCTGATTCTGATGAAAAACATCAGAATTATTTTGACCTTTCAGACGTCCTTGAGCTCTTTCCTGATCCTGACCTCACATCTGTGTAGTACATAAAATGTTACAATGTTGTTTAAGGATCTATAAATGTGATATAATCATCAACACTGATGACGTAACAACATCTGGTGATTAGGATTAAGTAGGATGTCCATACAGTTGAATGACCACTTGGTCTATACAAATTCTGAAAGTTGGTTTGACCGCTATAAGTACAAGGTCAATCATTTAGGTGTTTACCTGTCCCACAAACACTGTTACTCACACCCTACCTTAAAGTACAGATTAAATACTACACAAATACGGACAGGACTTTAGATTCGTGACAAATTGCCAGATTTTAAAATCTTACCTAAGTTTCAGTGACTAAAAGGACAACAGAGGGATTCAAATATTTGTTATTTATCATAGTTAAAACTATGTGTCAACAATTGAAAATCCATATGCCGTAATCATTCTAATAAATGGAGATTTTGTGTTTATAAACACATGGGTAACATCACGTAATAGATTATGCTTTTGATGAAAGAAACTCTTTAAGATTGAGGAAGTTTCAAGATGCATACTGATAAAGGTGGTACAGGTAAGTATGAAAGGTCATCAACATTTGTATTGTGCATTTTGAACACTCGATATATAACTACTGTACCTACCACAGTTTAAGTACAGTATCTGGAGTAAACATGTACACATGTATATATTTATCAACAGATTATAGTCGTTGCTCTAGGATCAAGAAGCTGTTGAGGTGAAAGTTCAAATAGAGTAGGTTGTTTATATGTTAAATCAGATACACATTCATGGCTATAAAACAGACAACAAACAAAAACTTCAAACAATCCCAGAAAACACAATTCAACAACATAAGATTTGATTATTTCAACTGAAAAGATAAAAAGAGATATATTCCTATCCTTAGCAAATCCGACAGATTCACAACCTAGGGATCACTCTTGTTATGATCTATAATAATTGGCCATAGTAAAACTGTTATCATTCTAAGGCTGTATCAGTTTTGTATGTCTTTATTGGTAGGCTGGTCCTTAAATATATGTCTTTTTTTGTAGGTCGATCCTCAAATATGTCTTTATTGGTAGGTCGATCCTTAAATATATGTCTTTATTTGTAGGTCGATCCTTAAATATATGTCTTTATTGGAAGGTCGATCCTCAAATATGTCTTGATTGGTAGGTTGATCCTTTAAAATACTTCTTTATTGGTAGGCTGATCCTTTAATATGTCTTTATTGGTAGGCTGGTCCTTTAATATGTCTTTATTGGTAGGCTGGTCCTTTAATATGTCTTTATTGGTAGGCTGGTCCTTAAATATATGTCTTTATTGGTATGCTGATCCTTAAATATATATCTTTATTGGTAGGCTGATCCTTTAATATGTCCTACTGACAGGTTCCCTACTGACAGGTACCTACTGACAGGTTCCCTACTGTCAGGTTCCCTACTGACAGGTTCACTACTGACAGGTTTCCTGCTGTCAGGTTCCCTACTGTCAGGTTCCCTACTGACAGGTTCCCTACTGACAGGTTTCCTACTGACAGGTACCTACTGACAGGTTCCCTACTGACAGGTACCTACTGACAGGTTCCCTACTGACAGGTTCCCTACTGACAGGTTCCCTACTGACAGGTTTCCTACTAACAGGTACCTACTGACAGGTTCCCTACTCTCAGGTTCACTACTGACAGGTACCTACTGACAGGTTTCCTACTGACAGGTTCCCTACTGACAGGTTTCCTACTGACAGGTACCTACTGACAGGTTCCCTACTCTCAGGTTCACTACTGACAGGTTTCCTACTGACAGGTACCTACTGACAGGTACCTACTGACAGGTTCCCTACTGTCAGGTTTCCTACTGACAGGTTTCCTACTGACAGGTACCTACTGACAGGTTCCCTACTCTCAGGTTCACTACTGACAGGTTCCCTACTGACAGGTTCCCTACCGACAGGTTTCCTACTGACAGGTACCTACTGACAGTACCTACTGACAGGTTCCCTACTGTCAGGTTTCCTACTATCAGGTTCCCTACTGTCAGGTTTCCTAATGTCAGGTTCCCTCCTGTCAGGTTTCCTACTGACAGGTTCCCTACTGTCAGGTTTCCTAATGTCAGGTTCACTACTGACAGGTTTCCTACTGTCAGGTTCCCTACTGACAGGTTCCCTATCTACAGGTTATTATTGACAGGTTCCCTATCTACAGGTAACTATTGACAGGTTCCCTATATACAGGTTACTATTAACAGGTTCCCTATCTACAGGTAACTATTGACAGGTTCCCTATATACAGGTTATTATTGACAGGTTCCCTATCTACAGGTAACTATTGACAGGTTCCCTATATACAGGTTACTATTGACAGGTTCCCTATCTAAAGGTTACTATTGACAGGTTCCCTATATACAGGTTACTATTGACAGGTTCCCTATCTACAGGTTACTATTGACAGGTTCCCTATCTACAGGTTACTATTGACAGGTTCCCTATCTACAGGTAACTATTGACAGGTTCCCTATACACAGGTTATTATTGACAGGTTCCCTATCTACAGGTTACTATTGACAGGTTCTCTATATACAGGTTACTATTAACAGGTTCCCTATCTACAGGTAACTATTGGTAACTATTGACAGGTTCCCTATCTACAGGTAACTATTGACAGGTTCCCTTATTACAGGTTACTATTGACAGGTTCCCTATATACAGGTTTCTATTGACAGGTTCCCTATATACAGGTTATTATTGACAGGTTCCCTATAGGTACAGGTTACTTATTGACAGGTTCCCTATATACAGATTATTGACAGGTTCCCCATACAGGTTACTATTGACAGGTTCCCTTATTACAGGTTACTATTGACAGGTTCCCTATATACAGGTTATTATTGACAGGTTCCCTATCTACAGGTCACTATTGACAGGTTCCCTATATACAGGTTACTATTGACAGGTTCCCTATATACAGGTTACTATTGACAGGTTCCCTACATACAGGTCACTATTGACAGGTTCCCTATCTACAGGTTACTATTGACAGGTTCCCTATATACAGGTTTCTATTGACAGGTTCCCTATATACAGGTTATTATTGACAGGTTCCCTATCTACAGGTCACTATTGACAGGTTCCCTATATACAGGTTACAGGTTCCCTATCTATTTCCCTATACACAGGTTATTATTGACAGGTTCCCTATCTACAGGTTACTATTGACAGGTTCTCTATATACAGGTTACTATTAACAGGTTCCCTATCTACAGGTAACTATTGACAGGTTCCCTATACACAGGTAACTATTGACAGGTTCCTATCTACAGGTAACTTTTGACAGATTCTCTATATACAGGTTTCTATTGCCAGGTTCCCTATATACAGGTCACTATTGACAGGTTCCCTATATACAGGTTACTATTGACAGGTTCCCTATTTACAGGTAACTGTTGACAGGTTCCCTATGTACAGGTAACTATTGACAGGTTCCCTATATACAGGTTACTTTTGACATGTTCCCTATCTACAGGTCAGTATTGACAGGTTCCCTATATACAGGTTACTATTGACAGGTTCCCTATATACAGGTCACTATTGACAGGTTCCCTATATACAGGTTACTATTGACAGGTTCCCTATATACAGGTAACTATTGACAGGTTCCCTTATTACAGGTTACTATTGACAGGTTTCCTATATACAGGTAACTATTGACAGGTTCCCTATCTACAGGTAACTATTGACAGGTTCCCTATATACAGGTTACTATTGACAGGTTCCCTATATACAGGTTACTATTGACAGGTTCCCTATCTACAGGTCACTATTGACAGGTTCCCTATATACAGGTTACTATTGACAGGTTTCCCATCTGCAGGTCACTATTGACAGGTTCCCTTATTACAGGTTACTATTGACAGGTTCCCTTATTACAGGTTACTATTGACAGGTTCCCTATACACAGGTTATTATTGACAGGTTCCCTATCTACAGGTAACTATTGACAGGTTCCCTATCTACAGGTAACTATTGACAGGTTCCCTATATACAGGTTACTATTGACAGGTTCCCTATATACAGGTTATTATTGACAGGTTCCCTATCTACAGGTCACTATTGACAGGTTCCCTATATACAGGTTACTATTGACAGGTTCCCCATCTGCAGGTCACTATTGACAGGTTCCCTATCTACAGGTTACTATTGACAGGTTCCCTATCTACAGGTCACTATTGACAGATTCCCTATCTACAGGTCACTATTGACAGGTTCCCTATATACAGGTCACTATTGACAGGTTCCCTATATACAGGTAACTATTGACAGGTTCCCTATATACAGGTTACTATTGACAGGTTCCCTATATACAGGTTACTATTGACAGGTTCCCTATCTACAGGTAACTATTGACAGGTTCCCTATATACAGGTTATTATTGACAGGTTCCCTATCTACAGGTTACTATTGACAGGTTCCCTATATACAGGTTACTATTGACAGGTTCCCTATCTACAGGTTACTATTGACAGGTTCCCTATATACAGGTTACTATTGACAGGTTCCCTATCTACAGGTAACTATTGACAGGTTCCCTATATACAGGTTATTATTGACAGGTTCCCTATATACTGGTCACTATTGACAGGTTCCCTATATACTGGTCACTTTAGACAGGTTCCCTATATTCTGGTCACTATTGACAGGTTTCTTTATGATAGAAGTATTCTTTATTGACTGGTTAATCCTTGTTTAGTTAAAACTTTAACCTTTAGTTTGTATTGCCCTTGTTAGGATCTCAATGTAGTTCTACTGCAAAATATTTTCATTTACATGATGAAAATTTCATAAATATCATGTATATATTTTCCTGATTTTCCAAACAGAAATCCTGAACATTTCACATTTGGAAAGTGATCATTTTGGGGAGACTGTCCAGACAGCCCATTTAGCTGATTAAGACCAATTCAAGTAATCCCAGCCTGGCAACAGACTACCTACCAGGTGAAATACACATATCTACTATTGATTTCTGCTGACATTTCGAAAACAATATCTCATCTCACTAAATCAGGGTCCTGCTCCATTGATGACTATCAAAGCTCCAAGAATAGGCACAAACAGTGATTTAGATTGATTTCCAATATCAAGATTTATCCAGAACCTTCATAACATGTCCTTTAATTTCCTGTAAAACGTCGCAACAAAGACTTGTTAGAACAATTAATTACGAGTGTTGCCAGCGCTAAGCAGTCTATCTAATGCATGTTTAATTAATACAAGAATACTGCATTATTTTTCAGATTCACTGTGGACCATTTTTATAGCACTGTGAGACAGGAAATCAAGCAGATTTGTTTCCACTAAGTCTACAGTAACTGTAACAAATATTATGATAAAATTGTTCTATATGTGAACACATATTGATATTTATCTATCTGGTTTTATCATCCCATTAACAGCCTGTCATTTGAAGGTGGGGTCTCCTTGTGGTATCTGGTGGCTACCTCACTGAACAACATACAAGAGGCCAATCCCATGCCTTCCACAGCATTTATGGTAAAGTGTCTTCACTACTTTCAAAGACACATCAACAAATACCAGTCTGTTTCTCGGGGGTACATGTATTGTTTAAGTGTAAACACTTTGGTGCGCTGTTGTGTATACACTTTGGTGCGCTGTTGTGTAAACACTTTGGTGTACTGTTGTGTAAAGACTTTGGTGTGCTGTTCTGTAAACACTTTGGTGTGCTGTTGTGAAAACACTTTGGTGAGCTGTTGTGTAAACACTTTGGTGTGCTGTAGTGTGAACACTTTGGTGTCATATTGTGTAAACACTTTGGTGAGCTGTTGTGTAAACACTTTGGTGTACTGTTGTGTAAACACTTTGATGTCATGTTGTGAAAACACTTTGGTGAGCTGTTGTGTAAACACTTTGGTGTGCTGTTGTGTAAACACTTTGGTGTGCTGTTGTGTAAACACTTTGGTGTGCTGTTGTGCAAAAACTTTGGTGTACTGTTGTGTAAACAATTTGGTGTCATGTTGTGTAAACACTTTGGTGTGCTGTTGTGTAAACACTTTGGTGTGCTGTTGTGAAAACACTTCGGTGAGCTGTTGTGTAAACACTTTGGTGTACTGTTGTGTAAACACTTTGGTGTCATGTTGTGTAAACACTTTGGTGTGCTGTTGTGAAAACACTTTGGTGAGTGGTTGTGTAAACACTTTGGTGTGCTGTTGTATAAACACTTTGGTGTGCTGTTGTGTTGACACTTTGGTGTCATGTTGTGAAAACACTTTGGTGAGTTGTTGTGTAAACACTTTGGTGTGCTGTTGTGTAAACACTTTGGTGAGCTGTTGTATAAACACTTTGGTGTGCTGTTGTGTTGACACTTTGGTGTACTGTTATGTGAAATATTTAAACATTAATTATATAAACACTAGTGTACTATCTTAAAAACATTTTGGTGCTTTGAATACAGAGAATCTTTGGTATATTTAACTCTCATTAACTTTGCTCATTCATTTTTAGGGTGAAAATTCAATGGTATATGAAGCTTTGTGTTAACACTGAAATATGTTTTTAAGGACGTTGGATTGAGTTTAACACGAGGCATGAGTGAATGGTTTATGATAGGGCCAAAAGACACTGAAAGGATATTTCCCTATATACAGTATTTAATCTTAGTGGATAAAACTTTCTGTGTATTTCATCTTTGACAGTTAAAACTTTGATTATTTCCTCTTTATGAGCAAACTTTGTACAGATTGCATTAACAGAACTGGTTCAAATAATAGTAAATGAAAAACAAATTTTACAAAATTTTTTTATGAAAGTCTTTATAATGATGTGTAAAATTAATAAGGCTTGGACTTTTTTTGTGAGGCTTTCTTCATCTTTGACTTGACCTGAAATAAAAACAGAAAAATAAGATAAAAATTAACATTCAAATCACTAATGATAGACACATTACATCCTATCCATTGATTAAGAAGCTATTTCATTGGTTATCAATACATAATACCATCCTTGTTCTAAACCATTGTTTATGGGTAGATTCACCAATAGGCACAAAAGGCCCGTACCTGGTAGGGTGAACATACTGCAGATTACATCTACATGTGTATAAGGTTTATTTCAGAAGGCATTATTAACTAAGGTGTGCTTCCTTCTCCATTGTCTAAATAGAAATACCAGTTTACCATCTCTCCAGTGTGACGACGAAGCTGTTTGAGATTATAACATAACAAATACAGCCATTTTTCTAAGACTTTATTATAAAGAAATATATGTAACCAGCAGTGGTATGTGGTCACTGAAGATTGACCAGTTCCAATAACGATAACTACATTTCCTTGTTTGACCAATTCCTCTTAGATCACCTAATTTTCCATGAAAGGGCTTGACCAGAACCTATAAGATCACCCAATTTTCCACGAAAAGTTTTGACCAGTCACAATAGGAACATTTTCTACTGGAGAGTTGGCCAATGATTAACAAGTTACAATAGAAACACCTGCCTTTCCTTGAGAGGATTGACCAGTGATTGACCAATTTCAATAACAACATTTACCTTTTCATAAGAGGATTTGAGATGACTTTCCATGACACCTATGTTTCTGTAAGAGGGTGTGACTGGAGTGTCCATGATATATCTCTGTGTGAGGGTGTGAATGGAGTGTCCATGATATATCTTTGTGTGAGGGTGTGAATGGAGTGTCCATGATATATCTCTGTAAGAGGGTGTGAATGGAGTGTCCATGATATATCTCTGTGTGAGGGTGTGAATGGAGTGTCCATGATATATCTCTGTAAGAGGGTGTGAATGGAGTGTCCATGATATATCTTTGTGTGAGGGTGTGAATGGAGTGTCCATGATATATCTTTGTGTGAGGGTGTGAATGGAGTGTCCATGATATATCTCTGTAAGAGGGTGTGAATGGAGTGTCCATGATATATCTTTGTGTGAGGGTGTGAATGGAGTGTCCATGATATATCTTTGTGTGAGGGTGTGAATGGAGTGTCCATGATATATCTCTGTGTGAGGGTGTGAATGGAGTGTCCATGATATATCTCTGTGTGAGGGTGTGAATGGAGTGTCCATGATATATCTCTGTAAGAGGGTGTGAATGGAGTGTCCATGATATATCTCTGTGTGAGGGTGTGAATGGAGTGTCCATGATATATCTCTGTAAGAGGGTGTGAATGGAGTGTCCATGATATATCTCTGTGAGGGTGTGATCCATGATATATCTCTGTGTGAGGGTGAGGGTGTGAATGGAGTGTGATGATATATCTCTGTGTGAGGGTGATATATATATCTCTGTGTGAGGGTGTGAATGGAGTGTCCATGATATATCTCTGTGTGAGGGTGTGAATGGAGTGTCCATGATATATCTCTGTAAGAGGGTGTGAATGGAGTGTCCATGATATATCTCTGTGTGAGGGTGTGAATGGAGTGTCCATGATATATCTCTGTGTGAGGGTGTGAATGGAGTGTCCATGATATATCTCTGTGTGAGGGTGTGATATATCTCTGGAGTGTCCATGATATATCTCTGTGTGAGGGTGTGAATGATATATCTCTGTGTGAGGTGTGAATGGATATATCTCTGTGTGAGGGTGTGAATGGAGTGTCCATGATATATCTCTGTGTGAGGGTGTGAATGGAGTCTCCATGATATATCTCTGTGTGAGGGTGTGAATGGAGTGTCCATGATATATCTCTGTGTGAGGGTGTGAATGGAGTGTCCATGATATATCTCTGTGTGAGGGTGTGAATGGAGTGTCCATGATATATCTCTGTAAGAGGGTGTGAATGGAGTGTCCATGATATATCTCTGTGTGAGGGTGTGAATGGAGTGTCCATGATATATCTCTGTGTGAGGGTGTGAATGGAGTGTCCATGATATATCTCTGTGTGAGGGTGTGAATGGAGTGTCCATGATATATCTCTGTGAATGGAGTGTCCATGATATATCTCTGTGTGAGGGTGTGAATGGAGTGTCCATGATATATCTCTGTATGAGGGTGTGAATGGAGTGTCCATGATATATCTCTGTGTGAGGGTGTGAATGGAGTGTCCATGATATATCTCTGTGAGGGTGTGAATGGAGTGTCCATGATATATCTCTGTGAGGGTGTGAATGGAGTGTCCATGATATATCTCTGTGTGAGGGTGTGAATGGAGTGTCCATGATATATCTCTGTGTGAGGGTGTGAATGGAGTGTCCATGATATATCTCTGTGTGAGGGTGTGAATGGAGTGTCCATGATATATCTCTGTGTGAGGGTGTGAATGGAGTGTCCATGATATATCTCTGTGTGAGGGTGTGAATGGAGTGTCCATGATATATCTCTGTGTGAGGGTGTGAATGGAGTGTCCATGATATATCTCTGTGTGAGGGTGTGAATGGAGTGTCCATGATATATCTCTGTGTGAGGGTGTGAATGGAGTGTCCATGATATATCTCTGTGTGAGGGTGTGAATGGAGTGTCCATGATATATCTCTGTGTGAGGGTGTGAATGGAGTGTCCATGATATATCTCTGTGTGAGGGTGTGAATGGAGTGTCCATGATATATCTCTGTGTGAGGGTGTGAATGGAGTGTCCATGATATATCTCTGTGTGTGTCCATGATATATCTCTGTAAGAGGGTGAGAAAGGAGGGTGTGAATGGTGTGTCCATGATATATCTCTGTGTGAGGGTGTGAATGGAGTGTCCATGATATATCTCTGTGTGAGGGTGTGAATGGAGTGTCCATGATATATCTCTGTGTGAGGGTGTGAATGGAGTGTCCATGATATATCTCTGTGTGAGGGTGTGAATGGAGTGTCCATGATATATCTCTGTGTGAGGGTGTGAATGGAGTGTCCATGATATATCTCTGTGAGAGGGTGTGAATGGAGTGTCCATGATATATCTCTGTGTGAGGGTGTGAATGGAGTGTCCATGATATATCTCTGTGTGAGGGTGTGAATGGAGTGTCCATGATATATCTCTGTGTGAGGGTGTCCATGATATATCTCTGTGTGAGGGTGTGAATGGAGTGTCCATGGAGTGTCCATGATATATCTCTGTGTGAGTGTGTTTATGCTGTGTCCTTTATATATATCTCTGTGTGAGGGTGTGAATGGAGTGTCCATGATATATCTCTGTGTGAGGGTGTGAATGGAGTGTCCATGATATATCTCTGTAAGAGGGTGCGACTAGAGTGTCCATGATATATCTCTGTGTGAGGGTGTGAATGGAGTGTCCATGATATATCTCTGTGTGAGGGTGTGAATGGAGTGTCCATGATATATCTCTGTGTGAGGGTGTGAATGGAGTGTCCATGATATATCTCTGTGTGAGGGTGTGAATGGAGTGTCCATGATATATCTATGTGTGAGGGTGTGAATGGAGTGTCCATGATATATCTCTGTGTGAGGGTGTGAATGGAGTGTCCATGATATATCTCTGTGTGAGGGTGTGAATGGAGTGTCCATGATATATCTCTGTGTGAGTGTCCATGATATATCTCTGTGTGAGGGTGTGAATGGAGTGTCCATGATATATCTCTGTAAGTGTGAGGGTGTGAATGGAGTGTCCAGGGTGTGATATATCTCTGTGTGAGGGTGTGAATGGAGTGTCCATGATATATCTCTGTGTGAGGGTGTGAATGGAGTGTGATATATCTCTGTGTGAGGGTGTGAATGGAGTGTCCATGATATATCTCTGTGTGAGGGTGTGAATGGAGTGTCCATGATATATCTCTGTGTGAGGGTGTGAATGGAATGTCCATGATATATCTCTGTGTGAGGGTGTGAATGGAGTGTCCATGATATATCTTTGTGTGAGGGTGTGAATGGAGTGTCCATGATATATCTCTGTGTGAGGGTGTGAATGGAGTGTCCATGATATATCTCTGTGTGAGGGTGTGAATGGAGTGTCCATGATATATCTCTGTGTGAGGGTGTGAATGGAGTGTCCATGATATATCTCTGTGTGAGGGTGTGAATGGAGTGTCCATGATATATCTCTGTTGAGGGTGTGAATGGAGTGTCCATGATATATCTCTGTGAGGGTGTGAGGGTGTGAATGGAGTGTCCATGATATATCTCTGTGTGAGGGTGTGAATGGAGTGTCCATGATATATCTCTGTGTGTGAGGGTGTGATATATCTCTGTGTGAGTGTCCATGATATATCTCTGTGTGAGGGTGTGATATATCTCTGTGTGAGGGTGTGAATGGTCCATGATATATCTCTGTGTGAGGGTGTGAATGGAGTGTCCATGATATATCTCTGTGTGAGGGTGTGAATGGAGTGTCCATGATATATCTCTGTGTGAGGGTGTGAATGGAGTGTCCATGATATATCTCTGTGAGAGGGTGTGAATGGAGTGTCCATGATATATCTCTGTAAGAGGGTGTGACTGGAGTGTCCATGATATATCTCTGTAAGAGGGTGTGAATGGAGTGTCCATGATATATCTCTGTAAGAGGGTGTGAATGGAGTGTCCATGATATATCTCTGTGTGAGGGTGTGAATGGAGTGTCCATGATATATCTCTGTGTGAGGGTGTGAATGGAGTGTCCATGATATATCTCTGTAAGAGGGTGTGACTAGAGTGTCCATGATATATCTCTGTGTGAGGGTGTGAATGGAGTGTCCATGATATATCTCTTTGTGAGGGTGTGAATGGAGTGTCCATGATATATCTCTGTAAGAGGGTGTGAATGGAGTGTCCATGATATATCTCTGTAAGAGGGTGTGAATGGAGTGTCCATGATATATCTCTGTGTGAGGGTGTGAATGGAGTGTCCATGATATATCTCTGTGTGAGGGTGTGAATGGAGTGTCCATGATATATCTCTGTGTGAGGGTGTGAATGGAGTGTCCATGATATATCTCTGTGTGAGGGTGTGAATGGAGTGTCCATGATATATCTGTGTGTGAGGGTGTGAATGGAGTGTCCATGATATATCTCTGTGTGAGGGTGTGAATGGAGTGTCCATGATATATCTCTGTGTGAGGGTGTGAATGGAGTGTCCATGATATATCTCTGTGTGAGGGTGTGAATGGAGTGTCCATGATATATCTCTGTAAGAGGGTGTGACTAGAGTGTCCATGATATATCTCTGTGTGAGGGTGTGAATGGAGTGTCCATGATATATCTCTGTGTGAGGGTGTGAATGGAGTGTCCATGATATATCTCTGTGTGAGGGTGTGAATGGAGTGTCCATGATATATCTCTGTGTGAGGGTGTGAATGGAGTGTCCATGATATATCTCTTTGTGAGGGTGTGAATGGAGTGTCCATGATATATCTCTGTAAGAGGGTGTGACTAGAGTGTCCATGATATATCTCTGTGTGAGGGTGTGAATGGAGTGTCCATGATATATCTCTGTGTGAGGGTGTGAATGGAGTGTCCATGATATATCTCTGTAAGAGGGTGTGAATGGAGTGTCCATGATATATCTCTGTGTGAGGGTGTGAATGGAGTGTCCATGATATATCTCTGTAAGAGGGTGTGAATGGAGTGTCCATGATATATCTCTGTAAGAGGGTGTGACTAGAGTGTCCATGATATATCTCTGTGTGAGGGTGTGAATGGAGTGTCCATGATATATCTCTGTGTGAGGGTGTGAATGGAGTGTCCATGATATATCTCTGTGTGAGGGTGTGAATGGAGTGTCCATGATATATCTCTGTGTGAGGGTGTGAATGGAGTGTCCATGATATATCTCTGTGTGAGGGTGTGAATGGAGTGTCCATGATATATCTCTGTGTGAGGGTGTGAATGGAGTGTCCATGATATATCTCTGTAAGAGGGTGTGACTAGAGTGTCCATGATATATCTCTGTGTGAGGGTGTGAATGGAGTGTCCATGATATATCTCTGTGTGAGGGTGTGAATGGAGTGTCCATGATATATCTCTGTAAGAGGGTGTGACTAGAGTGTCCATGATATATCTCTGTGTGAGGGTGTGACTAGAGTGTCCATGATATATCTCTGTGTGAGGGTGTGAATGGAGTGTCCATGATATATCTCTGTGTGAGGGTGTGAATGGAGTGTCCATGATATATCTCTGTAAGAGGGTGTGACTAGAGTGTCCATGATATATCTCTGTGTGAGGGTGTGACTAGAGTGTCCATGATATATCTCTGTGTGAGGGTGTGAATGGAGTGTCCATGATATATCTCTGTGTGAGGGTATGAACTGACTCTTTACAATACCTGCTTCTGTAAGTGGGTGTCAACTGAGTGTCCATGACATTTCCTTTTTCATGAGAGGATTTGAGCTGACTGTTTGCGACACCTACCTTTTGTAAGCAGGTTTGAGCTGACCGTACACGACACCTACCTTTTGTAAGCAGGTTTGAGCTGACTGTACACCACACCTACCTTTTGTAAGCAGGTTTGAGCTGACTGTACACGACAACTACCTTTTGTAAGCAGGTTTGAGCTGACTGTACACGACACCTACCTTTTGTAAGCAGGTTTGAGCTGACTGTACACCACACCTACCTTTTGTAAGCAGGTTTGAGATGACTGTACACCACACCTACCTTTTGTAAGCAGGTTTGAGCTGACTGTACACCACACCTACCTTTTGTAAGCAGGTTTGAGCTGACTGTACACGACATCTACCTTTTGTAAGCAGGTTTGAGCTGACTGTACACGACACCTACCTTTTGTAAGCAGGTTTGAGCTGACTGTACACGACACCTACCTTTTGTAAGCAGGTTTGAGCTGACCGTACACGACACCTACCTTTTGTAAGCAGGTTTGAGCTGACCGTACACCACACCTACCTTTAGTAAGCAGGTTTGAGCTGACCGTACATGACACCTACCTTTTGTAAGCAGGTTTGAGCTGACCGTACACCACACCTACCTTTTGTAAGCAGGTTTGAGATGACCGTACACGACACCTACCTTTTGTAAGCAGGTTTGAGCTGACTGTACACGACACCTACCTTTTGTAAGCAGGTTTGAGCTGACTGTACACGACACCTACCTTTTGTAAGCAGGTTTGAGCTGACTGTACACGACACCTACCTTTTGTAAGCAGGTTTGAGCTGACTGTACACCACACCTACCTTTTGTAAGCAGGTTTGAGCTGACTGTACACCACACCTACCTTTTGTAAGCAGGTTTGAGCTGACTGTACACCACACCTACCTTTCCATGAGAAGGAGTGTGCTGACTTTCTGCCACACTAACTGTTCCATAGGGTGTCTGGAGTTGGCCATCCTTGGACCATAGACACAGATAAGAGTCCTCTCCCCCAGTCACCAAACTGCATGTCTGTCAACACAAATACTACCTCAGGTTTTTTCTGTTTTTACTTTCATTAAATCAAAGAAAATGTTGTCAAGACAGGTGAAAAGAAAGTTTGATCTCTGCTTACTAAAGGATAACTTGACCCGAGTCTGTACAAAATTCTATTTATGGACAGACAATGCATAAGAATGAACTAGGTAAACACAATGCAGTGCATTCTATAATCTTCCACACTAAAATCATTGATTGATCTTTGATAAGTTGTCATAAAAATATTAAATCACCTTGCTGTCCCAGTATGAGACCCGAACAGTAGAGTTATGTCCCTTTGCCAATGTTGTCACCACAGATGGACCATCACCAGACACATCCAGAAGCCTGATGTCACCACTGGAAACATATTGATAAATCCTAAGGCATTGTCCAGATAAAGTTACACAAATTCAATTGATAAGTTACCTTCATCGATCATAAATCTTCAGAAAAGTGTTCCTTACCATAACAAATTTCCTTTCAATGAAAACAGAACTAAAACAGGGTGTTATCTAATACCAGTCAAATCAATTCCTGTAACAATATTTTTGTGCACTGTCACATTACTTTCAAACTACAAAACATTTTTTTCTGTGGCTTGAACAAAATAAATTGTTTCCCTATGTTCATTTTATATCGCAAGCTTTCCATTACAAGTCGTAAAGATGATGTCATTCATAGTATGATGTCACAACAGAAGGCAATGTCAAGGTCAACAGCATCTTAAGGCTAAATAACACCATCTTTCAGTCATACACGACTAATGTGATATCTATGTAGACTTAAATGTCTAACATCTACCTTTAACCTAAGAGTAAAATCCATACATCCCATTGGATAATTAAAGTCACCTAGTTACAATCTATATTTCTCTAAATGTCAGAATGATGTTACAGCTGGCAATATGGCCACCCATGTCATTCTAGTATGGACCACTTACAGATTTTGAATGCCAAAATCAGACACATTTTATTACAATCACATAACCATCTTTCTCCGCCAATGGATGGGTACAAATTGGACTTTGATTATTCATGAAAGAGCTACTTTTATTACAGAGAAAGTACATCCTGTTGTTCCTTTAACCACTCAGTACCTTCACTTTCATGATGAGGGATGTTCCTCAATAGAATATGACAGTAATTTGTTCTGTTATCTTTAGTTTACAGAAACACATCAGTCAGATTTATTGAGGCAAGGTGAATACAATAGTCATTAATAAAACAGCATTATTCAGTGTAATCATTTAGAAGAATATTGCTTTTCATTTCCATAACAAATTTACTAGTGAAACTTATCCCAGATTTATATACAGGATACACCCCTAATCAGTAACTTAGATTAGAAGTTTATATTTCTCAAATCTTCTACAGTCTGAGGATAAATAAAACAATGTCCATGGTGTTATTCATTTCCCAAAAAGTATGCATAAGTTTTGATTAATTATGAAAACATAGATGGTTTATGAAAACATAGTTGGTAAAATGTTTTTCATTTTGAAGTAATGAAACTGGCTGCACGAGACACAGATAAGGATGACCAATCTTACCTGTGTGTACCGGTTGTCAGCAGAAGTCGGTTGTTGACATCAAAGCAATCAACAAGGTAGTCGATTGAGTCGTCTCCCTAAACAAAATAAAATTTAAATATTTAAACATCCATCACCTGCCTGTGACAAAAACGTCATGCTTAAAAGAAAAAGTCCATATCATCATGCTATTTATCGTGAATCTGTGAAGCTTTATTACAGTATTACCTCAAAACAAGAGGCCTATTGGGCCTGTATTGCCCATCTTTTCCTCAGTGATCCATCTCTTACCGAGGTATGTTATTCCAATCTTACCAAGATATGTTATTCTAATCTTACCAAGGTATGTTATTCCAATCTTACCAAGGTATGTTATTCCAATCTTACCAAGGTATGTTATTCCAATATTAACAAGGTATGTTATTCCAATCTTACCAAGGTATGTTATTCTGTACCAAGGTATGTTATTTTAATATTACCAAGGAATATTATTCCAATATTAACAAGGTATGTTATTCCAATCTTACCAAGGTATGTTATTCCAATATTAACAAGGTATGTTATTCCAATCTTACCAAGGTATGTTATTCTGTACCAAGGTATGTTATTTTAATATTACCAAGGAATATTATTCCAATATTAACAAGGTATGTTATTCCAATCTTAACAAGGTATGTTATTCCAATCTTAACAAGGTATGTTATTCCAATAAAAGATTGTGAGAATGTGTTTACTGTGGATACCATGGTTACGTACTTGTAATCCAGATTGCTTAATTTGATAAGATTTACGAGATCATGTTCTCATTTCCATTATTTAAAGTAGAGCTGCCGGGCCTACGTTATGAAATGATCCCTACAGAATAAATGTTCTTAAATCTTCCAGCACAAAATGGAGGTATACTAACAAATGATATGTATCTTTATCATCTCTATATCATGACCCATGGATCCCTGAGTTAAGGTTGGACTTATCCTTTTAATAGGACTTTATCTGGTCAAACAGGTGGTACAAGAGTAGGGATGTTAATTCTAACCCTCTCAGAGTATATTAAGCTAGAGTTCTTACCTTAACAATTTAATATCTATGTATCAACACTGTTCTGACCTCAGAGTATTACCTCATTTCATAACCCAAGCAAAACAATATGTATACACCACAACATCTTACAAGTGAAATACCAATCTGTCCTACTCATCCTTTACAAGAGAAAATAAACAAGAGGCCCATGGGCCTTAACGGTCATCTGACTATATAGACATATATATGAAAGAGGCCAAATAGACCTACAATAGATTGCATAGAAGACACTGTTGGTTCATACAGACATTTTCTGCAAACTTGAAATCATGTTCTTCAAATATGCACTACACAAATGCCATTACTCTGGACATATTGCTTGTTGAAAAAGCAAGCTACAATATCAAGACCCTTGGCTTTCCGTTTATTGAAATATATTTGATACCTGTGACCCTGAAAGTGGGTCAATGTCATTCATATTAACAAAGTTGATAGTCCTTTATCGCAGCATGTTAAGGCCTAATATCATCATCCTGGGCCTTTGGGTTATTGAGAAGAAGTCATTTCAAGATTTCAACATATTTGATCATTGTGACGTTTCAAGCAGATCAAGGTCATTCCTACTAACTAGCTGTCAAATAAATTTTCTGAATGATTCCCATCTCCCAGTGATGTTTTAGTCTAAATTTGGTTGAAATCCATTCAACCATTAAAAAGGAATAGCATTTTGAAGCAAAATATTGTCTTATTTTCCTGTTTGGGGCCCTGCTCCCAAGTCCCTAGGGGTGGAATCAAATTTCTGATTTTAAGTAATAATTTATGTATCAGGCCAAAGCTTGTCGAAATCCACCCAGGCATGGAGGAGGAGTAGGGTTCAAAATCTAATTTCAACACCTCCTCCTCCTTTGGGGCCTTGTCCCTCGACCCATAGGGGTCGAATAAAAAATCTGAATTAAAAAAACGATTACTCTCACCCAATGATGCATCAGACCAAATTTAGTAGAAATCCATCTCTGTATGAAAGAGGAGTTGGGTTTTAAAGAAAAAGCTTATGTTTGCTTCAGGGACTAACCCACTAGCTCCTGTGTTAGGAAACTGAAGTGCGGTCTGACACAGATGCTTCAGGGACTAACCCACCAGCTCCTGTGTTAGGAAACTGAAGTGCAGTCTGACACAGATGCTTCAGGGACTAACCCACCAGCTCCTGTGTTAGGAAACTGAAGTGCAGTCTGACACAGATGCTTCAGGGACTAACCCACCAGCTCCTGTGTTAGGAAACTGAAGTGCAGTCTGACACAGATGCTTCAGGGACTAACCCACCAGCTCCTGTGTTAGGAAACTGAAGTGCAGTCTGACACAGATGCTTCAGGGACTAACCCACCAGCTCCTGTGTTAGGAAACTGAAGTGCAGTCTGACACAGATGCTTCAGATTAAATTTGCATAAAATATCTGCTGCATAGTCAATTAAAGCAGGTACTTGTTCAGAACAGGTGAGCTATAATGTCCCTTGCCATCACTAAACATGAAAACTTAAATAGGAATGTGACAGCTCAGTTGGTAGACGGTTGCACTTGGCAACCTCAGGTTAAGACCTGAAGTGTGTGGTTGTGGTTTGTTTCTCAGTAAGCCATGAAACCTCTTGGTCTGATTTGTTCATGTATCGGGCTAGACGCTCTACTCTGAATGGTCTGGATGGCATGTGATGGGCCTTCCATATGTTGTTCAGTGAGATAGCCACCGGCTACTTACTATTAGTGACCTCACCTCCAAATGACCTGGACTGCTGATGCGGCCAGAGACCAAACAGACAAAATAATAAAATCATAATTCGACCGATTGTGTGTCAGACATAGAAATAATGGCCCAAATAAGAAGCGTAAGAAGACGGGACACACTATGTTATTTTTGTTACAGCATACAATCAATATACCTACCACAAGGGTTGGTCAATAATTGATGTACCTCGTTAGCCATAATGTTAATGGTATATATCACCATATTTACCAGTACACACCAACACTAAGATTTATGTTGGTAAAGATGCTGTATTAATGATACCTTACACCTGTGTATAGCTGACAAAGTATCATTCAGGCCTAATATATTTCATAGAAAATCAAAATCCATTCATACCCGATATCTGTATACTGAACGTTAAAACAGTTGCAGCATCACATGTTGTTGATCTCATCTCTCAGCAGACCAAGAAATATATTGCTTAAAAACAATCAACCATTATTCCAGTAAAGAGTATTTTATGGAAACGTAATTTTCCTTTATGAAAAATGTATAAGTTCTTAAAGATCTAATTAACAAACAGGTAACACGCATCATTGAAAAGCAACAAATCAGCAATTTTTGAACCTTAAAATTACCACTCACAACAACAATAAAAAGGATTACCACAATAGCTGGCTTTAAACCATCAATATTTCATCAGCTTTCAATAGAGACCACGTCATTTGTCTACGAGAGAAGACGAGATTCCCGTAGAGAGACCTTATGACGCCCACCAGTGTGTGATCTTTATTGATTCTACGTTAGTTATTTTCTCTTTTCATTCTAGTAATTATCTGTTGCATTGACAGTCACATTGATAGCAAGATTCATAAGGTAACATGTTGAAAAATTCATGAAGCTGAGTGTGAAACTGTCTTCACAATGACTAGAACACAGAAATGTGCACTGTATACAAGCTGCAAATTGATTGCAAAACATGACTGTCTCCACTTCTCTCAATATAAATATCATTGTTTGATGAATTTACAGAGGTAGCCTAATGAGACATTCGACCCTTTGACCTCGACAGATGACCACCTAGATATGATAAGCTGTAAAAGGTGTTGAACATGATGGTATGTTACTATGGAGTAAATCTCTTCAGAGATTCTCAATATATGGCACTCATTCAGAACAGGACAAACACATGAGTAACACTATATGCCCCCCAACCTACCTCCATAAAATGGCAAGGCCCTACAGCAACACTAAAAATCAAAGTACTGAAAGTACTGAGAGGCTAAACGTATTGAAAAATGTTCACAAATAACCGCTAAGCTATATTACTTTCCCCATACTCCTACACTTTGGAATGCAAAAATTACTAAAATAAGAGAACCAGAGGCTATTTTTCTTAATTTTAAGCGATTTTATATCTTCTTTAATTCTTATTTTAAATCTGACGACAATAATGTGAACAAATCAAAACAGGTAAAAAAAATAACAAAATAAACACAACCATATATTTATCGCCAACAAGCCAAGTGATAAATAGCTCTATGATGAAGTTGACTTAATAAAACCTTTGAAATCCCCAAGATGTTGCAATTACTATCCTATCAATATGAGGATTTAGACAAATCGAAAGGACTTTATACCTACTTCTCTATTTTAAATGTATTGCAAAGTAATAGTCCTTACTTATTTTAATTAAATTTATAGTTGAGGAAAGTAGATAAGGTGTACACAGCATTTCAGATAGATAAAAGTGTAAATAATTACATTAAATTTACTTGCATGCCTATCTTCCTTGAAGTATCATGGTTAGATTTTTATTCCAGTAATTATATCTATAAAGACATAGTTCTATGAGATTAAACTTGACTTCCATATATATACAAAATTTACAATATTTTCACTATAGCTACTATTATTTCTGATCCCCAATGCATTAGATAATGTCACCATAACACGCAAAATGAATAAATATGTTCTGGAAATATTTCGTTCTTGTTAATTG
Organism: Ylistrum balloti; assembly: GCF_031769215.1. Classification (NCBI taxonomy): domain Eukaryota; kingdom Metazoa; phylum Mollusca; class Bivalvia; order Pectinida; family Pectinidae; genus Ylistrum; species Ylistrum balloti. The sequence goes on along the minus strand of NW_026782259.1, from coordinate 763,767 downwards.
ATAATTATAGACATGAATATTTTGTTTTTTTATACGCGTTTTGTTTGAAGGAATATTTTCATTTCAAGGAAATTTGATACACATTAACAAACCTAGAGAAATCAGCACAATCAACCTTCATCAAATAAAACTAAAAGATAAAAAAAAAAGTTATAACAGAGTCAACATCATGATCAGTACAGTATTAAAAATATATTATTCATAAATCATGAGCACCAATTGTACCTTGCCTACGAAGCGCAAACTTTTTATCTTCAAAAAATTGAAAAAGTGTCATGGCGGTGGGTGTGAAAAACCTGAAAAAGTGTCATATCTGCGGGTATGCGCGTGGGACGAACAGTCCAATTTTGTGACGTCTAATGAGGTAAAATGATGTTATATATTAAGACGATCTTGCCACAACGACAAGGATTAAAGCAAAACTGATGTTCTGTTTGTTAAGTTTTGTTTGTTTATAAGTGCTGTTAGTTGATAATTCAAACCAAGCCCCCAGACTAGCTTCTTATCATGGCGCCAAATTGCACGTACAGTGTTCTGTACGCTTACGTCATGTCGAGAAGGATTTATAAGCCATCATACAGTAAATACATTGTAAATCAAGTCACGCAGTTACAATAAACTTTGAAGATACAAGAAACCATTTTTTGCTTACTTACGGCAGAGACGTATCTCTGCTTACAGTTAATATGATTGTTTTCTAGGAATATTCACAGCAGGCGATAAGAATCACGTCAGCTCGATCTCCTTCAACAGCACAGGTCGGGGATGTCCGTGAGCAAATTCCGTAAAATCTATTGTTCAAAATTTATCAATAGTTTAACCACAATGTGCTTCCTTTTTTTAAATATATAGTAATCGTATTGTTGTTTAAAAAATAACTTATTGTGGATGCTTTATTTTCGCAGAAAATTGCCGCTAGAGGGCTCTAACGCTTTTCGATATTTCAGCCAATGAGAAGGCCAGGATCGGTAAATTTTGTCTGAAAGGCCGTCGCAATAGGCTGTACGTACTGAGTACGTTAAGCCTAATGACTGTAAGACATGAATGTCCTTATCCCATGCATATAAGTACATGAATCATAGTTTGATAAATTTCCAGAAATTGTTAAATGTGACTTTTCACCTTCGCGACTGATGACCAACTTAATATGACAAGGTACAGACCTTTAAATCTAGCGAGTTCAAAAAATCCCTCAAGTCTGAGAAATAGTGATAACTAATATACAGATTTTAACATTTAGACTGTGTAGCCACTAACCATCATAATGTGCAAGAAATTAGCCTAACAACCAGCAGCACCATATTTGGTATCACTAGGTTAAACAGTATAGGACTAATAACCAGCAGCACTATGTATAGACATAAGGACTGTTATAATGTCTGTATGTATGGATATAAAAGTATAGACATAAGGACTGTTATAATGTCTGTATGTATGTATATAAAAGTATAGACATAAGGACTGTTATAATGTCTGTATGTATGGATATAAAAGTATAGACATAAGGACTGTTATAATGTCTGTATGTATGTATATAAAAGTATAGACATAAGGACTGTTATAATGTCTGTATGTATGTATATAAAAGTATAGACATAAGGACTGTTATAATGTCTGTATGTATGTATATAAAAGTATAGACATAAGGACTGTTATAATGTCTGTATGTATGTATATAAAAGTATAGACATAAGGACTGTTATAATGTCTGTATGTATGGATATAAAAGTATAGACATAAGGACTGTTATAATGTCTGTATATAAAAGTATAGACATAAGGACTGTTATAATGTCTGTATGTATGGATATAAAAGTATAGACATAAGGACTGTTATAATGTCTGTATGTATGGATATAAAAGTATAGACATAAGCACTGTTATAATGTCTGTATGTATGGATATAAAAGTATAGACATAGTCAGCCTCAGCTACAGACCATTTTGGGGTAAAATCTAATCATTCCTACAGGAGGAGTAGTGTTCTATTTCCTGTATTGGGCCTTGTCCTTTCCTCCACAGAAGACTGAGATCCACTGTTTATACAAAATTGATTTCCATTCAACCATGGATGCTTCAGACCAAAGTCAGACAATATCCTACCATTCCTGATGAACAAGATAGATATTCAATAGATAGATAAGATTTTCCCTATTGACCTCTCCTGCCAAGGGGCCCGACTACTGTTTATACAAAACTGATTTCTTTTTCACCATGCGTACTTCAGGCAAACTTCGGACAATATCCTGCTATTCTTGTATGAAGAATAAGATAGATTTTCAGGATATTGATAGATTTTCAGGAAATAGATAGATTTTCCCTTTAGGGCCACATCCATCCCACAACCCCTGCTGTTCCATTGGGCTGAGATGTATCGTTTATACCAAACTGATTTCCTTTTATCCAAGCATGCATCAAACCAAATTTGGACAACATCCTTCAATTCCTGAAGAACAAGACAGAGTTTTAGGAAATGGATAGATTTTCCCCATTTGGGCCCCATCCCTCCCAGGGGGCCAAGACCCTTTGGGTCAGGTGAGTTAACAACCAGTTTTCAGCTGCTGTCACTTTTAGTCTCTAAAGTAACCTTTTACCTATATGCACTGTTAGTAACTATAGCACTCCTAATTAATCGACAATAAAAGTCACGGATGGCTCTGACAAAGCCACTGGAATTTTGTTCCTGGTAAGATGAACATTGGAACCTCTTCCCTTGTGATGGAGAAATCACATCATCCTTCTAGTCTGCAAGCTGTTTTATATCCTAAACCTAGTTCATCCCTCTCCCAACCCTGTCTGCAAATTGTTCAAGGTCATCCATGGAAAGTCAGGAAATCCTTTGATCGTGACCTTTTTTGCCTTTTCTGTACTAGTGTTGGGTTCCACTGTAACAAGAATCTTCATTAATCATTGATGATTGAATGCATTCTTGGTTTATTTTCTTCAATCAACAGTATGTAGAATTGTGAGGGCTTGGGGTTATCTGAACACATGCAACAACTAACTAGGCATTCTCTCATATTTATTACTTCAGAAGATGTCCCTAAAATAACATGATTAATACTTTACAAGATATGATGAAACTTGCCATCGATCACACTATGTGTATTTGCTTTCTTCTAACCTTGCTGTTTGTGTAACTGTACTGTGACATGATATGTTATTGTTTACAAATCTAGAACTTTATATACCAGAGGCCCATAGGGCCTGTATTCCTCACAAGGCTTGGCAGAGATCAGTCAAATCATGTATCAAAACATTAAATTTCTACATGCCGTTCTTGTGGGGTTGAGACCAACTATTTATATAAAATTCTTTCCCTTTTACCCTAAATAATTTCAGACCAAGTTTAGGATACTGACATTCGTACAGAAGAAGAAGGATTTTATCGAATTTGCTCTATCTCCACTATTGGGCGCTGTCCCTTTGGCCCAAGAGGATTCAGACCTACTGTTTATACAAAACTGAGTGCCCTTTGCTCCAGAATCTATGCATTCATATAAAGGAAAAAGGATTTTAAAGAATTAACACTAGTTCCCCTTATGGACCCTGCCCTATCTACCCTGTGGAGCCAGACTTACCATTCATACAAAATTGAGTCCTCTTTACTTATGAATGTTTTCAGACTGAAGACTTAGGAAAAAGGATTATAAAGAATTTGTTTTATTTCCCCAATTCAACTCTGCCCCTCTGGACCCAAGGGGAAAAGATCAACCATTTATACAAAATTGATTCCCTTTCAACTAAAAATGTTTCAGGCCAACATGAGACAAATTTCATGCATTCTTACAGAGGAAAAAAGATTCTAAAGAATTTGTTCTATTTTCGCTATTAGGCCCTGACCCTCCTGGAAGCCAAGGCCCAATGTTTAAGCAAAATTTGTTCCCCTCTCCTCAGGGATGCTTCACACCAAATCTGGTCAAATTCTGCTTTGTCATTTATGATTAGTAATGAATTTTAGAAAAACGAGGATGGATGACAATGAATGCTGCACCGTGGCATAAGCTCACCAGTCCTTCAGACAAAGTGAGTGAAAAACATAGTGAGTGGGGCTCAAGACATACCCCCTTCACCATCAGGAAACAGTGTTTGTGTGATTACCTTTTAAATGTCCTGGACAAGGGGTTTAATCTAACCTTTAATTGACCCATTAACCAATGACCATCTAATCAGGTGAACAACTTGATGGTAATATAGTAAGGGTTTGAACCACATCTGTTAAGGGGTTGAAGAGATATCTTTAACTCATGCCCAACATCCCCTCTATAACAAAAGGCCTAGTGGGCCTGAAAAGATAATCTGTTATTTCATGAGAAGATTTTGTCAGTTTAGTAAAAATTTTCAAATTTACAACCCATTTTTAACAAATGCTACTACATTGATCCCATGACATTTGGCTTATCAGTTATCAAAAAGAACTTTGACACATTTAACCCCAGGGTTGTTAAGAGTGGGTCAAGGTCATTTTCCTGCAAAAACTTGGTGACTTTTAACCTAGCATGCTTCAGTGCCTGAAGCACTCTAATCATTGGGAAGAAGTTGTTTGAAGACTTGAACACACCTGACCACTGATATTGAAAGTGAGTCAAGTTCAATCATTTGAACAAACTTTGCAGCCCTTCATCCTTGTTTGCTACATATTCAATAGCAGTACCCTGGACATTTTGAATATTTAGTGGAAGTTGTTAGCAGATTTCAACATATATGACCCCTGTGACCATGAAAGTAGGTCAAGGTCAATCATTTGAGTAAATGTGGTAAACCTTCATCCCAGCATGTACAAAACCAATATCATAACCCTAAGGGTTTTTGGTTATTGAGAAATTTTACCACTTTTGACCCATATGACCTGGAAAGTAGGTAGATGTGAATCATTCCAGCATGACACAGGCTCAATATCACTTCATCTGCTTTTTGGTTTTTCAAAGGGAAATGTTGACACAAGAAAACAAGAAGCCCACGTGCCTCAAGATTCATCTGACTATATTGACCTTTATATGAAAGAGGCCAAATAGGCCTAAAATAAATTGCTCAACTACTCTACAGCTTACATATGAGACATTTGTTGGTTCATGAAGACATTGGCTGTTTGGTTATTCAGAAGTTATTTATGCATTTCAACTCATTTAACCCCTGTGAACTTGACATTGGGTCAAGGTTATTCATTTCAACAAAATTGGTAGCCCTTCATCAAATAATGTTACAGGCCCAATATCAGCACTCTGGGCCTTTTGATTATTGAGAAGAAGTCATATAAAAAATTTAACATAGTTGACCCCTGTGGCCTTGAGAGTACATCAAGGTAATTCACATTGACAAACTTGGTAGCCCTTCAACCCATCATGCTACAAGCCCAATATCAGTACCATGAGCCTTCTGGTTATTGAGGAGAAGTAATTTGAATGGAAAGTCTACGCATGGCAGACGGCATATGACAACGGATGAAACATGTTGATTATAGGTCATCCCGACACTTCGGGTCAGATGTCCTAACAAGCCAGGGCATAAGCTTACTTGCCATTTTGTGGCAGGTGAGATAAAAAAAGAGAAGTTACAAAAATTACTAGGTGAAATTTGGGAAAGAGACACAAAGGGCTAGTGTGTTACTGACCTGTTTTTAATTGCATTGATGTATCAAATTCCTCACAATTGACTAGAGCTAGTATTTAACCCTTAATAAAAAAAATTTAAATCAGTTTTTGCTTAAAATAATGATTGTCAAAACTACAGAATGTGATACAGGAAAGTGTGGAAAATATGTCATTACTTTGAGTTAGAAACATTCTACCAGTCCTCTTCTACCATTCTATTGCACTGCCACAAGCAAATGGCTCAGCCCAACTGATTTACTACATGACAACCAGCAATGGACCTTGCCTTGTACAGTCCAACAATATGGCTACTACCACCACTGATGGACCCAGCACTACAGTTCTACTACATCACCACCACTGATGGACCCAGCCCTACAGTTCTACTAAATGACCACCAGTGATGAACCCAGCCCTACAGTTCTACTACATCACCACCACTGATGGACCCAGCCCTACAGTTCTACTACATCACCACCACTGATGGACCCAGCCCTACAGTTCTACTACATGGCCACCAGTGATGAACCCAGCCCTACAGTTCTACTACATGGCCACCAGTGAAGAACCCAGCCCTACAGTTCTACTACATCACCACCACTGATGGACCCAGCCCTACAGTTCTACTACATGGCCACCAGAGATGAACCCAGCCCTACAGTTCTACTTCATGCTCACCAGTGATGGACCCAGCCCTACAGTTCTACGATATGGTCACCCGTGATGGACCCAGCCCTACAGTTCTACTACATGGCCACCAGTGATGAACCCAGCCCTACAGTTCTACTATATGGCCACCAGTGATGGACCCAGCCCTACAGTTCTACTACATGGCCACCAGGGATGGACATGGCCCTACAGTTCTACTTCATAGCCACCAGTGATGGACCCAGCCCTACAGTTCTACTATATGGCCACCAGTGATGGACACAGCCAAACAGTTCTACTATATGGCCACCAGTGATGGACCCAGCCCTACAGTTCTACTACATGGCCACCAGGGATGGACACGGCCCTACAGTTCTACTACATGGCCACCAGTGATGGACCCAGCCCTACAGTTCTACTATATGGCCACCAGTGATGGACCCAGCCCTACAGTTTTACTACATCACCAACAATGATGGATCCAGCCCTACAGTTCTACTACATGACCACCAGTGATGGACACAGCCCTACAGTTCTACTACATCACCACCAGTGATGAACCCAGCCCTACAGTTCTACTACATGGTCACCAGTGATGGACCCAGCCCTACAGTTCTACTTCATGCTCACCAGTGATGAACCCAGCCCTACAGTTCTACTTCATGCTCACCAGTGATGAACCCAGCCCTACAGTTCTACTTCATGCTCACCAGTGATGGACCCAGCCCTACAGTTCTACTACATGCTCACCAGTGATGGACCCAGCCCTACAGTTCTACTACATGCTCACCAGTGATGGACCCAGCCCTACAGTTCTACTACATGACCACCAGTGATGAACCCAGCTCTACAGTTCTACTACATGGCCACCAGTGATGGACCCAGACCTACAGTTCTACTACATCACCACCAGTGATGAACCCAGCCCTACAGTTCTACTACATGACCACCAGTGATGAACCCAGCCCTACAGTTCTACTACATGGCCACCAGTGATGGACCCAGCCCTACAGTTCTACTACATCACCACCAGTGATGGACCCAGCCCTACAGTTCTACTACATGGCCACCAATGATGGACACAGCCCTACAGTTCTACTATATGGCCACCAGTGATGGACACAGCCCTACAGTTCTACTACATGGCCACCAATGATGGACACAGCCCTACAGTTCTACTATATGGCCACCAGTGATGGACACAGCCCTACAGTTCTACTACATCACCAACAATAATGGATCCAGCTCTACAGTTCTACTACATGGCCATCAATGATGGACCCAGCCCTACAGTTCTACTACATGGTCACCATTGATGGACCCAGCCCTACAGTTCTACTACATCACCACCACTGATGGACCCAGCCCTACAGTTCTACTACATCACCACCAGTGATGAACCCAGCCCTACAGTTCTACTTCATGCTCACCAGTGATGGACCCAGCCCTACAGTTCTACGATATGGTCACCAGTGATGAACCCAGCCCTACAGTTCTACTACATCACCACCACTGATGGACCCAGCCCTACAGTTCTACTACATGGCCACCAGTGATGAACCCAGCCCTACAGTTCTACTTCATGCTCACCAGTGATGGACCCAGCCCTACAGTTCTACGATATGGTCACCAGTGATGGACCCAGCCCTACAGTTCTACTACATGGCCACCAGTGATGAACCCAGCCCTACAGTTCTACTACATCACCACCACTGATGGACCCAGCCCTACAGTTCTACTACATAGCCACCAGTGATGAACCCAGCCTTACAGTTCTACTACATCACCACCACTGATGGACCCAGGCCTACAGTTCTACTACATGGCCACCAGTGATGGACCCAACCCTACAGTTCTACTACATGGCCACCAGTGATGGACCCAGCCCGACAGTTCTACTACACGACCACCAGTGATGGACCCAGCCCGACAGTTCTACTACACGACCACCAGGGATAGACCCAGCCCTACAGTTCTACTATATGACCACCAGGGATAGACCCAGCCCTACAGTTCTACTATATGACCACCAGGGATAGACCCAGCCCTACAGTTCTACTATATGACCACCAGGGATAGACCCAGCCCTACAGTTCTACTATATGACCACCAGGGATAGACCCAGCCCTACAGTTCTACTATATGACCACCAGGGATAGACCCAGCCCTACAGTTCTACTATATGACCACCAGGGATAGACCCAGCCCTACAGTTCTACTATATGACCACCAGGGATAGACCCAGCCCTACAGTTCTACTACACGACCACCAGGGATAGACCCAGCCCTACAGTTCTACTACACGACCACCAGGGATAGACCCAGCCCTACAGTTCTACTACACGACCACCAGGGATAGACCCAGCCCTACAGTTCTACTACACGACCACCAGGGATAGACCCAGCCCTACAGTTCTACTACACGACCACCAGGGATAGACCCAGCCCTACAGTTCTACTACACGACCACCAGGGATAGACCCAGCCCTACAGTTCTACTATATGACCACCAGGGATAGACCCAGCCCTACAGTTCTACTACACGACCACCAGGGATAGACCCAGCCCTACAGTTCTACTACACGACCACCAGGGATAGACCCAGCCCTACAGTTCTACTACACGACCACCAGGGATAGACCCAGCCCTACAGTTCTACTACACGACCACCAGGGATAGACCCAGCCCTACAGTTCTACTACATGACCACCAGGGATAGACCCAGCCCTACAATTCCACTATAAACATTTACTTGGACCATTTCCTGATCACAAACAACATTTATGATTCCTTAAAATAGCATTATTATACACACCCAGAGCTATTTATGAATTTCAATAAAACATCAGAGTGTCTTTTATAGCAGTATAAACGTGCTATTTTAGTTAGAGAGGTGATGGGCACTAATCAGACTGGTGTTCATAGCTTGGCTTTCAGTATTATTAAGGCTTGTGTATTCCCATCAACAGATAGGTATTGTAAGGTTGTGTTCTTTATAGAAAAAAGCTCCTTTACCTAGTAAACACAGGTCAAAAAACACTTGTACAGACCTTACTGTACCCTTTCACACACAGTTCATCACTTTTATTTACTTACAGTTATCTACCATATCATACCCAACATCTGTTAGAATTATCTCCCTTTTACACCCCCAACCATAGCACCTTGTTTTCTTCATCAGTCAATAACAGATAATTACAAACATCTTCCAACGTAACTGAATATAACTTTTACAGATCTCTTCATTTAAAGCGGTTATGCTCCCATTTAAAGTGTTAACACTCCCATTTAAAGTGGATACGCTCCAATTTTAAGTAGTTACACTCCCATTTTAAGTAGCTACACTCCCATTTTAAGTGTTTACACTCCCATTTTAAGTAGCTACACTCCCATTTTAAGTAGCTACACTCCCATTTTAAGTGTTTACACTCCCATTTTAAGTAGCTACACTCCCATTTTAAGTAGCTACACTCCCATTTTAAGTAGCAACACTCCCATTTTAAGTGTTTACACTCCCATTTTAAGTAGCTACACTCCCATTTTAAGTGTTTACACTCCCATTTAAAGTGGATATGCTCCAATTTTAAGTAGTTACACTCCCATTTTAAGTAGCTACACTCCCATTTTAAGTAGCTACACTCCCATTTTAAGTAGCTACACTCCCATTTTAAGTAGCTACACTCCCATTTTAAGTGTTTACACTCCCATTTTAAGTAGCTACACTCCCATTTTAAGTAGCTACACTCCCATTTTAAGTAGCTACACTCCCATTTTAAGTAGCTACACTCCCATTTTAAGTGTTAACACTCCCATTTAAAGTGGATATGCTCCAATTTTAAGTAGCTACACTCCCATTTTAAGTGTTAACACTCCCATTTTAAGTGTTAACACTCCCATTTAAAGTGGATATGCTCCAATTTTAAGTGGTTACACTCCCATTTAAAGTGGATATGCTCCAATTTTATTAAGTTACACTCCCATTTGAAGTGTTTACACTCCTATTTAAAGTAGTAACACTCCCATTTAAAGTGGTTACGCTCCAATTTTAAGTAGTTACGCAACAATTTTAAGTTGTTATGCTCCCATTTAAAGCTGTTACACTCCAACTTAAATTGGTTACGCTCCTATTTAAAGTGGTAACACTACAAGTTTTAGCAGTTACACTCCCATTTGAAGTATTTACACTCTCGTTTAAAGTGGTTACACTTCAATTTTAAGTAGTTACGCTCCTATTTAAAGTGGTTACACTCCTATTTAAAGTGGTTACACTCCCATTTACTGCAAAATCTTGCTTTTAAGCTGTGGTATTTTCTTCTTTCTTCATTCTTTGTTTTTGTTTTTTTTTCATATTATTTACTCTATATTCAGTGTAAAGTAAAGCCCAATAAAAAACCTATTCCTTTAAGTGATCACATTTTCTGAATGGTAAAGTTTGGTACCCTTTCAAACAGCAGTAAAGCTCAATTTTAAAGCCTTTCAGTGTAACTATGAAAACTTGATCACTTTGAAGCTGTTCCTTTAAGTAAACAAATATTGTATTTTCTTCCCCTTGTTTCCTCATCAGTCAGGTGTGTGGCTTATAAACCTTTGTGGCTTATATGTGAACAAAAAAAAAATGGAAGTAGACCAGTTCGAGACGTACCAAGTTTTTTTTAATCGAGTACAAACCTGTCACATGTTTCTGACTGAAACAGATCGTTTTGAATCGTCGTTTGCAATCGTGTACAGGATGATTTAAAGATCGAAATAAGATTACATTCCTATGAATTTGATTAATTATACCCTTTAATATGAATCACAATAATATCATCAGAACTTCGTGTTTACTTTGAAGCCATAGCGGAAGTTTACAAGTTTACATCCTGGGATCCATGGGTCATCTGGTCGTAGGTCAAATTCTAGAATGATAGCCATGCTTTTTTATGATATGAATGATTTTGTGCAACTTACAAAGAACAAATTATATGGGACTAAAGAATTTGGTCAGCAAGCAAGTGCCTTTACTAATATTTAACAGAACAGACATAAACTGTACACAACATCAGGCCCTATATCTTGCATAGACAATCTGTGAAGGCACCCAAGCCAAGCAAGTTCGATATTTGCTATTTTATGTTTTTTGAAACACATCAATAAAATAAAGGACTGTGTACAATTCATTTGCAAACTTATATTAAATGTCTCACTGACGATCCTGATAAATTGCCTTCCGTTGTCTGTTATATCAACAAACTTTGGTCAATGTAACAGTTACCACTTCGTAAAAACTGCTGATATATCAAACATCAACAATAGTGGTCACCATATCGTAAGAAAGGGTGTGGCTTATAAATGGATAAAATTGAAAAAATTGCTTAAACTGGCCCTGTGGTTTATATACGGGTACAGCTTACAACCCGGAAAATATGGTATCCAAAAGATGAAAACATTTAAATGGAAAAAAAATTATCATTTTAAAAAGGAAACTCATTCATTTCATTTTGGAATATGAAAAGACACAGAAGAATTGCGTGAATTTTTCATAGAGTGCAGCAAAGATATATGTGCATATGTTATATATATTTACCTTAGCCCCATAGAAATAAACTTGTTGGTATAAATGATGATTTGATTAATTTTATGTCTGAGACTTAAAGGTTATCTATGAGGTAAAGATATGTCAAAAAACAACTTTATCTTATAATGAGCCCGAAAAAAGTTTCAAAATAACAAAAGAATTAATTATATTTTCCTAGATATAAATTCTAGTGTAAAATGGCACAGAAATTTTAAAAGTTTATTTATACATGGTGGCAGTTCCCAACAAAGATGCTTAGAATAACAATTTATTGAAATAGATTACATTGTGATGATCCCTGTATCCATACAGTATACCATCAGAAAACTAATTGTAGAGATAAGGAGCTTCCTTATGTCCACAAAAAGTCTTAAACATATTAAAATATGCTGTATAAGGTCAGACAAAACCTAAATACAGAATGACTGCGCACCTTTTCTTATCTCCAGAAGATATTTCTCCTGGATAACTTTCATCAAAAGAAACCAAACTAACTTAATGAGATTTAAAAAAAAAAAAAAAACAGTTTTAGAAAATCTGATCTGTGACAGATGACAACTAGGTCATTTGGTGTAGTATGAGTGCCAAAGTACTCATAAACAAGAACTTGTTTATATGTGTTTTCGTCACTATTACCAACTACCTTTTCATTCATTACCCAATTATTTCTCTTGCACAATTCTCAAGTCGATATCAAATTACCACACTGAATGCATTAAACATTATATTACTTTGAGTGATATTTTTTCAAAACAGCCAATCAGAAATTCAATGCTTTTGTGTATAATGGAATGACCTACACTGAATTCACAAACGACATATGTACTAAAATCTGCTAAAAACATTTCCTATTCTTCAAAGCTAAACTGCAAATGAAAATAAGACTATCGCTCAAACATCTGACATATTTATCTTTGGCAGTCATTTTTGGACCATTAATTTCAGCATGTCATCACCTACCTATTAAAACTATTATATAACACTATCACACCTACACAGAGCCTGGATCACATTGAGCTACCTTTCACCAACAAGGGCTGTCTGAGACTGGTTATGCTCCCTAAATGGGATAAAATTTAAGTATGATAAAAAACAAAGGGCAATAAGATAGCTATGATTCTTGTGCACTAACCTTCCTTCTTGTTGAGATCTATCTACCTAAGTAGTTTCATGTTGATACCTCCTATAGTTTTAGTGTAATGCTCTGAACAAAATTAAGTATCAAAAATAGCAAAGGGCAATAACTCCTAAATCACGCAAAAAAGGGGTGATAGTTCTTGAGCACAGCACTTCTCCTTGTTCAGATCTATCTACCAATGAAGTTTCATATTGATGTTATAGTTTTTTTATGCTATGCTCCCAACAAAGTTATGACGGATGGACGGAAGGACAAACAGACAGCATCGACTACATGCTCCGCAGGGAGAGCATAAAACTAATTCTTGAAGAACAACCAAACATCCATCAACTTTATTGATGTCCAAGCTCTGTGGATGTTATGCTGATTCTATCTCTGTTTTATGTTACTTGACATTGCCCCGGATCAGTATTATCGAACAGGTCATAGTTTAATGAGTGTACACGTATTGTTTATGGATAGAAAAAGATGTCACACCATATATTCTCCTAGGACCTGATTAACTATAAAAGTAGAATAAACAAAGTATGTATACCAATAGAGATAGATGTATGTTTTTTTATGTATACAACTATGAAATTAATTTTTGTCAGGGATTTATTTTCATTGAATTCTTTGATACTCTAAATCCATGAATTTATATCTCCACAAAATATTAAACAGATCAAACTTTTTGTGATCGAGATGTTACTGTAAAAGAAAGTGCTACAGAAAATGTATATTTTTGAAAAATCACCAAATTTGAACCCACACAAAGATTTCTGTTTTTACAGTAATCCAAGGAAATAAAAGTCGGGTGAGGGACCATAAAAAATAAAAAGATTTTATCTTCCTCCTCATAAAAAAAGTAATTAAAACTAATTGTGTTTTAATGTCAAATATCCATTTATTAGTTTTGAAATCTGGTGAATTTTAAACAGGTGAATTTTAAACAGGTGAGTTTTAAACAGGTGAGTTTCAAATTCTTAAAAGATGATTAATGTGTCTTTTTCATGAAAAATAAACCAGGTATTTAAATTGGAGTACATGGAATGATAAAATATTCAATAAGGTCTCAATACGTATGTACTTCTAAAAATGATGTGACAATTTCTGAAGCCAAATGAGCAAAAGATGGTTAATTTCACAGGCAAACTATGGCCAATATCTAAATCTCTGTGATCAGTGAATAAACTGATCACAGATCTATTTTCTAACAGTCATTTTGATTACTAACCATGCTCACACTGTAAGTAGGTGTCCTTCACATTTAAGGAAAATACACAACTTTAACAAAGGTTTAAAAGGAATTAATCAAGCATGCAATAATACAAAAATCCTTAAAGGAAATGAGTGTTTAAGTTGTTGTTTTTTTTCGTAAAATCAACTTGTAATTTTCATTCCACATCAAGGCCAGCCTACAGTATGTGTAGAACTTAAGCCTTAATCATCAGTCCAAGGCCGCAGAAATCAGTCAATAATTTTCAGTATAATTGACAGGCATTACTTCCTGCAGTGCGTTAAAAACAAAGACATACCAATTTTATAAAGTTTGACAGCTAATCCTGACAGGCAGTATTTCAAGTGGTGATTGTTGCAAGTCAAATAAGACGAGTCTGCATCTACATGTATTGTTAAACTGTGCATGGACAACATGCAAACTCATTCGAATTAATATTTATATAACACGATCACAAAACTTCCTAAGGTAACAAGAATAGGAAAATTTAAACTTTTACAAACTCAAATGAAGCTAGAAAATGTCTATCAGACATGAATGGCTCTGCTTTTATACAAACTAGAATCAGATCAGGTGTTCATCTAACATACTGACAGATACCTTAATTAGGTGTTCATCTAACATACTGACAGATACCTTAATTAGGTGTTCATCTAACATACTGACAGATACCTTAATTAGGTGTTCATCTAACATACTGACAGATACCTTAATTAGGTGTTCATCTAACATACTGACAGATACCTTAATTAGGTGTTCATCTAACATACTGACAGATACCTTAATTCTCATGCAATCTCTACATTTGTTATGTGAGGTCAACAGTGACCTGAGTTTAATAACTTCCATAGCAGTCTGACCTAAGGAACTGAAAGTCAGCTTGATAATAAGTATGTATTCTTTTCTATGCTTTAATCAAGGATCTTTCAAATTTAATGACAAATTTTCAGGACAAAGCAACAGAAAATAATCAAAGTGCAAAAAAAATCATCTGTTTTCATTTTGTTTTTACGGGGCTTAACATTCTCATAACATATGACGACTGGTGTCAAAACGGCCACCAAATGAGGAAAAAAAGCGCAAAAAGGTGCAGATAGGAATGAAAGAAAAAGATAAAGATCGTAAGTGTTGTATAGGGGACAGGATATCTATTTTGATTCTGAAAGGGGAAGGCAAAAATCATGCAGTGGAATACAACGAAACATATTCTTGGGGTCTCTCTTGTCCCCTTAACAGATGACATGAGAAATCCTGACCTGCTGGAGTGCCCCACACTTAATTGCCTCTTCTGCCCTGTAGTGCGATACAGTGCTACATTCATTCCCAGTACTTTGTACAGGCCCATTAAAATCAAAACAGAAAAAGTCAAGATATGTTCTAAAACAAGTTGTATGAAATATCAATAGGATTCATTGTATAAAAACATCAACGCTGACATATTTCAACGGATTAAAGAGAAATGTGTACACATTGTAATTAAATTATTGTATGTATTGATAGTGTTGGATAGCAAGTAAACAGTGGAGGTGTATAATAGGTGACATTGTCCCTGTCCATGACCTGGAGACAAACTATATACAGGGCCATGCAGGCTCTTTTGTTTGTCATCATTGACACTTAAGCTATTGTGTCCCACCAAAGGGTACAAATATTGATGGAGTGTGATGGATTTCAAATTCCAAACCACAATCAATCCCCTCGTATGATACTTATAGAATGGCCGTATTGATTGGGCTTTCTATATAGGTAGATTATACAGGTGAAAGACATGCAGGTAGAGTTTTGTATAGTCATGGTAGATATGTAGGTAAACTGTTTATATATGTACAGGTACCTGGTACCAATGAGAATCTAGGTAATATACAGGTAAATCATTAACACAGGTAGGCAGTGCTGGAACAAAGATCAAACACAATAAGCAGTCTCACTTTCTAAATACACACCTAAAAAATTCATAAATCTACAAAGATTCTTTAAGATAGTTCAAAAGTTCTAATCTTATACATCAATGTCAGGTCCATGTTCTGTACCTGTTTAGATACCCAATGTCAGGTCCATGTTCTGTACCTGTTTAGATACCCAATGACTGTCCATGTTCAGTACCTGTTTAGATACCCAATGTCAGGTCCATGTTCTGTACCTGTTTAGATACCCAATGACTGTCCATGTTCAGTACCTGTTTAGATACCCAATGTCAGGTCCATGTTCAGTACCTGTTTAGATACCCAATATCTGTCCATGTTCAGTACCTGTTTAGATACCCAATATCTGCCCATGTTCTGTACCTGTTTAGATACCCAATGTCAGGTCCATATTCTGTACCTGTTTAGATACCCAATGTCAGGTCCATACTCTGTACCTGTTTAGATACCCAATGTTTGTCCATGTTCTGTACCTGTTTAGATACCCAATGTCAGGTCCATGTTCTGTACCTGTTTAGATACCCAATGTCAGGTCCATGTTCTGTACCTGTTTAGATACCCAATGTTTGTCCATGTTCAGTACCTGTTTAGATACCCAATGTCAGGTCCATGTTCTGTACCTGTTTAGATACCCAATGTCAGGTCCATGTTCTGTACCTGTTTAGATACCCAAATGTCTGTCCATGTTCAGTACCTGTTTAGATACCCAATGTCTGTCCATGTCCTGTACCTGTTTAGATACCCAATGTCTGGCCATGTTCTGTACCTGTTTAGATACCCAATGTCTCTCCATATTCTGTACCTGTTTAGATACCCAATGTCTCTCCAGGTTCTGTACCTGTTTAGATACCCAATGTTTGTCCATGTTCTGTACCTGTTTAGATACCCAATGTCAGGTCCATGTTCAGTACCTGTTTAGATACCCAATGTCAGGTCCATGTTCTGTACCTGTTTAGATACCCAATGTCAGGTCCATGTTCTTTACCTGTTTAGATACCCAATGACTGTCCATGTTCTGTTCCTGTTTAGATACCCAATGACTGTCCATGTTCTGTACCTGTTTAGATACCCAATGTCAGGTCCATGTTCTGTACCTGTTTAGATACCCAATGACTGTCCATGTTCTGTACCTGTTTAGATACCCAATGTCAGGTCCATGTTCTGTACCTGTTTAGATACCCAATGTCAGGTCCATGTTCTGTACCTGTTTAGATACCCAATGTCAGGTCCATGTTCTGTACCTGTTTAGATACCCAATGACTGTCCATGTTCTGTACCTGTTTAGATACCCAATGTCAGGTCCATGTTCTGTACCTGTTTAGATACCCAATGTTTGTCCATGTTCTGTACCTGTTTAGATACCCAATGTCAGGTCCATGTTCTTTACCTGTTTAGATACCCAATGTCAGGTCCATGTTCTGTACCTGTTTAGATACTCAATGTCAGGTCGATGTTCAGTACCTGTTTAGATACCCAATGTTTGTCCATGTTCTGTACCTGTTTAGATACCCAATGACTGTCCATGCTCTGTACCTGTTTAGATACCCAATGTCAGGTCCATGTTCTGTACCTGTTTAGATACCCAATGTCTGTCCATGTTCAGTACCTGTTTAGATACCCAATGTCTGTCCATGTTCTGTACCTGTTTAGATACCCAATGTCTCTCCATGTTCAGTACCTGTTTAGATACCCAATGTCTGTCCATGTTCTGTACCTGTTTAGATACCCAATGTCTATCCATGTTCTGTACCTGTTTAGATACCCAATGTCAGGTCCATGTTTTGTACCTGTTTAGATACCCAATGTTTGTCCATGTTCTGTACCTGTTTAGATACCCAATGTCAGGTCCATGTTCTGTACCTGTTTAGATACTCAATGTTTGTCCATGTTCTGTACCTGTTTAGATACCCAATGTCAGGTCCATGTTCAGTACCTGTTTAGATACCCAATGTCAGGTCCATGTTCTGTACCTGTTTAGATACCCAATGTCAGGTCCATGTCCTGTACCTGTTTATATACCCAATGTTTGTCCATGTTCTGTACCTGTTTAGATACCCAATGTCAGGTCCATGTTCTGTACCTGTTTAGATACCCAATGTTTGTCCATGTTCTGTACCTGTTTAGATACCCAATGTCTGTCCATGTTCTGTATCTGTTTAGATACCCAATGTTTGTCCATGTTCTGTACCTGTTTAGATACCCAATGTCAGGTCCATGTTCTGTACCTGTTTAGATACCCAATGTTTGTCCATGTTCTGTACCTGTTTAGATACCCAATGTCAGGTCCATGTTCTGTACCTGTTTAGATACCCAATGTTTGTCCATGTTCTGTACCTGTTTAGATACCCAATGTCTGTCCATGTTCTGTACCTGTTTAGATACCCAATGTTTGTCCATGTTCTGTACCTGTTTAGATACCCAATGTCAGGTCCATGTTCTGTACCTGTTTAGATACCCAATGTTTGTTCATGTTCTGTACCTGTTTAGATACCCAATGTCAGGTCCATGTTCTTTACCTGTTTAGATACCCAATGTCAGGTCCATGTTCTGTACCTGTTTAGATACTCAATGTCAATGTTTGTCACCTGTTTAGATACCCAATGTCCCATGTTCTGTAGTACCTGTTTGTCCATGTTCTGTAGATACCCAATGTCAGGTCCATGTTCTGTACCTGTTTAGATACCCAATGTCTGTCCATGTTCTGTTTGTCCATGTTCTGTACCTGTTTAGATACCCAATGTGTCCATGTCCATACCCAATTCTGTACCTGTTTAGATACCCAATGTGTCCATGTTCTGTACCTGTTTAGATACCCAATGTCTGTCCATGTTCTGTACCTGTTTAGATACCCAATGTCAGGTCCATGTTCTGTACCTGTTTAGATACCCAATGTCAGATACCCAATGTTTGTCCATGTTCTGTACCTGTTTAGATACCCAATGTTTGTCCATGTTCTGTACCTGTTTAGATACCCAATGTCAGGTCCATGTTCTGTACCTGTTTAGATATCCAATGTCAGGTCCATGTTCTGTACCTGTTTAGATACCCAATGACTGTCCATGTTCTGTACCTGTTTAGATACCCAATGTCAGGTCCATGTTCTGTACCTGTTTAGATACCCAATGTTTGTCCATGTTCTGTACCTGTTTAGATACCCAATGACTGTCCATGCTCTGTACCTGTTTAGATACCCAATGTCAGGTCCATGTTCTGTACCTGTTTAGATACCCAATGTTTGTCTGTCTGTCCATGTTCAGTACCTGTTTAGATACCCAATGTCTGTCCATGTTCTGTACCTGTTTAGATACCCAATGTCTCTCCATGTTCAGTACCTGTTTAGATACCCAATGTCTGTCCATGTTCTGTACCTGTTTAGATACCCAATGTCTATCCATGTTCTGTACCTGTTTAGATACCCAATGTCAGGTCCATGTTTTGTACCTGTTTAGATACCCAATGTTTGTCCCCATGTTCTGTACCTGTTTAGATACCCAATGTCAGGTCCATGTTCTGTACCTGTTTAGATACCCAATGTTTGTCCATGTTCTGTACCTGTTTAGATACCCAATGTCAGGTCCATGTTCTGTACCTGTTTAGATACCCAATGTCAGGTCCATGTTCTGTACCTGTTTAGATACCCAATGTCAGGTCCATGTCCTGTACCTGTTTATATACCCAATGTTTGTCCATGTTCTGTACCTGTTTAGATACCCAATGTCAGGTCCATGTTCTGTACCTGTTTAGATACCCAATGTTTGTCCATGTTCTGTACCTGTTTTGATACCCAATGTCTGTCCATGTTCTGTACCTGTTTAGATACCCAATGTTTGTCCATGTTCTGTACCTGTTTAGATACCCAATGTTTGTCCATGTTCTGTACCTGTTTAGATACCCAATGTTTGTCCATGTTCTGTACCTGTTTAGATACCCAATGTTTGTCCATGTTCTGTACCTGTTTAGATACCCAATGACTGTTCATGTTCTGTACCTGTTTAGATACCCAATGACTGTCCATGTTCTGTACCTGTTTAGATACCCAATGTCAGGTCCATGTTCTGTACCTGTTTAGATACCCAATGACTGTCCATGTTCTGTACCTGTTTAGATACCCAATGTCTCTCCATGTTCAGTACCTGTTTAGATACCCAATGTCAGGTCCATGTTCTGTACCTATTTAGATACCCAATGTCAGGTCCATGTTCTGTACCTGTTTAGATACTCAATGTTTGTCCATGTTCTGTACCTCTTTAGATACCCAATGTCAGGTCCATGTTCAGTACCTGTTTAGATACCCAATGTCAGGTCCATGTTCTGTACCTGTTTAGATACCCAATGTCAGGTCCATGTCCTGTACTTGTTTATATACCCAATGTTTGTCCATGTTCTGTACCTGTTTAGATACCCAATGTCAGGTCCATGTTCTGTACCTGTTTAGATACCCAATGACTGTCCATGTTCTGTACCTGTTTAGATACCCAATGTCAGGTCCATGTTCTGTACCTGTTTAGATACCCAATGTCTGTCCATGTTCAGTACCTGTTTAGATACCCAATGTCTGTCCATGTTCTGTACCTGTTTAGATACCCAATGTCTCTCCATGTTCAGTACCTGTTAAGATACCCAATGTCTGTCCATGTTCTGTACCTGTTTAGATACCCAATGTCTGTCCATGTTCAGTACCTGTTTAGATACCCAATGTCAGGTCCATGTTCTGTACCTGTTTAGATACCCAATGTTTGTCCATGTTCTGTACCTGTTTAGATACCCAATGTCAGGTCCATGTTCTGTACCTGTTTAGATACTCAATGTTTGTCCATGTTCTGTACCTGTTTAGATACCCAATGTCAGGTCCATGTTCAGTACCTGTTTAGATACCCAATGTCAGGTCCATGTTCTGTACCTGTTTAGATACTCAATGTTTGTCCATGTTCTGTACCTGTTTAGATACCCAATGTCAGGTCCATGTTCAGTACCTGTTTAGATACCCAATGTCAGGTCCATGTTCTGTACCTGTTTAGATACCCAATGTCAGGTCCATGTTCTGTACCTGTTTAGATACCCAATGTCAGGTCCATGTTCTGTACCTGTTTAGATACCCAATGTCAGGTCCATGTTCTGTACCTGTTTAGATACTTAATGTCAGGTCCATGTTCTGTACCTGTTTAGATACCCAATGTCAGGTCCATGTCCTGTACCTGTTTATATACCCAATGTTTGTCCATGTTCTGTACCTGTTTAGATACCCAATGTCAGGTCCATGTTTTGTACCTGTTTAGATACCCAATGTTTGTCCATGTTCTGTACCTGTTTAGATACCCAATGTCAGGTCCATGTTCTGTACCTGTTTAGATACTCAATGTTTGTCCATGTTCTGTACCTGTTTAGATACCCAATGTCAGGTCCATGTTCAGTACCTGTTTAGATACCCAATGTCAGGTCCATGTTCTGTACCTGTTTAGATACCCAATGTCAGGTCCATGTCCTGTACCTGTTTATATACCCAATGTTTGTCCATGTTCTGTACATGTTTAGATACCCAACGTCAGGTCCATGTTCTGTACCTGTTTAGATACCCAATGTTTGTCCATGTTCTGTACCTGTTTAGATACCCAATGTCTGTCCATGTTCTGTGACTGTTTAGATACCCAATGTTTGTCCATGTTCTGTACCTGTTTAGATACCCAATGTCTGTCCATGTTCTGTACCTGTTTAGATACCCAATGTTTGTCCATGTTCTGTACCTGTTTAGATACCCAATGTCTGTCCATGTTCTGTACCTGTTTAGATACCCAATGTTTGTCCATGTTCTGTACCTGTTTAGATACCCAATGTTTGTCCATGTTCTGTACCTGTTTAGATACCCAATGACTGTTCATGTTCTGTACCTGTTTAGATACCCAATGTCAGGTCCATGTTCTGTACCTGTTTAGATACCCAATGTCAGGTCCATGTTCTGTACCTGTTTAGATACCCAATGACTGTCCATGTTCTGTACCTGTTTAGATACCCAATGTCTCTCCATGTTCAGTACCTGTTTAGATACCCAATGTCAGGTCCATGTTCTGTACCTGTTTAGATATCCAATGTCAGGTCCATTTTCTGTACCTGTTTAGATACCCAATGTCAGGTCCATGTTCTGTACCTGTTTAGATACCCAATGTTTGTCCATGTTCTGTACCTGTTTAGATACCCAATGACTGTCCATGTTCTGTTCCTGTTTAGATACCCAATGACTGTCCATGTTCTGTACCTGTTTAGATACCCAATGTCAGGTCCATGTTTTGTACCTGTTTAGATACCCAATGACTGTCCATGTTCTGTACCTGTTTAGATACCCAATGTCAGGTCCATGTCTGTACCTGTTTAGATACCCAATGACTGTCCATGTTCTGTACCTGTTTAGATACCCAATGTCTGTCCATGTTCTGTACCTGTTTAGATATCCAATGTCAGGTCCATGTTCTGTACCTGTTTAGATACCCAATGACTGTCCATGTTCTGTACCTGTTTAGATACCCAATGTCAGGTCCATGTTCTGTACCTGTTTAGATACCCAATGTCAGGTCCATGTTCTGTACCTGTTTAGATACCCAATGACTGTCCATGCTCTGTACCTGTTTAGATACCCAATGTCAGGTCCATGTTCTGTACCTGTTTAGATACCCAATGTCTGTCCATGTTCAGTACCTGTTTAGATACCCAATGTCTGTCCATGTTCTGTACCTGTTTAGATACCCAATGTTTGTCCATGTTCTGTACCTGTTTAGATACCCAATGTCTGTCCATGTTCTGTACCTGTTTAGATACCCAATGTTTGTCCATGTTCTGTACCTGTTTAGATACCCAATGTTTGTCCATGTTCTGTACCTGTTTAGATACCCAATGTTTGTCCATGTTCTGTACCTGTTTAGATACCCAATGTTTGTCCATGTTCTGTACCTGTTTAGATACCCAATGACTGTTCATGTTCTGTACCTGTTTAGATACCCAATGACTGTCCATGTTCTGTACCTGTTTAGATACCCAATGTCAGGTCCATGTTCTGTACCTGTTTAGATACCCAATGACTGTCCATGTTCTGTACCTGTTTAGATACCCAATGTCAGGTCCATGTTCTGTACCTGTTTAGATACCCAATGTCAGGTCCATGTTCTGTACCTGTTTAGATACCCAATGACTGTCCATGTTCTGTACCTGTTTAGATACCCAATGTCAGGTCCATGTTCTGTACCTGTTTAGATACCCAATGTCTGTCCATGTTCTGTACCTGTTTAGATACCCAATGTCTCTCCATGTTCAGTACCTGTTTAGATACCCAATGTCTGTCCATGTTCTGTACCTGTTTAGATACCCAATGTCTGTCCATGTTCAGTACCTGTTTAGATACCCAATGTCAGGTCCATGTTCTGTACCTGTTTAGATACCCAATGTTTGTCCATGTTCTGTACCTGTTTAGATACCCAATGTCAGGTCCATGTTCTGTACCTGTTTAGATACTCAATGTTTGTCCATGTTCTGTACCTGTTTAGATACCCAATGTCAGGTCCATGTTCAGTACCTGTTTAGATACCCAATGTCAGGTCCATGTTCTCTACCTGTTTAGATACCCAATGTCAGGTCCATGTCCTGTACCTGTTTATATACCCAATGTTTGTCCATGTTCTGTACCTGTTTAGATACCCAATGTCAGGTCCATGTTCTGTACCTGTTTAGATACCCAATGTTTGTCCATGTTCTGTACCTGTTTAGATACCCAATGTCTGTCCATGTTCTGTACCTGTTTAGATACCCAATGTTTGTCCATGTTCTGTACCTGTTTAGATACCCAATGTCTGTAAATGTTCTGTACCTGTTTAGATACCCAATGTTTGTCCATGTTCTGTACCTGTTTAGATACCCAATGTTTGTCCATGTTCTGTACCTGTTTAGATACCCAATGTTTGTCCATGTTCTGTACCTGTTTAGATACCCAATGTTTGTCCATGTTCTGTACCTGTTTAGATACCCAATGACTGTTCATGTTCTGTACCTGTTTAGATACCCAATGACTGTCCATGTTCTGTACCTGTTTAGATACCCAATGTCAGGTCCATGTTCTGTACCTGTTTAGATACCCAATGACTGTCCATGTTCTGTACCTGTTTAGATACCCAATGTCTCTCCATGTTCAGTACCTGTTTAGATACCCAATTTCAGGTCCATGTTCTGTACCTGTTTAGATATCCAATGTCAGGTCCATTTTCTGTACCTGTTTAGATACCCAATGTCAGGTCCATGTTCTGTACCTGTTTAGATACCCAATGTCTGTCCATGTTCTGTACCTGTTTAGATACCCAATGTCTGTCCATGTTCAGTACCTGTTTAGATACCCAATGTCTGTCCATGTTCTGTACCTGTTTAGATACCCAATGTCAGGTCCATGTTCTGTACCTGTTTAGATACCCAATGACTGTCCATGTTCTGTACCTGTTTAGATACCCAATGTCTGTCCATGTTCTGTACCTGTTTAGATACCCAATGTCAGGTCCATGTTCTGTACCTGTTTAGATACCCAATGTCAGGTCCATGTTCAGTACCTGTTTAGATACCCAATGTCAGGTCCATGTTCTGTACCTGTTTAGATACCCAAGGTCTGTCCATGTTCTGTACCTGTTTAGATACCCAATGTCAGGTCCATGTTCTGTACCTGTTTAGATACCCAATGTCAGGTCCATGTTCTGTACCTGTTTAGATACTCAATGTCAGGTCCATGTTCAGTACCTGTTTAGATACCCAATGTCAGGTCCATGTTCTGTACCTGTTTAGATACCCAATGTCTGTCCATGTTCTGTACCTGTTTAGATACCCAATGTCTGTCCATATTCTGTACCTGTTTAGATACCCAATGTCTGTCCATGTTCTGTACCTGTTTAGATACCCAATGTTTGTCCATGTTCTGTACCTGTTTAGATACCCAATGTCAGGTCCATGTTCTGTACCTGTTTAGATACCCAATGTTTGTCCATGTTCTGTACCTGTTTAGATACCCAATGTCTGTCCATGTTCTGTACCTGTTTAGATACCCAATGTCAGGTCCATGTTCTGTACCTGTTTAGATACCCAATGTTTGTCCATGTTCTGTACCTGTTTAGATACCCAATGTCTGTCCATGTTCTGTACCTGTTTAGATACCCAATGTCAGGTCCATGTTCTGTACCTGTTTAGATACCCAATGTCAGGTCCATGTTCTGTACCTGTTTAGATACCCAATGTCTGTCCATGTTCTGTACCTGTTTAGATACCCAATGTCTGTCCATGTTCTGTACCTGTTTAGATACCCAATGTCTGTCCATGTTCTGTACCTGTTTAGATACCCAATGTCTGTCCATGTTCTGTACCTGTTTAGATACCCAATGTCAGGTCCATGTTTTGTACCTGTTTAGATACCCAATGTCAGGTCCATGTTCTGTACCTGTTTAGATACCCAATGTCAGGTCCATGTTCTGTACCTGTTTAGATACCCAATGTTTGTCAATGTTCTGTACCTGTTTAGATACCCAATGTCTGTCCATGTTCTGTACCTGTTTAGATACCCAATGTCAGGTCCATGTTCTGTACCTGTTTAGATACCCAATGTTTGTCCATGTTCTGTACCTGTTTAGATACCCAATGTCTGTCCATGTTCTGTACCTGTTTAGATACCCAATGTCAGGTCCATGTTCTGTACCTGTTTAGATACCCAATGTCAGGTCCATGTTCTGTACCTGTTTAGATACCCAATGTCTGTCCATGTTCTGTACCTGTTTAGATACCCAATGTCTGTCCATGTTCTGTACCTGTTTAGATACCCAATGTCTGTCCATGTTCTGTACCTGTTTAGATACCCAATGTCTGTCCATGTTCTGTACCTGTTTAGATACCCAATGTCAGGTCCATGTTTTGTACCTGTTTAGATACCCAATGTCAGGTCCATGTTCTGTACCTGTTTAGATACCCAATGTCAGGTCCATGTTCTGTACCTGTTTAGATACCCAAGGTCTGTCCATGTTCTGTACCTGTTTAGATACCCAAGGTCTGTCCATGTTCAGTACCTGTTTAGATACCCAATGTCAGGTCCATGTTCTGTAGCTGTTTAGATACCCAAGGTCTGTCCATGTTCTGTACCTGTTTAGATACCCAATGTCAGGTCCATGTTCTGTACCTGTTTAGATACCCAATGTCAGGTCCATGTTCTGTACCTGTTTAGATACTCAATGTCAGGTCCATGTTCAGTACCTGTTTAGATACCCAATGTCAGGTCCATGTTCTGTACCTGTTTAGATACCCAATGTCTGTCCATGTTCTGTACCTGTTTAGATACCCAATGTCAGGTCCATGTTCTGTACCTGTTTAGATACCCAATGTCAGGTCCATGTTCTGTACCTGTTTAGATACCCAATGTTTGTCCATGTTCTGTACCTGTTTAGATACCCAATGTCAGGTCCATGTTCTGTACCTGTTTAGATACCCAATGTTTGTCCATGTTCTGTACCTGTTTAGATACCCAATGTCTGTCCATGTTCTGTACCTGTTTAGATACCCAATGTCAGGTCCATGTTCTGTACCTGTTTAGATACCCAATGTTTGTCCATGTTCTGTACCTGTTTAGATACCCAATGTCTGTCCATGTTCTGTACCTGTTTAGATACCCAATGTCAGGTCCATGTTCTGTACCTGTTTAGATACCCAATGTCAGGTCCATGTTCTGTACCTGTTTAGATACCCAATGTCTGTCCATGTTCTGTACCTGTTTAGATACCCAATGTCTGTCCATGTTCTGTACCTGTTTAGATACCCAATGTCTGTCCATGTTCTGTACCTGTTTAGATACCCAATGTCTGTCCATGTTCTGTACCTGTTTAGATACCCAATGTCAGGTCCATGTTTTGTACCTGTTTAGATACCCAATGTCAGGTCCATGTTCTGTACCTGTTTAGATACCCAATGTCAGGTCCATGTTCTGTACCTGTTTAGATACCCAATGTTTGTCCATGTTCTGTACCTGTTTAGATACCCAATGTCTGTCCATGTTCTGTACCTGTTTAGATACCCAATGTCAGGTCCATGTTCTGTACCTGTTTAGATACCCAATGTTTGTCCATGTTCTGTACCTGTTTAGATACCCAATGTCTGTCTATGTTCTGTACCTGTTTAGATACCCAATGTCAGGTCCATGTTCTGTACCTGTTTAGATACCCAATGTCAGGTCCATGTTCTGTACCTGTTTAGATACCCAATGTCTGTCCATGTTCTGTACCTGTTTAGATACCCAATGTCTGTCCATGTTCTGTACCTGTTTAGATACCCAATGTCTGTCCATGTTCTGTACCTGTTTAGATACCCAATGTCTGTCCATGTTCTGTACCTGTTTAGATACCCAATGTCAGGTCCATGTTTTGTACCTGTTTAGATACCCAATGTCAGGTCCATGTTCTGTACCTGTTTAGATACCCAATGTCAGGTCCATGTTCTGTACCTGTTTAGATACCCAAGGTCTGTCCATGTTCTGTACCTGTTTAGATACCCAAGGTCTGTCCATGTTCAGTACCTGTTTAGATACCCAATGTCAGGTCCATGTTCTGTACCTGTTTAGATACCCAATGTCTGTCCATGTTCTGTACCTGTTTAGATACCCAATGTCTGTCCATGTTCTGTACCTGTTTAGATACCCAATGTCTGTCCATGTTCAGTACCTGTTTAGATACCCAATGTCAGGTCCATGTTCTGTACCTGTTTAGATACCCAATGTCTGTCCATGTTCTGTACCTGTTTAGATACCCAATGTCTGTCCATGTTCAGTACCTGTTTAGATACCCAATGTCTGTCCATGTTCTGTACCTGTTTAGATACCCAATGTCAGGTCCATGTTCTGTACCTGTTTAGATACCCAAAGTCTGTCCATGTTCTGTACCTGTTTAGATACCCAATGTCTGTCTATGTTCTGTACCTGTTTAGATACCCAATGTCAGGTCCATGTTCTGTACCTGTTTAGATACCCAATGTCAGGTCCATGTTCAGTACCTGTTTAGATACCCAATGTCAGGTCCATGTTCTGTAGCTGTTTAGATACCCAATGTCAGGTCCATGTTCTGTACCTGTTTAGATACTCAATGTCAGGTCCATGTTCAGTACCTGTTTAGATACCCAATGTCAGGTCCATGTTCTGTACCTGTTTAGATACCCAATGTCTGTCCATGTTCTGTACCTGTTTAGATACCCAATGTTTGTCCATATTCTGTACCTGTTTAGATACCCAATGTCAGGTCCATGTTCTGTACCTGTTTAGATACCCAATGTTTGTCCATGTTCTGTACCTGTTTAGATACCCAATGTCAGGTCCATGTTCTGTACCTGTTTAGATACCCAATGTTTGTCCATGTTCTGTACCTGTTTAGATACCCAATGTCAGGTCCATGTTCAGTACCTGTTTAGATACCCAATGTCAGGTCCAGGTTCTGTACCTGTTTAGATACCCAATGTCAGGTCCATGTTCTGTACCTGTTTAGATACCCAATGTCAGGTCCATGTTCTGTACCTGTTTAGATACCCAATGTCTGTCCATGTTCTGTACCTGTTTAGATACCCAATGTCAGGTCCATGTTCTGTACCTGTTTAGATACCCAATGTCAGGTCCATGTTCTGTACCTGTTTAGATACCCAATGTCAGGTCCATGTTCTGTACCTGTTTAGATACCCAATGTCAGGTCCATGTTCTGTACCTGTTTAGATACCCAATGTTTGTCCATGTTCTGTACCTGTTTAGATACCCAATGTCTGTCCATGTTCTGTACCTGTTTAGATACCCAATGTCAGGTCCATGTTCTGTACCTGTTTAGATACCCAATGTTTGTCCATGTTCTGTACCTGTTTAGATACCCAATGTCTGTCCATGTTCTGTACCTGTTTAGATACCCAATGTCAGGTCCATGTTCTGTACCTGTTTAGATACCCAATGTCAGGTCCATGTTCTGTACCTGTTTAGATACCCAATGTCTGTCCATGTTCTGTACCTGTTTAGATACCCAATGTCTGTCCATGTTCTGTACCTGTTTAGATACCCAATGTCTGTCTATGTTCTGTACCTGTTTAGATACCCAATGTCTGTCCATGTTCTGTACCTGTTTAGATACCCAATGTCAGGTCCATGTTTTGTACCTGTTTAGATACCCAATGTCAGGTCCATGTTCTGTACCTGTTTAGATACCCAATGTCAGGTCCATGTTCTGTACCTGTTTAGATACCCAAGGTCTGTCCATGTTCTGTACCTGTTTAGATACCCAAGGTCTGTCCATGTTCAGTACCTGTTTAGATACCCAATGTCAGGTCCATGTTCTGTACCTGTTTAGATACCCAATGTCTGTCCATGTTCTGTACCTGTTTAGATACCCAATGTCTGTCCATGTTCTGTACCTGTTTAGATACCCAATGTCTGTCCATGTTCAGTACCTGTTTAGATACCCAATGTCTGTCCATGTTCTGTACCTGTTTAGATACCCAATGTCTGTCCATGTTCAGTACCTGTTTAGATACCCAATGTCTGTCCATGTTCTGTACCTGTTTAGATACCCAATGTCTGTCCATGTTCTGTACCTGTTTAGATACCCAATGTCTGTCCATGTTCTGTACCTGTTTAGATACCCAATGTCAGGTCCATGTTTTGTACCTGTTTAGATACCCAATGTCAGGTCCATGTTCTGTACCTGTTTAGATACCCAAGGTCTGTCCATGTTCAGTACCTGTTTAGATACCCAATGTCAGGTCCATGTTCTGTACCTGTTTAGATACCCAATGTCTGTCCATGTTCTGTACCTGTTTAGATACCCAATGTCTGTCCATGTTCAGTACCTGTTTAGATACCCAATGTCTGTCCATGTTCTGTACCTGTTTAGATACCCAATGTCAGGTCCATGTTCTGTACCTGTTTAGATACCCAAAGTCTGTCCATGTTCTGTACCTGTTTAGATACCCAATGTCTGTCCATGTTCTGTACCTGTTTAGATACCCAATGTCAGGTCCATGTTCTGTACCTGTTTAGATACCCAATGTCAGGTCCATGTTCAGTACCTGTTTAGATACCCAATGTCAGGTCCATGTTCTGTAGCTGTTTAGATACCCAAGGTCTGTCCATGTTCTGTACCTGTTTAGATACCCAAGGTCTGTCCATGTTCTGTACCTGTTTAGATACCCAATGTCAGGTCCATGTTCAGTACCTGTTTAGATACCCAATGTCAGGTCCATGTTCTGTACCTGTTTAGATACCCAATGTCTGTCTATGTTCTGTACCTGTTTAGATACCCAATGTCTGTCCATGTTCTGTACCTGTTTAGATACCCAATGTCAGGTCCATGTTCTGTACCTGTTTAGATACCCAATGTCAGGTCCATGTTCTGTACCTGTTTAGATACCCAATGTCAGGTCCATGTTCTGTACCTGTTTAGATACCCAATGTCAGGTCCATGTTCTGTACCTGTTTAGATACCCAATGTCAGGTCCATGTTCTGTACCTGTTTAGATACCCAATGTCAGGTCCATGTTCTGTACCTGTTTAGATACCCAATGTCAGGTCCATGTTCTGTACCTGTTTAGATACCCAATGTCAGGTCCATGTTCTGTACCTGTTTAGATACCCAATGTCAGGTCCATGTTCTGTACCTGTTTAGATACCCAATGTCAGGTCCATGTTCTGTACCTGTTTAGATACCCAATGTCAGGTCCATGTTCTGTACCTGTTTAGATACCCAATGTCAGGTCCATGTTCTGTACCTGTTTAGATACCCAGGTCCAGAGACAATATTGGCTTGGTCTCAAAGCAAAATTTTGAAAGTAATTGTTTACACTACTTTCAGCTTTGGTGGAGATTTTTTTAACAATATCATATAAAAGTACTGAAGAATTTCTATTGAAATGAGTTTTTGTGAAATAAGGAATGAAATTCCACTGTTGAACCTAAGGTGTGAGTCTTCAAAATAACCTGAAGGTACATTCATATTTTATTCAGTGATCTGTCCCATGGAGTGGATCTGGCTGGGTGCCTGACCTGTAAGAATTCAGCGCCAAACAGCAGGGGGGCGGCTGTTTGGGTTATTAGGGGTATCTATCAAGCGTTGATCACAGACATGGGGGAGGAGTGCCAATCCGACGACAATCTTGTCACCAAATACACAGTTCATTGGGTGGAGTCTAAATTAGGTGAAATTACAGATTCATTCAAACTGAAATAGTCTTCTTTTATCATTGATAATCCTGTAAATAGTCCACGAGATACTACAAGAGATTATAAGTAAGACAGGTCAGTAGTTTCTCATCACCCTTTACATGTTTACATGGTAGACTCACAAGGAAATAACAGGTATGTCAGGATACCAACATTTTGATTTGTCTTGTCGTGACTGTAATGTCAAACGATATTACAGATCTGACAAATTCCTTGAGAATACTTTCAATTCTTTAACCATAGTATTGATGGTAGTATTTGCGGAGGAAATGTTTTGATCTGGGCGGACTTTAACTGACACTTGATATGGTACCTATTTATACCTATCAATATCACCCAGATAAAAGATCAATATCTATTTTCTATTTTACTATTTATGGTTAAGCTACTCATTATTTTCTGGGTGCAGTATTTACCAAAATGGCCCCCTAGTTTCTCTACCATTGATGAAGTGTTATTCAATTTATATTCCATTAAGGAAATAATTATTTGAGTTATGGGTTTGTTTATACCAACAGGTGTAAACAGATGATATAAAATATAATTCGGTCAAAATCAGCTGTACACAATGGTGCCCTGTCACGGACATTCTCTTAACAATAGAGTACACTTGTACTTCACCGAATTAAACCTATATTCTATATCTGAATTACTTCGTCATCATTGCTATCACAAACCACAAGACTTGTTGACACCAGTTAACAACAGAGCAACAATTGTTAGTTTAAACTCAATAAGGATCTTATTGAACTCCTTTGGCCATTATGACCTCCCAGAGTTGCTTCCCTTTCTTTTACTCCATCAGGTATAGTGATAAGCTGGACAGCTGAGGGACTGAGAACGACCTTTGGTTGACTAACTATTTGTTAATTTGCTCTCTGACACACAGTATGTAGTTTGTATAAATAGTCACGGACATATCTCCAGGATCTGGTTCATTTAAAGGGCTGGTTCTTAACTTTAAATCAATAATAAATTGGCATAACAGATGAATTATTACATATATCAAAATGTTATTAGAGAATATAAAATGTTGGAAAAATACTCCTTTTAGTGACACAATATAGCACTTTATTTATTAATTGTTAACTTGAGTATAAAGTATGGATATTTCCTAACTGGAAATGTAGAATAACATTGGCAGTATTTAACCATACATTCTGTTGCAAATTTTCTGAACTGCCCATAACATTTTGTATAACATATCTATACAGAATGGTCAGCCTGGTGTTGTTATAATCACATGATCTGGCACTATGACAAACTGAAAAACCTTTCTTTCATTAGATGATGGGATAGGTCACATTGCAGTTCAAGTCTGAAACATTTGTTAACGTATATAAACATACAGCATTCTATTATCAGTGTTAATGAAAAAAGCTGACATTAATACATGTATACAGAAAGGTAAAAATGTTTTGTTGACAGTTGACTGAATAACACAGAAAGGGGGAACACAACCTCCTGTGGTCATACACAAATAACAATCAACACCAATAACCAATATCCAACACTATGTATTTCACTGGGCGCAAGTATCAGCAATGAAGATTATAGAGCTTCAATATCATTCCTGAGTATCAGTGAGTTTCAGTGCCACTCCTGTACATCAATGAGTTTCAGTGCCACTCCTGTACATCAATGAGTTTCAGTACTACTACTGTACATCAATGAGTTTCAGTACCACTCCTGTACATCAGTGAGTTTCAGTGCCACTCCTGTACATCAGTGAGTTTCAGTACTACTATTGTATATCAGTGAGTTTCAGTACCACTCCTGTACATCAGTGAGTTTCAGTACCACTCCTGTACATCAGTGAGTTTCAGTGCCACTACTGTACATCAGTGAGTTTCAGTGCCACTACTGTACATCAGTGAGTTTCAGTGCCACTCCTGTACATCAATGAGTTTCAGTGCCACTACTGTACATCAGTGAGTTTCAGTGCCACTCCTGTACATCAATGAGTTTCAGTACCACTCCTGTACATCATATAACTTCAGAAATACTCTTGTATACCATTGACCTTCAGGTATTAAAGCTGAGGATGACAAAATTGATTATTTGAAATCTGCTATGATATATTGAGGATATACTCTTGACCGACCATGTGAATATAGAGAAGATGTGAGGGAGACGGTAGATGTGTTGCTTTTGTTTGGTATATCTATTGTAATGAAAATTAAACAGTTAAAATTATGGCACCTTTCAACTCCATAACTTCCTACAAGTGGTATTACCTAACCAATACAGTCTTTATGCTGGCACCAATCATTTGTGTTAACACAAAGCAGCACTGTTGAATACAAGATATCTTTTCTTCCGGTTTACAGTTCTTTTAAACAAAAAAAGTATTAAAAGAACAAAATTTGTCTTCCAACATACATTTTTTAAGCTTACAGCATGAAAAGAGGAAACGAGAATAGTTTTTTTTAAATCCTTTGAAGGGGATGATCCAGGTATTTAAACAAATAGCACACTTCAATTCTCATAAAACTGCACTGATAAAAGCACAAATATTTTGATAAAAGTTTGCAGCCTTGTTCTGGAGGCTGGGCTGGTACAGCAGATAAAAGTGTTGGTGTGAATGTTCTTGACATTTACTGCCCAACACACAGTCGGTACATAACAAGAGCAGATTTTAAGCCAGTTGTTGGATATTCAAATGGAAATATTTTCACAGACATTGAGAAAGAAATTGTTGTTGATTTGTCAAAAATACATGCAGTTTAAAATGAACAAAGAATGACTTATACAGCTGTTAGTAACAAAACTATTTTTACTGAATTATCAGTTAATGAGAAAAAAGAAAATTCAGCAGATAGTGCTAACATTCATGAGAAGTAAATGATATTATGAAGCAACTACAGATTCAAAACTAAGAATAAGCTTTCTTCTAATCCTGTATTGTACAATTTCCACATTTAAACTTTCATCATGCTACGAAGTTTACTAATTGAACTAATTGAAATTCCTATCTCACACCACAGATTCATTAATTTGAACTTGTCTCATACTGTAGAACCAAATTATCTTATTACACTCCCATATCATACTACAGGATTCATAAATATATATTTCTGATTTGTACCTGTTTGTTTTAAGGTGAGAAGTTAACTAGAATATAAATATATATTTCTGATTTGTACCTGTTTGTTTTAAGGTGAGAAGTTAACTAGAATATAAATATATATCATCGTATAAAATCTTCTATTGTAAGCCATTTTTTATTTTATTTTCATCTGATCAGGTATCTTGATAGAAACACAACCAGCAGACTAAGCTTGTGAGAAAAGATCATTTATAAAAGACAAATCCTTCCACTTCACATACCACAAAGTTGAGTCTGAATGCCAAGGTTCTTCATATACCTGAAACAAATCTCCAGCAGTAACATTGATTTCGCGGGAGTTCACTGTGGCCATGATACAAACAATAACCATGTTATAGTCTACCATTTCAATATTTTTTACATTGGTTTGGCACCATTCAGCTGCCACGTCAAGGATCATACATATAGCCTTGAGCTTGTGTAGATCTTGATATTGATGTAATTATTCTAACAAATGTGATGAAAGAACATAAAAATCTCTCCAATATAGCTTTTGTTTTTATTCTGAGTAAGATAGATGTGTTATATCTAATTGGTACTTCCTTGCCCCCCTCACCCCTCGTGATTGCCTATCTCTCCTCCACTCAGACACCTCTAAATCAATGTGGTGCCATAGCTTTCACCCATTGTGTTGTGTACAACCCCATCATCACCAAATACATTACAAACAACCCTAAAACACTATAGAAAACAAACATAAGCTAATGTACTGGTACATTCTAATCACATGTGTTTTTACACATGTAAACAAGTATTACAGTTAGCAAATTGTTTTGTTTTTCTTTTGCAAACAAATAGGGAATTCTTTTGTCTTCAATATTTTTTTTTCCAAATCTCATTGATATCTGCCAAACTGTTCACAGCTTAACCACCCCCCATCCCCCTCCCAACAAAAAATAAATAAAGAATTACGTTAATATAGTGACAGGGACAACATGATGACAGGACAAGTTAATTAGTCATAATTAATAAGGAAAACAAGAATACTGAGTGCATGTCTCCTACTGACCCCACAAACAATTACACAGGAGTGAGTTCTAGAGATAGTAATGGTAACCTTGACACTGAACCAAAAACCCTTGACACTTATGCTTATCCCAGTCATTTTAGTGCTTTAAACGTGTGAATTTTGATGAAAATCCGAGAAAGGAATGATTCCATAAGATTACTGCTGCTGGTTTTCTTAAAATAGTAACAGTGACATTGACCTTGACCCAACAACCTTGAGATTGAAACTTGTCCAAGATATTGTAATCCTTTAAGAATGTGTGAAGATTGGTGAGAATCCCTCATGTAATGAGGTCACTAGAGCACTGACAAACTTCAACAGATGCAAGGATGATCAGACAGACGGATGGACAGACAGAGAGGGAAAATTCATACACCCTGGATACAGAAAAGTATATCAATGTCTATCATTTATGAAATCCAGGTTATTGAAAATTGTCACCTCACACATCTATTATAGTTGTTGTACAGTAAATCTGACATGAAAGGGATCTTTATTCTACAGTCAAGATTACAGTAAACAGTTAACACGATGAGAAGTATTCTGATGACCTAGTATATATCTGTTTACCTGTCCGGTGTATAACAGGGGTGGTCCTGTTATGTCTATTTATATTTTACATATACATGACAACCAGTAAACTGCTTTGACAATTTCAACATTGAAAACAATTGTCAAATTAGACTAAAAAAAATTGCTTGAAGTCAGTTGATCTTAAGAATCCTTGAATTTTATTTAAACTCTGTGTACAAGGTTTAATGGTGAAGTTCAATGATTTCTTGTCTCTTGTGTCAGTCATTAACCTATGTGGTGACAGATGACACCTATATGCTAGGCCTTATATTATTTCTTAAGTACTGTGAACCATTCTGTCTCTACTTCTGAGAGAACAAACTATCAAAAGGTTTCTTTAAGATTGTGTAGTCTTCCATGTAATGGAGATTTATGGTAGATGTATGTGGCTTTAGAAAACAAAACTATAAACTCGAGCCCTCCCTGTTTGTATGTTCTCACAATTAAATACTGTGTAGGTTGCACTTCTTTAAAAAACTATTTTTCACATGACAATGTTTTCTATTCAAACCATCTGTGAATTTTCTGCATGTGATCTGTCATTTCACAAGCGACTTTGATTCAATAAAAACCCAGTGTTCATGGTTCTGTCAGATCCGTACCATGTCACCTTGCAGATCTATTACACAATCCTTCTTAGTTTTAACAACAATGAATAACCAGATTTTGAATGTCATTACTTTATACATGTTTTCACAGAAAGCCTTTGACCACTGTTTGTCCTAAAGCTTTAAGCAATATTTTTATACATGTAGCTATATTAACAAAGGTCTTTCTAATTTGTAATACTATAGGAGTATTTTTTTTTGTTTTTGTATTTTTTGTTTTTGTTTTTTTTGGTTTTTTTTAGGTCCTTTAGCTCATACAATGTTTTTGTGTGGCTTCTCCCAACGAAATAAAAGAATAAATAAACATTTTGTCCATGAAGGTCTATTCACTGTATAATGTTTCTCCTCAGTCACCACTCTACCACATACTAGTACATAGTTACAAATACACCAAAACTTTCACCAAAATCAACACTGGATATGGACGTCTACACCAAGGTGCCAACATCAACCTTACCTCCACATCTGAGAGATTTTTAATCGTACATGTTAAAACAATTTATCAAGGATCTGCTGATACCAAGACTTGAGAAATACAATCATCTCCATATATGTTTCAATCACGATTACTTGCTCCTTAAAAGATTAAAAAATGATAGATTTACTTCATTTGACAAATCTGATTTGACACCTTATAAAATAAAAGAAGAAAAAAATGGCTGACAACTGCTTATCAGGGGCTTAACATTGCGGAAATTTGGCCATTTCACCGGTAACAAGACCTACATTTTCTCTTACCGTGGTAAGGTATATCCACACTTTTAACAGTGTGAGATGTCCTTGTCTTACCCAGGATTGAGACGGAGGGATTCCCATTTCATATCTGTGACATCATGTGAACGATGCAAAATATTGGGCCAACAAAAACACATACCTCAGAAGACCGGTAGAGTAAGAGAAACATAATCATTAACACTGTTGTTGGTGATATAGAGAAGTCTGGTGTTGTTGGTGATAAAGAGAAGCCTGGTGTTGTTGGTGATATAGAGAAGCCTGGTGTTGTTGGTGATATAGAGAAGCCTGGTGTTGTTGGTGATAAAGAGAAGCCTGGTGTTGTTGGTGATATAGAGAAGCCTGGTGTTGTTGGTGATATAGAGAAGCCTGGTGTTGTTGGTGATATAGAGAAGCCTGGTGTTGTTGGTGATATAGAGAAGCCTGGTGTTGTTGGTGATATAGAGAAGCCTGGTGTTGTTGGTGATATAGAGAAGCCTGGTGTTGTTGGTGATATAGAGAAGCCTGGTGTTGTTGGTGATATAGAGAAGCCTGGTGTTGTTGGTGATATAGAGAGGCCTGGTGTTGTTGGTGATAAAGAAAAGCCTGGTGTTGTTGGTGATATAGAGAAGCCTGGTGTTGTTGGTGATATAGAGAAGCCTGGTGTTGTTGGTGATATAGAGAAGCCTGGTGTTGTTGGTGATATAGAGAAGCCTGGTGTTGTTGGTGATATAGAGAAGCCTGGTGTTGTTGGTGATATAGAGAAGCCTGGTGTTGTTGGTGATATAGAGAAGCCTGGTGTTGTTGGTGATATAGAGAAGCCTGGTGTTGTTGGTGATATAGAGAAGCCTGGTGTTGTTGGTGATATAGAGAAGCCTGGTGTTGTTGGTGATAAAGAGAAGCCTGGTGTTGTTGGTGATATAGAAAAGCCTGGTGTTGTTGGTGATATAGAGAAGCCTGGTGTTGTTGGTGATAAAGAGAAGCCTGGTGTTGTTGGTGATATAGAGAAGCCTGGTGTTGTTGGTGATACAGAGAAGTCTGGTGTTGTTGGTGATATAGAGAAGCCTGGTGTTGTTGGTGATATAGAGAAGCCTGGTGTTGTTGGTGATATAGAGAAGCCTGGTGTTGTTGGTGATATAGAGAAGCCTGGTGTTTGCTAACTTAATCATTGTTCCCCTCGGGTTGAGATCCCTCTTCTCATCCCAAAATGGAGTGAAAGATTCTATTATTCTCCTATCCTGGACAGGTAGATCTATGTTTTTTCCTGACCTTAGGGTTGAGACAAGTTACGCATGCATTTTGCACATTCTGAAAACTATCTAAGTGACTTCACTGACATGACTCAAAAGTGGAACTACTTTTATGAGGTCACTCATACACTAGTTCTTCTGTTACTGAAATATAACAAACATATAAAATATCATGAGCATAATTTGCTGTTTTATCGGAATGTGCATTAGAATTATATTTTGTGTAATCACAATGCCTGAAGCACCCGAGGCTCATCAATATTCATATGCCATCCACATGTTTTTGTTTACACACAATATACTTCATCATGCACTTGGACAAGGAAAATAGGGTGAGAAAAAATTTATAATTCATTTCCTGTAGGGTAAGATTAGGTAGATCTCAATCCTCAAGGGAGATAATTAAGTAAACACTCAGCAAGCTTCAATTTGGACAACTTCTTCCTTGAGCTGTGATCCCCCTACCTCATCCTAAAGGAGGTGAAAGATTCTGTTAGTCTCATCCCACAGTTGGACGGTTGGAGAGTAGTGTAGGAGCAAAGGTTGTATTGGAGGATTTCCCCTTCAATACTTTGAAGTCACATCCACAATGCAAAGAATTAGGATACTTACACATGAAAGTCAGCTAGGTAAAATAACTATATTATTCACTCCTTTTAAGTGAGATAAGAGGATCTCAACCCTCAGGGGAAGATTATTAAGTTGCACACACTTGGCAAGCCTCAATAATCTTCACCCTGGGTTTCAAATAACTTAAATGCCATCAGTAATTCTATTTATCTAAAACCCCTTAAAACAAACAAATGTTGCTCTGTGCATCACATCTGACCAAAATTAGGCTAAACATTAAACCTAACAAAGAGTTTTGGGTAAACCATAATAATAGGGTCATGGAGTAATACTGACTAACAACTGGTGGTGTTAGAAGAACAAATTTATTAAAGATATATTCCCAACAGTTTCAATCAAAACCATAAAACAAACTGCCACAGCTGGTGTCTGACAAACATTATACTTAAGTAATACTTTCATGTTCAATCTTATAAGGTTTTCATGACCTTGAACCTGGCGCATTTTGAGAAAAATCACTTTCAGCTGCAAAGAAAACAATGTTATCAACATTTAACACACTTGAAAGTGTTTATCAGCAGTTTATTGAGCACACATTTTAATCTGACCTCCTTTACTTTGGCACACCCCAATGGACTGTTCCTGCTTGCCATCACAACTTGGCTACCTTCCCTGATGCTAAGATGTCAACAACCTAGGGGAGGTAACTGAGCTTTAGGTCTCTGAGTAAGACAGCACAAGTTATCCCCCTTTGTGAGTGAGACAATTTTACTGAACACATGCAAGACAATGATAAGAGATCCCAAGCTTACATGTTATTTATTACTCTGTTTTTTTGCATGTACTCTGTCATCCATCTGAATCTGTCTAATCACTCTATATCCACAAAGTCCGGGGCAGGTCTAATTTTACAGTGGATTCAATCCCCAAAGGAATAATGATAAATGAAATAGTGCATCCAAGAGTATAGCAAAACAATTATTTTAAATGTTCTTACATTATCTTAAATACCACATGTATCTTCCATTTTTATTTAGACATTTTGGACTCACTTAAAGTTTCCAGTTTGATAGTCAAATTGTTGCATAATTTTTTAATACATGGTATTAATGTGTGTACATCAAGGGAGATAAATGTGCCAAGAGTACTCAAGGTAATGCGTCATCAATCATTATTCTAAACAAGTATATTATCATAAATTGTACCCATTGAGTTGGGTGTAAAAGGATGTGGAGGAGTAGACAGGCTAGGACACAAGAGAATGAATAGATAAACCAAATAGCCTGTTTAATCCACATTAGTTTATCCTGTTTGCAACAGAACGACAGTTCTGGTGAACAGCTAGTTTATCAAAGATGTAGTCCAGATCTTAAGCCAAAACCACTATCAGGATTTTCCATTTACCTTTTATACAAAAGGAGGCTGGATTGTTCACATTTTGCAAATAACTGAACAACAAAGACTTTCATAAACAAAAGGAGGCTGGATTGTTCACATTTTGCAAATAACTGAACAACAAAGACTTTCGTAAACAAAAGGAGGCTGGATTGTTCACATTTTGCAAATAACTGAACAACAAAGATTTTCTTAAACAAAAGGGCCATGGTCCTTAACAGTAATCTGATAATTGATGAATGGATGGACAAACCAAAGAATTCCCTGATAGTGGTTTGACAAATCTGATAAATTCAAAGTGTGAACATTCCTTGAAAGGATCAGAGACTCATAAATGGTAGATTCTGTTCATAAACAGTTGTACAATCATGTTACAAAATGGCTACTGTGGTTACCTTGTTGAAGTTTTGATCAGACTGAAAAATAACAACAAATTGTCTCTTCCTTTTCCTTAAAAAATTGAAGTCCAACTATTATTTTCTATTGATGTATATCAACTTGAGAAGTAGTTCAGACTTTTTGATCTGGATGAGTAACGTTGGAGCAAAGCCAAAAAAGAAGGATTTGGTCAGGACAATCTCAGGTTCACTTCATGCATGTTTGATATCATGACCATTCCCTGATAATATTTCAAGTGTAATTTGGTTGAAATCTACTCAGGCATTAAGAAGGAGTAGTGTTTTGAAGCAAAATATTGTCTAATTTCCCCTTAGGATCAAATCAAATTCTGAATTCAACAAATGATTACCCAATAGTGCATCATTGAAATCCACCAAGGTATGAAAGAGGAGTAGGGTTTTAAAGAAAACGTTTACGCATGACACATAGTGGGCGGTGCACAACGACAGATAAAGCACAAAGGCTGTAAACAGGTTTACCTATCTTTACATGTAAATCTCAAAAAATAAATTGTCAATCCTCAAAGCAATGAAGTACAGAAAATGCAGTTTTGTTTATCATGTTCTCTCAGGAAATTCACCAAACTTTTGTCTTTACTTCTCTTCAAAAAGTCTAAAATGTCTGTATATGATTGAAGAGATATAGAAGAATATATTCCTCAATATCAATATCCTCACTATCCCTCACTCATAATAATTTGCTTCTCCATAAAAGAGTGTGTAGTCATGGTGGAGAGTCACCACAGTGGAGAGTCACCACGGTGGAGTGTCACCACGGTGGAGAGTCACCACGGTGGAGTGTCACCACGGTGGAGAGTCACCACGGTGGAGAGTCACCACGGTGGAGTGTCACCACGGTGGAGAGTCACCACGGTGGAGTGTCACCACGGTGGAGAGTCACCACGGTGGAGTGTCACCACGTTGGAGTGTCACCACGGTGGAGAGTCACCACGGTGGAGAGTCACCACGGTGGAGTGTGGGGTGAATCAATTTTTCAATCCCTCCACGCTAGGGCTCTCCACCAGCTAAGGTGGAGATCGTACCTCCACATGAACGGTAGTGTAATAATGTTAGTAGCCTTAATTATGACTTATACTGCCGCAATTTAATTGATAACCCATCCTGTCGATGTGGTCATAATGTGGAGGACTCAGAACATTTGATTTTCCATTGTCCAATATATAATGTTAAAAGAAATACAATGTTTAGACACTTATATTGCATACACATATTACATATGAAAGTCTTTTGTATGATGATAGTTCTTAAGCTGTAAAATCTAATGGTGTAATTTTTAAGCATGTTCAGAACTTTATTGTTGATAAAAGATTTTTCTAAATACAGGTCAATATATAATGTCATCTGCCTTAGTTGTTGACTCCTAAACCTTTCTTTTTGACTTCTGGATCCCTTTTCTATTTTCTGTTTCTTTTTCTGTTATAATACCTCATATAATATA
Source organism: Ylistrum balloti (assembly GCF_031769215.1). Lineage (NCBI taxonomy): Eukaryota > Metazoa > Mollusca > Bivalvia > Pectinida > Pectinidae > Ylistrum > Ylistrum balloti. The sequence continues at coordinate 721,380 of NW_026782259.1, read as the reverse complement.
TTATGTACTGGTCATTGCAAGTTCATTACTACATTTTGTATTTGTATACTTGTATTATGGTAGGACATTGATAAGTAGTGATAACTTGCGTCTGATCCTTATGTATATGTTTAAACTAAAGTTCAGAATAAAATAAGTGGCATTGCTATTCCAGTCAGTCTGAGGAAAAGACCTTACCTTTAAAACTTCCTTCAAATCCTTAAGCTCCAACACATCCTCACCCTGTATTAAAGAGAATGTCTTAAATTAAAAAAAATAGGTCAAAATGGAGCAATCTATTTTCTATGGTCCATTAAATATGAACGGGCTCTAGTGAAGCGTAGGGAAAAAAAAGCAAAAAAGGAAAGACAGTTTCCTTAAGCTAAGGATGTAATTTCTCAATCTAACATGGACTCGTCATTCCAGTTATGTGTTGATAATGATAGTGACAGAGATGCTGACAATAGAACGGCTAATGAATACATACATACCTCCTTCTGTGTGTCCCAGACATTCAATGTATCAATGTGTGTTAGACAGTACAAGTCCTTTTTCTGTTCCCCGCACCAACCAATTTTTGCCTGTTACAAGTAACACAGTGACGTTCAACCATTACATTTTAATCAAACAATGGTAATCTTATAATCATCAAAACAAATTTTCTAAACTTTTGCACTCAAAATATCTTCAGTTTGATACAATTTATGTAAGTGATAATCCTGAACTCTAAAACTGGGGTAACTTCATGTTCTTTAAATATATTTTTTGAAGACTCAGTTTGCAGAGAAAACTTGCTGGTAATTGTCCTGAACTTTTACATGTATGACCAGGATAAAGCAGGGTACTGACCACAGAGGACTCAGAGTTGAGGGTCAGTTTGATGGCATCATCCTCTGTTGTCTGACCAAGGTCAAACACACACACCAGACCATCTGTAGAACCTGTGGCTAAACAATCAGGATTCTCAGGGTGAAAACAGACCTGGAACAGGTAAATCAAGGTAGATTTAGATACAGGCAAAGTATAAATAAACAGGTGGACACAGATAAATTAACTAGCTTCCTTACAGTGTTTAACATCTTCCCTGGGGTAAAAATGCAGCTAAATACTAACAAACATAAGTATATATTACCTGTGTGATATCGTCCTGGTGAGACTCGTTGTAGGCCCCCATCAGACTACCTTGCCTTCTGTCCCTTCAACAACAGATAATGAGATATAATACAGGAGAGACATCAATATCTACATCTTAAATATGTGTAGGCTAATTCATACAAAATATCTGAAGATGTAGTGCATGGTCATCAGTTACAGAAGTCACCAGATTTCATCATTTAAAATATCACAAATCCAAACCTAGTTTCATCTAAACCATCAACGCATCCAAAAGTTTTAATACATATGTACTTAATTACTCTGGTAGGTTCTTTCCAATGTCATCTTTTCTGATGCTAAAATATCTTTTCCATGCAAAAGAAAAACCAAACAGAATATTTTATATTTCTTAATGCATATTGCCTACATTTACTACTTTGCGATCACTTACTTTCATATTTTTGTCACTCATCAAATAGTGTAAATGCATAGCAACACATAGATGACTTACAGAACTGCTGCCAAAATCACTTTGTCACTCAACAGCCATACATGAAAAGCTTTAGATATTAACTATCATGTAAGAAATGGAACCTTGATTGGGACCAAACAGATACTATTGTAATTAAAATATAACCTAATAACCAAATGAAAAAGATTTCCAATGGTAGGATTTAAAGTTTTACACTCACCAAAAGATGATGTGAGTGTCAGAATGTTTATTCTTAGGCTCTGTGCCTGCACACACAACACGATCATTAGAGTTGACATCAAAACTCGTGAAAATATTGTTTGTTTCATCGTAACCTGAAAATAATTACCAAACATTTAACTCATGTGATTATTATTGATGACCATCTACAAACTTTGTCTCTCTTCAAATGTTTTTTCCTGTGTCAGTAATTAATCCCACAACAAATCACAATTATTAATCCAAAAGCAAATCAGTTATTAATCCTACAACATATGCAGTTATCAAACCTATAACAAAACAAAGTTATTAATCCCATGAATATTCATGGTTTTTGATCCCATAACAAAGAACAGCTTTTAATCTGGTTTGTTTTTCTTGTAAACTAGAATATATGTGTTACTTTTTCTATCTCTTTGTTTCGTGATCATTCATATTTGTAACTTGGTCACTTGAATACATGTTCCGACCCTGGTGATGGTCTGGTTTATAATAACATTTTAAAGTTTCAATCAACTTAAACACTTAACCCCTCCAATTCATATCACTAATACATATTAACTTTCAGTCTTTGTTTTGGTGTTTCATGGTTTAACAATCTCACAAAAACCAAGGTCACATAAGAATGGCTACTAAGACAAAGACTTTGTTCAGTGTCCATCTGATTCAGTAGCTTATCACGGAACTAAATAAAGTTTTCAGTCATTATAACAACTCTAACAGAGAAAATCTACCTTCAAATGTCTGTATTGGATTCTTCATATTGGTCCTAGTGTCCCAGCATCTGTAAGGAATTAAAAAATGTACCAGTTGTGTTTGTTATGGTTCTGACTTATACAGAAATAATCAAAATATAATCTGTCCAAACCATTAATTCAGTTAGGCTTAATTAACACAGGTGTAAACTCTCTGTGTGATAAGCATATTTTCCATTTCTTGATGGTAACATTCCTCCTTCACAACCTACTTACTGATACTCATGGTCTTGTAAACATTTTGATATATCAATATTTTGCATATTTGTAGACAACTGTCATATGCATATACATTACTGAATGGACAATTAGCTAAAGGTTCAACAAAAGTCAATAAAATGACAATACTTGTATCCCCCTCCTCATCCATCCCAAACCCTTATCTGTGTTTCCTTCCACTAACACACTTACTTGATTGTCCTATCAAAGGATGAGGTATAAAGGAGATGGTGCTCTGCTTTCCCAAACTGTATTCCTGATATCACATCTGTATGGGCTACAATATACAAGGGGAGGCAACTCAACAAAATGTTTACACAGAGTTTTTTATGTAACATCCCTAACCCCATACATCAGATCAAACTGAATCCACTGCCTGTAGACAGAGAAACTCATTTTTTGTTTCTTGCAGATGACAGTCACATACATAGACTCTAGCTATCCATCATTATTATCAGTTTTCATTTAGACAACAATAAGCCAGTAAGAATTTACAGTCCCATTATGACATCACAATTAGGACCTAGAAGGAAAAACAATCGTATTACCTGTACCAGTAAAATCCTCACCTGTGACATGTTGTGTACCCTTTAATGTACCAGTGCCAAAGTTAAATAGTCGTACTGTATGGTTACTACTGGTAGCAGCCAGAAGTTTTTCTGTTGAATCACTGAAACAAAATATTTCAAGGACTTTAAACAAGTGTGTATTACTTGTGAAAAGAAATAATGATATCAATATCTGACTGCTTAAGCAACTGTATAGCTACATCAAGATAGGTTACATATCAAATAAGACATGGTAAAATATGGAGACACTAATCAACCATGTCCCTGTAGATATTTTCTGATATCAAGAACAATCACCTGTGTTGTACAGCAAGATCTAGTACATAGATGTCTTTTTGAGATAATTCAGACTGTCTTGTTAGTTTCAGTTGTGCCAAAATTTCTGTTAACTCTGACGTATCTGCCATAGCAATGGTCTTCACTCTCCTGACGTACAACTCCCTGAAGCAGCCCAAGCTATCTGTACATCACATCAGCCGTCTGTAATGAAAAAATTGTTGTCACAGGAAAACAATAACACTAAAGGAATATGCGAATCACTGACAGCCATATGACTGAATGTGTATGATTTAACCCCACAGAGACATTTTACAGTGGTTCTTAACGCATTTCCTCTCTCCCATGAGGTGTCTAGATTTAAATTTGTCTGTTGTTGCAAGATTTCCTGATTTTCACTCCCCAACCCTGTCTGCGGATCGTATGGATCAAAATTGGGGTAATCTTCCAATTTCAGAGATCCTGCTAGGAAGGTCATAAGTAACCTTGCTATATTTGTCACATTGATAAGTCAGTGACTGATTGACATGGGTCTAGAAATTGGCATGGTATGCATGATATCATGATGACTGGAAACTTTTCCATTCTATCAATTTGACAAAAATAGGTTGAAACGCATTTGTCTTTGAAAAAATAATTGATGAACACTGGGGTTTGACACATAGGTACATTTAAATTAGTAAAGGAAAATGTAAGACATGAGAAGGATATTGGCGTAACTATCGATGAGGAGTTAAATTTCAAAGCACAATACATAACATTGTTAATAAGGCAAAAAGTATAGTTGGACTAATAAGATCATTTGTTTATGTTGATGAGTCAATGTTGGGATTGTTGTACAAAGCCTTTGTTAAACCTCATCTTGAGTATGCAGTAAGTGTATGGAGCCCATCTTGAGTTGCAAATATTGAATTGATCGAGAAGGTACAGAGGAGGGCTACAAAGCTAATCCCTGGACTTAAGAACTTATTGTACGAAGAACACTTGAGGAGATTAAATCTCCCAACACTTTAACATTGCAGAATCAGAGGAGATATCATAAATGCTTTTAAAATAGTAAAACATATTTATGATAATAGAATGACAGAAAACTTTTTCCAGATGGACACTTCTAGTTAAACAAGGAGTCATTCAGATACTGGATATAAAAAGGAATTTCTTTAGACACAGAATAGTAGACACATCGAACAGTTTACCGCAACATATCAGCGATGCAGATAGATAATAAATAATAAATCCTAACGCACCGTATTATTACCGTTTAGGTGGAAAGTCCTATAACAATTAATGTATTAATGACTGGATGGACACAGTGATTTGCTATGATGGATCAGATATCATGATTTACTACAGATATGAAAATTACCCTGTTAAATAAATATTTGTTACATGTCATTTTGGTTAAAAACTGCATTATTACTACTGTACTGTACGCGCTGAGATGGTTACTGGTATAATTCAGTTTCTTTAAACGTACACAGTTTCGTCAGTAGTGTGTTTATTATGAAACATAGACCTTTCAATAATCTGCAGTTTTAAAATCATGACACTACATACAGTTGATCAAAATCATACCTGTTTTTCTACAACACGTGTGGAATCAAAACAATTCTAAACCGGAAGCACCACTGTGCTGACTAAATCATGGATTAATTTACGGTTAGTTTGCTGGTACTGACTAAATTGCGGATTGTCACGGCCATGTCAACTGAAATTTTCTTCTTGCGGACGAGTATAAAACATCCGACTTAATGTATTTCAACATTGCATTCTTTATTTTATTTATTCATTGCTATATTTTTCCTCTATAAAGTTGTGATGTAAATATATAGTTTGTGCAGAAATGTAGTTTATGCGAATCTATACACATAGGGAAAACACATCCACACCTCCGGTTCCATCTTTTTATTCTCTCTCCTTTTTTTTATCTCCGTGCCCCGGAGAGTTACAAACAAAATTGTAAGTGCTACATTGTATGTGAATTATCTCCCCTCACCCAATGACACTGCATCTGCGCTACACCCATTTATAGGTAATTACACAACATCCCCCCCACGCAAAGTAAAATTGAGAAACAATTTTATCATGGGTGTACGGAGATACAATGACATTGGATGTAAAGGTGAAAAGGACTCGTTATACAATTTTACAAACATTACAATATTATAAATGGTAAATATACTTGTATGAAATGGAGTAAAATATAGCATTCTGAACAGGATGACCTTTTGACACAAGCTAGTGTAAATACTGCTACCATAACTGGGTATAAGACATAATTCATCAGACCTGAACACTCGGAGAATCCCACTCTCAAAAATTGTATGCAAAAGCATTGTATAGGAAAATTTGAGCATTTACAAAAAGGTACGGTCAAAATGACAATCAAGTATACTCTATACCCTGGTGTAGTCTTAAGAAATTACCGATCACACAACTATAATTGATTATACTCAAGCATCCATAAATGGCAATATTGATCTAGACATAATTCAGCAAAACTTATGAACAAGAAAAAGGTATATAGTGTCATTCATAACTCATATCAAGGACTATCAGCATATAATATTCGAAATTGAAAATCCATTTAAAATAAGATGCGATATACTACCTGTATATGAAAATATATCAAAAACATATGACATGCATATGGCTACAATTAGGCGCAAAATCCCTCTGGCATCATCAACTGCAATAATTCATAATTCAATATTAGCAATGTACCAAAAAGAGACAAAATTGTAAGTGCTACATTGTATGTGAATTATCTCCCCTCACCCAATGACACTGCATCTGCGCTACACCCATTTATAGGTAATTACACAACAAAGTAATGGAGTGGTCTTTTTATGTATATTCACCATTTTCCTTGTTTATTTTTCATGCTAATAAATGTTGCATCTTCATCCCCTCAATTCCAATGCACTGGTAATTCCAATAAATTACATTGATATCTTAATTACCATCAGTCCTGACTGGTCAGAATTCTCCTTTAGCTTGTTCACTAGAACAGCAGAATTTTAAGCCAAGTGTTGTGGGTGTGATCTACAGCAGAGATACACGATTCCTGGTCTGTTGTATCATGTTTTATATCCTACCACTTCAGCTTTAATTATATTTAAATATTCATAAAGATATAGAATGTGGACATTGACATCTGAGCAGTCATGCATTTTGTTTAATTTGGATTTTTCTGGTATATAATGTCTTTAAGTATTTATGTACCAATAAAAATATCTAATATTTGAACTTTACTTAAACCAAGTGACCTTGACATTTGACAAAGTTCACATTGATCAACTTATCTTCATAATTTCATAAAGAAAATGTGACTCTGATCTGTAGTTAACAAATTAGTTTACTTCATGACATAATAGAATATTTAACCAATGAGTATGCATAGCTCACCTGGTATTCTATGTTCATCCAAAATACATTAACACATACATCATTGGCATTCAAAGTGGGCACATCTAATCACTTTAATCCATTCTTATACTAAACTCTATACAGCGAGAGTAATGACCTGGATTACAGGTAAATGTCATTTCTTTTTTCTCAAAATTTGTCCATTTGTTACCTAGAAATACCTTTCCACAACATATCCTGCTTCTCAGACTTTTGGTTCATCATAAAACAAAACTTTTCACAAGTTTTGACAATCTGATCCCTGTGACCTTGAATTTGGTTCAAGGTAATTTCTTTTTTTCAAACTTTGCTGGGCCTCATCCTAGAGACTTACCAGTCAAACATCAAACTTCCTGGTTTTTGTTACTCAGAAGAAAATGTTTAAAGGTTTTAAGAAATTTGACCCTTCTGACCTTCAATTTTGGTCAAGGTAGTTTTTTTTTTTTTTTTTTTTGCAAACTTTGTTGGATTTCATCCTAGGAGCCTATAAGCCAAATACTATGCTTACGCACATTTGGTCGTTATCAAAAGTTGTTCTTGGTTTTAACAAATAAATTGAATTCAGTGACCTTCAATGTGGGTCAAAGTAATTTCTTTTCACAAACTTTGTCAGGTTCATCCAGCAGGTCATCAGTGAAATACAGTGACAATTGGTTGATTGGTTTTTGAGAAGAAGTCGTTTGGATGGAATAGTTACTAGATCACCTCTTAAGCTCACTTGGCTCTTTGGGCAAGGTGAGCTAAAAACATTCTAAATTCCAACTGCACATCTTGTTTCACAATGTATAATCAGAAATTTCAGACAGTTGGTCTTCTAGAAGGGCCTAAGATGATGTATTTTTGACGGTATATTCCTAGTTATAATTTCAGTAATGACAAGCTTGATCTGGGGAACTTCTGTAACCCCCTATTGCTCGTCAGATTACTTCTGATGAGCCTGGATAACATGGATTTGTTACTAATGATATAATACACAAGATAAGTTGAAGCATATATACATCTTGTAAGAGTTGCTCTGACCCATGTCATATACTACACCATTTGTAACAAACCCCTGTACCACATGAATTGTATTAGTGAATACCCAGAAATTTTGTTTCCGTTAAATTTTCACCCTTTTCGGCCATAAACAGAGGGGATGAATTTAAAATGTGCTTGAAAATATTTTACATTTATTTAACACTTTGTAATCCTCTGAGGGAAAAATGAACACCAGACAAGTTCATGCATAATGGTACAAGGGGAAACTAACCTGGGTCGAAAAACATCCCAGTATACAGTATTTGCCGGTCTGTCTCCTCCGATGCCCAAAATGTTACTATTAAATTGCTCATAAATCAGTTTTTTCATATTAACAAAGAGGCCTCAGTAATCAGAATGACAAGAGAACACGTTTGTAGAGTATCAGTGGATTTTATTGTCACAGACAGGTTGATGTGACCACAAAATCAGGCTAACAGACATACTGTGTGATAAAATTAATATTTACAGAATGAACAAACATGGTGAATTCAATGTTTAAAAACAAAATGATTTCTCTCAAAATGTACATGTTAAATCAGATATCATATTTAAAAGAGAAAATATGACAACAGCTTTCTATTATAAAAGAAATAATGATCAACATTAAAATGAGTGAAAACATTGAACTTTGATGACTTGAACTATAGTCAATATTGTCACCAATTTACCTGTAAGTTTAAAAGAGAAAGAGTCTCTTGTTTCAGGGGAAAAAAACTGCCTAGGATAAATTCAAAGAACCTTAAGTCATATTTTTCTGAGTCCAGTATGTTTGCTTCATTTCTTGCTTGACAACATGTAATCCTGCCATTTCAACCCCATTAATGCCCCTGGTTGATAAGCTATGCCAGACCATTATTTTCTCTAACAATTGCAAATGTAACCCTAAAACGTAGTATATAAGTTCTGTTATACATTGATAGTAAATTCATTTTTTCCATTAAAATATAAAATGTATTTGTTATATTTTATATCTTTAATTCCATTTCTTTTATGATAAACTTCTTTAATTCCATTTTTCTTTAAAAATATATTTTTCATTACTTAAACTTTTAAAAAATAAATTCATCACTGCATCTCATCTTGTAATTTTAATGCAAAATTCATCAAAATTGTTAATTCTATTTGGATTCCTCAACACTTCAGCTCAGTTTGTTAAACTAAAATTAAAATCTACTGTTTCCTGAACAGACTTCAACAAAACATGTTTAATTAATAATTAATGCCAATTTGATATCATTCAACTGATAATTTGAATAAGTGAAAACTGGTAATTTCACAAAAATTGGTCAAGTTCAATAGCAACATCTCTGGGAAAATAAATTAACAATTTGAAACTTGACCAGCATATTCTCATCACACAACTTCGTTTCAAATTTCAGTTCAATATCTCAGGCCATCAAAAGGTTTTTTTCTTGAAATCTTCAGTGTACTGTGCAGTATGAAATTGGTAGTTAAAGTTATACTAGACTTCCTTCAGCCAAAAAGTAGCTATACCATAATATTACCAATGTCATCTTCAGTGAGACGTTGATCATCTTGGTATCACTTGGTCTAACACTTCTACCCTCCCGAGTTATATGATGTTCCCCATCCCACCATCCTTAGTGATATAATTATGATTCCCAGCCCAATCCTCCCACATAATATACTGTTTCCAACCCACTCCACCCTTCCTGAGTGATGTGTCTATCATCTACGCCGTCGCGGACTCTTGCTACGACTGCGAGGACCTCCACGTGGCGGTGGTCCTCGTTCTGGACGCCTAGGACCACTGCGATCCCGGAATGAGTCCTGCTCATTGCCTCCTCGACGTGGTGGGCTAGCACGTCTGTAAGGAGATGGCTGAAAGAGAAAAATTCAGTTATCATTCTAACACTGATCTAATGTCAAAATTGAAATTAACCACAAAAACTTTACATATATGTTCTTGTCTATGCATTAACTATGAGGTATGTGCTTAAATCTTAATCAGTATTTACAATTAAATACTCATTAAATGATCAGGTGTGAACAAGTCCTTTAATTTTACATTGCAAGATACAAACCTATAGTTTGGCGGTAACATGTAAGGAGGCAATACTTGGGGAATGTTTCTTATTTCTCCAATCAAATACAAAACAGTAATGGATATAAATTATACCTGTCTACGTCTGTCTGAGTCTGCTCTGTCAGATCTGCCTCCTCTATCACGATTCACAGGCCGATTGTCTACTGGAGACTCCCTGGCACGTATCTTCTCCCTAACAGCTAACCGTTCTTGTCTTTCCTTCTCTCTCTGCTCCACCTGCAAAACACAACTTAATATGTAGTAATCATTTACAGGTAATAAGACACATGTGGCCTGTAGTTTAATTGAAGCTGTACATTATCCTATCAATTTCAGTATCTTCATTGAAATTCAGTTTCTAGTTTCTTTTGCAATATTCTCAGATCTTTCATAATATATTCCTAGTATAGGTATAAACCGAGACATATATAGTCTTGTATGACATATTTAGCTTGTGTTGGCTAACCTGTGCATCTGTAAGTGGTAGCCAGTATATACACGGTGTTGTTTTAGTTTTCTTGAACAGGTCATCCAACAGTTTAGCTGGAGGCTCATCTTCCACTTTCTTCTCCGGTACAGCTGCAATAGAGATCAGTCAGTAGTAGTAAAACTTCATGTATTTTACAAGTCTGAGTCAGTAGTAGTTAAACTTCATGTATTTTACAAGTCTGAGTCAGTAGTAGTTAAACTTCATGTATTTTACAAGTCTGAGTCAGTAGTAGTTAAACTTCATGTATTTTACAACAAGTCTGAGTCAGTAGTAGTTAAACTTCATGTATTTTACAACAAGTCTGAGTCAGTAGTAGTTAAACTTCATGTATTTTACAACAAGTCTGAGTCAGTAGTAGTTAAACTTCATGTATTTAACAACCAGTCTGAGTCAGCAGTAGTAAAACTTCATGTATTTTACAACAAGTCTGAGTCAGTAGTAGTTAAACTTCATGTACTTTACAACCAGTCTGAGTCAGTAGTAGTTAAACTTCATGTATTTTACAACCAGTCTGAGTCAGTAGTAGTTAAACTTCATGTATTTTACAACCAGTCTGAGTCAGCAGTAGTTAAACTTCATGTATTTTACAACAAGTCTGAGTCAGTAGTAGTTAAACTTCATGTATTTTACAACCAGTCTGAGTCAGCAGTAGTTAAACTTCATGTATTTTACAACAAGTCTGAGTCAGCAGTAGTTAAACTTCATGTATTTTACAACCAGTCTGAGTCAGCAGTAGTTAAACTTCATGTATTTTACAAGTCTGAGTAAGTAGTAGTTAAACTTCATGTATTTAACAACCAGTCTGAGTCAGTAGTAGTTAAACTTCATGTATTTTACAACAAGTCTGAGTCAGTAGTAGTTAAACTTCATGTATTTTACAACAAGTCTGAGTCAGTAGTAGTTAAACTTCATGTATTTTACAACAAGTCTGAGTCAGTAGTAGTTAAACTTCATGTATTTTACAACCAGTCCGAAACAATTTTATTCCAACCTATATCAATCACTCTTATTTGCCCACATGGAAACACACTTTTGGTCTTACTGTGGAAAGAAATGAGAGTACCAGCGGAAAACCCACATGGTTGGGCAGGTGACGACATACCTTTTCATGTCCATTTGAGGAAATGAACCCTAACCCTCAAGGTGAAAGGCAAGTGTATAACCACTGCAACACCAACCACCCATCAGTCAGTCATCTTGTGAAATAATGAAGCCTGACATATGGACAATTTGAAATAACAGGGTATTCTGTCTTATTCAGTTCAATTTTCCCCCCATATATGTCAATATAAAGATCAATATACTTGAATACACTGCAAGGACATTTGAGAGAAAAATCAGGATCTACTCTGACTGTAATACATACCTCTTGGTTGGCAAACCCCTAGTGTTATAAATAGACATGAATTTCTAACAAAGGTTAATAAATTTTGAAATATATTCAGATTCTAACCTTTCCTATCTCGTCTTTCTTTCTCCCTGCTACGTTCACGGCCTCGTCGAGATCGTCCCGGAGATGGAGACCTTGACCGTCCTGCTCGCCTCCCAGAGGGCCCTAGTTCCCTTTCTCTGGACTGACGGATCTTGTCTCTGTCCCACTCCCGGATTGGTGGTGGTTTAGCTTCCTCTCTTTTCTTCTGTGCCTCTTTCTCCTTTTTCTCTCGTTCTTTCTCCCTTTTTTCCTTCACTTCCTGTTGGCTATCTCTTCGGACAGCAGCTGCCTTTGGTCCCAGTTCTTTTTGTTTGTGAAACTCAATCTAAAATGTCATTTGTACAAATCAGTAATGAATTCAAAAACAAAACCTGTTGAATTCCAGTTAGGCGTAAAAGAATTAGGATAGAATTTAATAGTTTTGTTAACAATTTCTGCACTCCAAGAGATAGTTTATAACTAAAATTTTTATTGGGCAAATATTGCAAGTAGAAAAGCACTTTCAGATTTTTCAACTTCAAAACGTACTTGCTAAAAATTATGTCAGTGCACACATTATGCAGGTTTTTACAGTATTTCTTTACACACTAACAAACCTCTTCAGGGGAAGCGAAATCTAGCCATAATATTTTTGGGTTAGATGATGGCCATTTTGTATTGTGAAGAGCCTTTCTTGTCTGAACAGCCTGTTCTTCTGTCTCATACTGAAAAACACAAAAACAAGATACAATCATAACTTATACAATGAACACTGATAAAATGGACTATTCAGTCAATTAAATCATCTGGAGACAGTATGCTCAGGAAGGATGTCCATTCAAATATACCAGTACTGGTGTCACTATCAGGAAATCTACTGAAGAGTTTTTCTAATTAAGTATACTATGATGATAACACCAAACCACATATTTGGAAAATAACATATGTTTGAAATTTTGTTATACATTATCATGTGCAAGTACTAAAAATGACTTTTAGCGTGTGATTTCAAAGGTACAATAAATTACACATAATCAAATTCTGATAATATTCTTGCAGTGAATTACTGTTTGAATTTGTGAATATTTACCGTGGCATAGCAATGAGACTTTATCTTATCAATCCAAAAACTTTCATCGTCAATATTTCCCGTTCGACTTAGAAGGTCTTTCAGTTGTTTAATGGTGAAAGGTCGGACTAGATTTCCCACATGTATGACTTTACTGACAGAATTACGAGCAGGAGATGGTGAACGTGGAGGTGCAATGGGTTCATCAGGTTCCTGAAGCGGGACAGGTTGACTGATTCGTCGGATGATTTTTGGCTCTGTTAATAATGCAACATAAACTTTTACAACAATTTGAAACAAAATCTAATACAAGATACCTCAAAGGGTGCACACAATTGTTTGAATATTATTTGTTCTCTCCTCTGTTTTTGCTCTTAATTACATGAAATTTGAACATTCCTTTAAGGAATAGCGATAATTATTTTCAAGTGCCAAATTCAAGATGGTTGCCTGTAGGCTATTATTTTTCTGATCAGTCCCAAAATTAGAAAGGCAAAACTAGGGACAAAGTAGACCTACAAATAACATTTCAGAAAGATCAATTCAGTATTTCTTTAATACATTGTGATATAAAACTTTCATTTTCAAAATTCAAGATGGCAACCTACTGTCAGCCATTTTCAATTGCTGGACCACTATTGTGTTTCTCAGCAATATTCCATAATAAACAAACGCAGATGTTTGAAATGATATGCTGAGCTCAAAATGCAGTTCGGAATTTCTGGCAAACATAAAACAAGGAACCAAAAATAAGAAATATTTACATGTTATCAATAGCTTAACAATTCAGGAAATATGTGTGTGCCCAAACTCTGCTTAATGCAGGATTCAAAAAACTAATGATAAGGAAAGGTACAACTGGATTCTTTAAACTGAATGTGCTGGATATTCAGCAGTCCAGCCTTTGTCCCTATCTGTACTTGGTGTTTCTCTTGCAAGCGGTCCAACTGTTTCAATCACTAACATAAAAGACATTCTGACCAGTCCCATAATCAAATAGGCACAACTAATGACCAACAAGAACCTACACATGGAATCTGGGAAGGATCCATCCAGTACTTGACAAATCCATGTTGGCTACCTAAAGGATGACAGACAATGGACATAGGGCGATCAGAATATAATCTGCTGATGAATAGTACCTTTTCAACTCAACAATTTCTAGAACTACTTTGCCATCAAATTCAAACAATCCCTAACAATATCTAAATGCAAAATAGTTATTATGTCCAGCTTCCTAGCATCCCTAATTCTCAGATTTGCTGGATGGTAAAATCTTGAATATATTTTGTAAATGATGATGGTTTGTGGTGTCCAATATGTGATCTAGCTATATACCAAGTGTGGTTACAGTTTTTTTGAGCAACGAATCTAAACCCAAACCTTTAGAGTGAAATGCTGAGGATGCCACAGCAGTTCAAAAAGTAACACTACAGTCTCAATTCTGTTTTTCCACAGGCAACAACAATTTAACTAAAGAGAAGACAGTCCACAAAGGCCTTCCTGGCTTCAAACATACAGTACGGACATCCAAAATGAAGAACAAACCTTTCACAGGTGTATTATCTTTTTTAGGAGTAACTGTAGATTGTTCCACCTCCATCTCCTCTTCCTCTGCCTCCTCAGAAGAGCTGTGAGATTCCTCCTCCTTCTGATTCTCTTCCACTTTCTCTCCTGTTTCCTCATTTTCCTTCTTTTCCTCTGATGCCTCTTCATCTTGCTCCTTCATCACCTAAGTGAAAATTTCCTTTTTTACTATCTTCATCAAGTACAATCTAAGTTCTATGTCAAAGCAACTTGTATTAAACCTGCTAATATTTTTACCTAATAGTTCATAGCTTTGAAATAAACCATTCAATAGGTAAATCACATGACCCAACTTCTGTATTCTTTTTCATCTGTTGTTTTTGTATATAATTCTAACAAAAAACTTTTTATCTTTGTATGCTATTCTACCTATTGCTTTTGTATGCTATTATATCTAAAGCTTTTGTGTATACTAATCTATATATAACCTTTATATACTATTCTACATGTAATTTGTTTTTCTATCCAGAACTTTTAACCAATAAGCTACAAAACTTACCACTGTCCTCCTTATTTTAACAACATCACGCTGATCATCCTCCTGGTCCGATATTTTCTCGTCATCATTTCCAAGATCCAGAACAGGTTCTGTCATCTTTATATCTGGAATCAGTTCCTTTTAACAAAACAAAGAACACTTCAGAGATAACTGGAAAGAAACTGATACCCTTTTAGCCTAAGCCACATTATATACTGCAAAACTAAATGGAACCACTTTTCAATGCTATTTTGGTGTAAAAGAGGAACATTAGTGGCAGTCTTAATGCCCTAGTTGAAAGTGATTAGTGTAAAATTCAATTGATGAGATATGACCATTACATAAAAGCATCTGTATAGTGACCTCGTTACCATGGCAACCAAATCTGGTGCTAAAAAAACCTGCATCCACATTTGCACATCGACATACAGTCCATAACATCCCTGTGTAATTTCAATGAAATCAGTCCACAACATTAGAAATCTTGAAAAAGATCTTTCAAATAATGGGTCTTATGTGGTTACCACAGCAACCGACTGACATCAGATATTTCTAAAAATAGTAAAATTGTAATTGCCTATTTATTTAAGCCTCCATCTACTGACAGTATCACTAACCCCCGCCCCCAACTTCGTTGTGGGTGAGGGGGTATAATATACATTGTGAAAATTCCATTCTTGTATGAAGTAATCCTGCATCCCACAACATAATCCTTAACAATTCTTGATATGTCTCTGTTTACATAAATGCACAACAAAACCTTCCTTTGATGCCACAGCCTTTCCATGTAAATGATGACAGAACAACAACATATAACAAAATACAGATATACTCCCCCCACCTTGAGAGAGTCTGTAGAGATGTTGATGTTGGAGATACGCTTGACTGGCTTCGTGTCCATAGATGATCGGGACGAGCCCCACTTTCGTTTACGGACTGGCTTCTCCTTTTTGTTTTCTTTCTCTGCATCATCTTCCTTGTCTTCATCCTTGTCCCGGGATTCTCGACCTGTAAGATCAAGAGGTCAAATGTCAAAGTTGCTTTTCATTATGATGTTACCATCAATAAGAAACAGATTGGACAAGGAAATCTTTCGAATGCCTGGAGTCAAACAATCCTTGTAATATAATTACACATCAATTGAAGGAGTAATTTTTGCTATACTCTCTTAAACTATTCCAAATTGTGAATGTGCCAATGATAGCTAGTTTTCACTATTAGATTTCATTGTAGTTTTTGAAAATGCTCATCTTTGGTGACTGATAACTGAATATAACTCTTAGTATTTATTCAATTGTGGTATTTCATTAATGTTACTGGCACAAGTCGTTAACAATGGGGGCTGCCATCGTTATGAAAAAGTGCATGTGCAGCAGGTGACAATTGATGGAGTTACAAACGAGAGTACACAACATTTAGGTATTTGAATGTCAATGTTTGTAAAATGAACACTGATGTTCATTTCTGCCATATGATTGGTTGTAAACATGATTCAAAATAAATTTTTTGATGTGTTTTTGATCACCAGGGAGGTACAATTTGGGTCAAACTGCTTTAGACTTAAATAACTATAAAGGAACATCTATGGCTCAACACCTCAAACTTATCATTATAATAGGTCTTATAAGTTCAATGCTTTCATTTTGAAAGGTTTCATTACTTTAGTTTCATAACTACTTTATATATTACAACTTACTCAACTGTAATTCTTTAGATACAGACTCATATCATTTAAATGAGCTTTCCTATCAGAAGATCATTGGATTATTACAACTGGAATCTCTTGTGTAGTGTAACATTGACACTGAACAAGTCCTCTATACCAAGGCAAGTGTGCTTAAGATATACATTAAACACAAGTTTAATTAATGTATTCTTGTAGAAAAAATTGGTCCGAAAATTAGTGATACAAGTATTCCTTAGAAACAAATAAATAGTTATGTTGTACACAAGTGTTTATTAGTTTATTTAAATCCCTATGCTAACACTGTGAAACACAAGATTAGTGAGACCAGCTAACAGTTATGAGCATTTGAAGCCTAGCTAAACCAGATAGGCCTAAGTTGTGCACGGCAGTTTAGTGTGACCAGCGTACTTTTAAAGTATTGAAGTCAAATACTACCAGCAGACTTGGTCTGAAGTGACCAGTCAGCTCCATCACATTTATTATGTTGTTCAATTACCTCATCAAGGAACAAATAATAACCTTTATACTTATTCATTTTTTAAAAAATTATTTTCATGAGCATTGCTTATTTCAAAGTGAACTTACAAATGTTTGTCTGTAATTGTCAGATATTCATGTTGTAGTTATACTGAATATCAAATTTGTAAGTATTAACTGTTACACAAAATTTTAACATTTACGAAAGCAAATGTGGACATGCGTCTTCATTTTCTAAACAAATCTGAAAATTATACCCCTGACCCACTATTTCATCAAGGTGAGCTTGAAATATCTCATCTAGTGACTACAAATGCCTGGAACCAACACAACAGCTCAAATATTTGATTTGAGATATCACACTTGGGTTCAATAACTGAAGCACACATGTAGTCGATCACATATCACTTTAACATGTAGTAAACAATTCCATCAACCTCCCTTACCTTGGAGAGAAATCTTCTTTGGATTGACGTCCTGATTGGCTGACTGCTCATGGATTTCTTCCTGTAATACAATAACATAGTAAATCATACCACACTGACCTATATAAAACCACAAAATCACCTGTATCAGTAATGTGTCCTCTATACACCTTTCAAGCTTGATATTATGTCTATAACTTAAAGCTATGATAGAAAGATGAGGAAGAACACATCATTTGGTCTTTAATCATAGTACAACAACGTCTACATGTAAGTAAGTATCATGACAAATATGAACATATATATATGTATTGTTAGAAATTACATGGGACTAAAATTTATTTAATGTACACATGCTTGTCAGACCTGAAAATCTCTTGTTCAGATATAAAATTTCTTTAGTCAATAATATTGTAACAAATGTATTAATTAAATCATTTTTTTGCTGTGTACATATTGGAGAATTTCATAGTTCCATTTCAGTCTGATCAGTGCCTATACTTTTTTCTGTCGTTGTTATTCTGCTTTTAGGCAACAATATGGACATTAATCTCTAGAATTTCAATTCATGATAGGGAATGTCTTTTAAATTTTATGAATATAACCATTTAATACTAGATTTTCATTCAGAGAAAGTATCACAAAAAAATTCTATAAAAAAATTAATAATTTCTCTGATTAAAACAAAATAGTGATTTTTATTTGCCTGAATGCTGAAATATAAGAATTGCTTTTATCAAATCTACAAAGTTCAAAAATCAAGAGGATAATGCTGGGTATACCATACATACTATGATGATCTGGCAAGTTTAAAAAATCTCTCACACTTCTGGTCGTTTTTAAGTTTAATCTGTCTTGAATAAAGACATATGTAAGTAAAGAATTTATTGCATCACTTTGAATATTTTCTATATACAAATGCTTTACAACTCCAAAGAATTCTAAGAAAATTTCAAAAGTATTTTTAAAACTATTGGAAGGCTTATCCCTGTTTTTATATTTCTTATTGAAACTAGACAAGAAGGATATTTATTATTAAAGAACAACAGAGTCCTAAAAACCATCGTGTTTGTAGCTGAAAGACAAAAATATTAACACATTTGTATGAGGAACAAGGTATAGATGAATAATTACAAATATATATATAATCTGAGAACCATGGCAAATGAGCAAATACCGGCTGGCTGAGCTGTGGTGTTGATTCTGTCTACGCTGACTGTCGACCTGGGCTCTCAAAGCCAAGGGAGGTATTCGGCATAACCTAGTTAATCGCCATATGGCCTCGGGGTCAATATCTAAGGGGGGTGCTGTGGGCCTTCACCGTAGTATACACCTTGAGTAAGTCCAGCCATACGAGAACTTTCATTTAATGTGTGAAAGTTTTTTTCTTAGTCTGAAGTCACGCACAGAACTTCAAGTACGTGTTGCGAGAGATTTTCGTTTCAGTTTATCGACACGATACGCGATGAATTTTTCAGTTCCTCAAATGTCCATCTACTGATGAGTCACAAGGTTGTGTGATTTTCTTTACAGTCTATCAGTTAATGCAATGTAACATCTATTATCAGATATTGTGTTCAGTCCATTTGATGAAACAAAGCCACTTTCAATGCTGTGTTGAGTTCAGTCTGGTTAAAGAATATCAAACACAGTCTAATGACATTTGGTATTCTTTATTCTTGAAAGCTTTCCATTTTTCCATTCCATTCAATTCTCAGTTTGACCAAACAGTTTCGGCAGTTGCATCATGCTTGTAGTAATACAGTTAACAAGCACTATGCACAAAGGTATAGATTCACTTTTGAGTGGAACTCCCAAGTGTTACAAAGTCCTCTTTTACTCATCAGTTAGTTCATATCAGTGAGTTTCTCTTTGGTCAACCAAACCTCGTCATGGAATTCATTACAACAAATCACTATGACATAAACATTTCTGAAGTTTTCTTCATTCTTGGATTCACACCTTCCATGAAGCACAATAATCCTGCCAATAGTAAACTCTGTTTCCTAGTAATGACTGTTGCAAATGCCATGAGAATTGTTGATAATCCAGAATATGTGCAATAGTGGTTGATTTTTTTAATGTCCATAAGTCATTTTTCTGTACTTCAAAATCACTGTCCACTATTACTGCTGCTTTCTATGATGTATTTACACAAATTGTTCACACAAGATATTTCATTGCTGAAAAATGTTGACATGATGTCATTAAGATGGCTAGCAACAGAATCCAAAATTGTGACATAATGTCATTTAAGTCTATAAAGCAATGAAACATTGTATCATCCATAATAGCAGGAATGTTGTTAAGTCTCACAACATATAATGAAGTATTACATAAGCAGGCATCCTCGTCTTTGAAACTTTGTGGTACACTTTATCGTTTCTTTTAAGTTGCAATCTAAGAATCTTGCAGAGTTTCCTCTTTCATATTTTCACAATGGAAAGCATCGAAGAAAGTGAAAACTTTTTTTGCTTCTCATACCAGAGTCACATGTTTAGGAGTGACAAGTCCAAGTTTCACAAGCAACTGTGTACTGGTGTCTTTCCGGCGACGGTTTTGGACAAGGCCAGGTGGACTGAGGTGAGTATAGCCCTTAGGATGGTCAAAGGTGTGACAACATGGTACAGCAACTCATCGGTCATCTTACAGGTTACCAGCATAAAGTCAGCCCCATGCCATGTTCCTCTGATAATACTATTATGTACAGCGAAAAAACCCACATCAATGCTCCAAGAGAAGGAGTTTTGTCTTTCTTTGTTTCTATCTTATGTTGAAAATCAATTTACTTGTATATCTTATTTTAGGTCTTGATACATTTTAAAGACAGAAACTTTTTAATTCTGAATTAAAGTTTGGAAATAAAACTCTTTCTTTTGTTGACTGATTAAGACAAAGAATTTTATTTCCATTAAATATTTATAGATGGAATGGCTGCACACTCAGTTGAAAAAAAATTATTAGGTAAGGATTATATCAATTTGAAGATTAACCAGTGTATAAAATCAATGAGACAAGCAATCACTTCAGTGTAATGGAAGTTTCAAATTATAAACATAAAACTACAAACTCTGAACAACAAGATTGAAAACTAGAGTATGAACTTAAATTATATTTTAATCCATGATATTTTTACCTATTTTTCTTTCAAGAATTTCATTATCAGTGAAGTAGTAGGAAATATAGGCAAAGGAAAAAAGAACAAAAAGAAATCTGCATGCATTTATTGCCATTCCCGTAATAACTCTTTGAGACAAGTATTTTTTGAAAAGTGACAAGAACTCCTTCTCTGACAAAGTAATGATGAAATATGAACCAAAGAGACACGAACATACCTTATGATCAAGTGCTTTCTCACTGGTGTCCTCAGTCACAATCAGAGTGTCGCTACAATATTCCAAGTCATCAAAATGTGAAATCATTTCTATAAAGGTAAAACCACCTAAAATGGATACCTGTCTAAGATATTATCTTTTAAAAAATTTACACAGAATATTACTGAATTATATTGAATTTATCACAATCAAGTACTTACTTATGTAACACAAAAATCATTATTTGGGAATTAAAAGCAAGCTCAAGGACTTTAACAAATTCAATAAAAAGAATGATCAATAGCATTTGGATGCTAGAAACTTTTCACAAGATACAAACAGAACATAACATGAATTATTGAACTAAACGCATACGCATGGTCTTCTGATCTGTCTTCCTTCTTCTCAGCTGGTGTATCAACTTCCATTTGTTCCATCTCCTCTTTCTTCGACCCCTAATAGCAGTAAACATATTCTTTCAAATTTTTAAATGAAGTCATCTAATGCAACGTTTCAAGAAAGACATATAAGCATTTTACTTAAAACCTGTAGTTTTATGTAGAAAAAGAATAAACCAAAACTACATAGTCCCACTGCAATATTCATTAAAAAAAAAAACCTTAAAAAAAAAAATTCCAACTAGATAATGTTGAAGCTACAGGAATGCCACTTTATGGCACATACTTTGCTTTGTATTTATTCTACATAATATTGTCAAAGAAATTAAATGAAATTTTTTTTTAATAAGAGCAAGGATGGGTGGCAAAAATCACATTACACACCATAGAATAGAATACCTGGGTGTCTTTAGCATGACTAGAAGACTGTGGAGATTTGAGGGGTGATTGGTTACTGTGATCTGGTGACTTTGAACGAGATCTGGATCTTTCACTATCTGACGATGATGATGACCTTGATCTTGCAGTTGATTTTTTCTTTTGCCCTGATCTTTGAGGTGAACTGGAATCATTTGACCTTCTTGGAGAATGTGATATTTTCCTCACTTGCTTGGGTGATGGTGACCTTGACTTTTCTTTTGGTTGAGGTGAAGCCAAAGGTGATTTTGCTATTTGCTTCAACTTTGGAGGAGATGGAGACCTTTTCTTCTGCTTTGATGCTTTTACAGAAGTGTCTGATGCAGATGAACTTGACCTTGAACGTGACCTGGAACTGCTGCTTGATGAACTAGAACTAACGAAAAAAACCCAATTCCACAAATAATCTCTGCTCATCTTGCCTTCAAATTATTTCTTGATGGAAACACAAAAATAGAGAAAAATATTCCTATTTCGTAGCAAGCAAAAATAATATTATCAAAGCATAACCAGCAATAGCAAACAAGGAAAAAACGTATCATCACATCTGGATGAAATTTAGTATAGGAAATTTAAACAAACAAGGTATCACAACATGAGAATTGAGACTTCACTTTAACATACAAACTCTGCCACCAGGAAACATATTTACACTACAGAAGTAGGTGAAACAGAGTATCCAAGATGATGTATAGAGCAAGAAAAGCAATAGCTCAATTCAATGAGAATACTAAAGTAATAATCTTTTTATATCTAAGTTGTACAAGCAGTGTTGAAACTTTAATGCAAAATCATCCTGGCAAAAACTGTTACACACCTGGAAGAACTCCTTCGACCACTCGATGCCAATTTCTTTGGTGTTCTTGATCTTGACCTTGATCGAGAATGTGAAGATGACCTTGATCTTTTAGTTTTATCTTCTGATCTTGACCTTGACCTTGAACTGGAACTTGAACTTGAAGAGCTTGATGATGATCTACCTCTTTCCTTTCCTTTATTGTCATACGGTTTCTCACGGATGTCATCTGTGGATATCAGATGGATTGCAAAATGTTAGCTTGACATTATAACACTTCGGAAATCAGACTGTTTATAACACAGTTCCAACATTGTAACCCTTTGGTAATCAGACTGTTTATATAAGAGTTGTTTGAGAACAGCATAGCTTGACATTTATAGACTGATCTCAATATTGATTTTAATGTTTTTCAATTAAAAAGTTTGCATCTTCAAACTATTATATCAAATTGGTACACAGGTCTAATTATGTCCCTGAACTTATCTCAATACTTCAAAGCTGTTTGGAGAAAATCATTCTTATTTCACTGTTAAATAACAACCTAACCCTAATGTAATTATCTTTCTCTGGGTTGGGTGAAACTTATTCATCTTTTCTCTTGTAAGCACAGTAAGAGATTTATACTAAGCAATTGAACATATCACTTGACCTCATTTTTCTGTACCTGAAGGTTTTTCTGCCACTTTGTTCTCTTCCTTTTCTAGTGGCTCTGATTGCTCTTCTTCCATAATTACAGGTGCTGCTGATTTACTGTCATCTTTGTGTTCTTCCACCTCTGGGACTTTCTCTTCATGTTTGTCATCTGATACGCTCTCTACTCTCTCAGAGATCTCTACTTGGGACTTAGATTCCGAGATATTCTCTGTTTCCATAGGTACTTCTTCCTTGGATATTTCTGTCTCTTCATGACTCTGCTCCTTTTCTAATGTTGCACTTTCTTCAGGTGCTTCTTTGTTAATGTCCGCTATCTTCTCTGGTTCAGGCTGTTTTACTTCAGGTTCCCGTCTCCAGCGTCGTGATTTTCTAGGAGCTCTTTCCTCTACAACTTCCTTTGGTTCTACTATCTCCTCCTCATTTAGACTGGATCTCCGTCTTGTTCGTTTTCCAGTTTCAAGCTCTCCAGCTCCATCAGCCATCTAAAATATCAAACAGATCAAACTTCTATGAACTGAACTTTGATGATTCAAATTTCTCAATGTATAGGTTTTTTGTTTTGTTTGTTTTTGTGAGGTTCCTAATCCTTTTTAACACTACCATGAAACCTCTCTATCAGGACCACCTGGGAGTTTGGGTAAAAGTGGTCTTAATAATGAGCTGCACCAGATTGACCACTGACCATCAAGAACCATTCCAGTAGAATAAATTGTGTACTGCATATGTACCACTTGAAACGTATCCTTAAATGACCATTAATTGTACTTATAGTGCTAATGTAGAAAACGATGGGCTTGACTTTCATTCCTGCGTTATATTTTAACATTAAAGCTTTTTTCAAAATCGAAGCAAAAATAAAAAAAAGAAGCAGCTTAATTAAAACATATTCAATATAAGTAAGTTGTTTTTGAGAATTTTTTTCTTCTTTTCGTTGTTTTAAATGAATATATTAATCAAATACTTTTTACCCATCCAGTTCTCTTTCTTTTCATAGGTATATGTACCTATCTAAGAATCATAAGTATGCATTGTCCATTTTTTGTTATTTCTGGACACAATAATGTTTCATACATAAAAATGTCAGTTAGCGTTTAAAATTTGCTGTAGTATTGCTGTTTACTTATGTAAAAATTTTGCTTCATCAACTATGGCTATAAACATGAAAACGTTGATTTAATTACAGACATACTGCCAGATACCCAGAAATAACCTTACACAAGTGATTCAAAGTCTCAGTGTATGAAAGTTATTTTTGCTAGACCCTTGAACTTCGAAACATCAAAGATTGACTGTATTTCAAATAGTTGGTAATGTTTTACCTGTTAAGGTAGAGAATCAGATATTGGTATTATCTTACCTGTGCATGTGGAGGTGGTGGTGTTGGTGGAGGGGGAGGGGGAGCCTTCGGTGTTGGAGATTTTGGCAGTGCTGCACTGTTTGGTTTCTTTGCTACCGGTTCAGGAAGTATGCTCTCTTCTGGAATACTTTGCTCTCTGCATGTTTTCTTGGGACTGTCTGCTGGACGTTCATCTTGAGAACTCTCGGATTCTTCTTCTGGATGATAATTATTTTATTTCAGTAAACCAATGCAACTGTATAATCAACAACTTTTGATAGATCTTTAAAAATGTCATGATGATTTGTAAACTTCTCACAGAAATCATAACATTGGCATTATTCATTTAACAGTTATTAACAAAACTGATCAGACCATAATTCATAAAAGAAAACAAGCTTACCAGAATATCTTTTCCTTGCCTCTCTCTCCACAACAAGAATCTTTTGTTGCTTCTCTAGATACTGTTTTATAAATGCATTATTCCCAGTAACTTCATCTTCCTTCAGCTGAAACAATAGTCATATCTTGCTTGAGCGGAACTTCAGTGTATTATTTAGCTGATCAAACCAATGTAATGAAAATCTATAATTTAAATCTGTTCTGCCAGTTGTAAAGCAACTTATTGTATCATTATTTAGTGTTAAAATTGAAGATTTACACTGCAATTTCACAATCACATTATTCTGAAGACTAACATACAGAAAGAAATGAAAGTTCAATGAGAATTAAATTATTCTTTCACAAGGAAACATTCATGTGCTCTCATAGTGTGATCCAGATACAGATGTACATCTTTCTTTATACAGGTAGCAAATATTCTCAAAACCTAGTTTTTAACATTAAAAACAAATGGTCAAAATGTCACACATACCTTACTGTTAGGAGCTTCATCTACAAAAAGAAATAAAAAAAAACATGGTATGACAATTGATCTTATTGTTCCGTGCTCATGCTAAGTGATAAGGTTTTATACTATGAATAATTACTATGTTAATAATAATTAACAACGTTAACATAACAAGAAAAATAAGTAATCACTGAGGACATAAATTTGACTCTTGACTGGTGTTATATGGTTTGTAACTGACTCATATCTATTCATAGATGACTTTTGGAACAAGTTACTAGCTACTTCAAATATCAAACATTCTTTTCACAGTTATAATATTTTTAGAATGATATGTAGTTACCTGATTCAGTTACAGGCTGCTGCTGCAATTTTTCCAAAAGTAGTTGCTGTAAATACAGAAAAGAGAAAATAAAATATTTTGAAATTCATCTATCAATATTCTATTCCCCTTTTTTCTTCTCTCATTTGTCACCATCAAAATAAACAAAAGTGAAATGAAATTGAATTAATTATTCACCCGTTTTTGTCATACACCTTAAGTATTTCAATAAGTCAAAATTACTCTGACATTAATTATCATTACTATTTCCTCCTTTACAACTACATTTAACTAACAACTTTACAAAGAATGCTTTCTTGATCACGTTGTTGCTGTCAAGAAACTTGAAAGATTGAGGAAAGTCACAAATGTGAAAATGGCATTTTCAACCCAATATTCATGATAACACTTACAGTGAATAAAACAATTTTGAGTCACACACTTTTGTGGTAAAATTCTTTTAAGATCTGGATAAGTTTTTGCAGCAGGTACTTTGTTTTCTGTCTTTTAACCCTGTGAATATTGCACAAAGTTGGTAAACCTCTGCTTTCTGTGCATGATATACCTTGTAAATATTTACAAAATTCAGGTTAATGTGCAAACTTAGAAATAAGCAACATGCACCTGTGTCTGCATTAAAACAGTAATAGTGAAAACATAATTATCTATTTTTCATATGCATGAGGATAGAAAATTCCATTAGTTACCTACAAGCTGACCTAATGCACATCTTTTGAAGTTCAGGAAAAAAACTCCAATTTTGATACTTTAAATTACCTACCAATATCTTATTGAAAATTTGAGCATCAAGCATTTAATGAGATAGAGTTTGATTATTCTACTGTGGTGCATGTCACAGTAACATATATGCTCTGCTATAACCAATTTAACAAAGTGTGTAATTAATATCAATATAAAACTTGGTACGTAGGTGCACTGTGATAATAATTACAGCAAATATTTCTTGCCGCTAAGTTTATCGGGTATCTAAGAAGATATTTTCTGAAGAATCATTATGACAATTGCTGTCACTTGTTGATGCTTTCTAGAATACCTCTTCAAGGGAGTACAGATCTATCAGTGGTGTGAATAATCATGCAGTATGCCCTAATTCAGGAATATAACGATATGCAAGCTTGTATTGGATATGTCAGGCATCTATCGAGCGTTTTTACGTGAGGGTTCAGCGGGTCAAGCGACAAGTCAAGAGTCAAGTAACAGGTTATTGCCTGTGGTAAACAAAACTGGACGACGCACTGGTGCAGCGGGTTAGGATTGCATATTCACCCATTAGTTTGAACATTAATTGCAATTCATTTACGTACAGCTTTAAGTCTCTCGATTAGTTGCGATTTGCTTCCTGCTTTTGAAAGACCTCTTTTGTCACATTCTTTCTTCAAATCAACAACCCGTAACCCTGCAAGTGTTTTGCCTTGCAACAGAATTTCTTCTTCGTCCGCCATCTTAATTCACGCTCTCGCATCGCAACCGGAAGTTGATCGGATAGATTTATGAAAAAAATATATATATTACTGTATACTTTATTCAATCATTCATTTTGATCAAATACAATAAAATATATCAGACATTTACTGGAACGTTGAATTGATATCGATTTTACATAATGAAAGTAAGCCGACTCGGCAATTTCCGTAATACGGAAGGGAAGACGATATCGTCCGAAGTTGAGGATGGAGACTGCTGTAGTTTTGACAACTGTAATGAAAGGAGTTGCGGATGCACTTCGATTAGATGGCGAAGGAAATAGACCCAAGGTTAAGAAATAGATATTTATGAACAAAACTGTTTCTGCTTTTATAGACAACAACTGTCACTTTTGTATTTTTTCATTTATTTTCCCCTTACCCATCATCATGATAAACTTAAATACTGTACGCTGATACAAAATCTTTAGCGCATTCGTTTCGGACCCTTAAAAACCATATCACGCTAGCAACGCCATGTCAACGATTTTCCATCAAATAAATACATAAATGAATTCAAATATGTTCGTATTATATGATTTATTTTTTTAAAATACTAATCAGTGAAACGCCAGAAAATATCCTCAGATCCGACATAAAAATCGCTCACTTCAAATGATCGACATTTGTATCAGACATGTGACTGCATTTCCGTTTCTGACGAGATCACCTAATCTTAGTGACGCTTAAGATTGATTACAGTGACCCAGAAGTACACATGTATTACTTAAAATCCTCATTTGAACGGGAATGACATTGTGATGACAGAAAAAATGAAAATACAATAATGGTTTTATTTTTTGGTTGTTTCTTCTCAAATGAAATATGTTTCTTGGCAGACTCTTTTTATAACACAAACTATTTAAATGAAGTTACTTTTTCGTCGGTTGTTCTACAATTCACTAGTTCATTAAAATCAGAAATGTGTGATCAAAAGTGATAATTTAAAGATCACTACTTTTCCAAAATAAGATGTGCATGTTTGGATTTTCATCGTCAAAAAATTGTAAGAATGTGTGACCTATTACTTGTGGTAAATTTTTATTCATTTGGCAGACAACAACAGAAGATTGACATCAGAGATTGTATTAATTGGTTATTTCATCTGGGAGGATGTTTGACATGTGGAAATGGAATTAAGGAAAAACACACAAATTTACCAATGAACACGAACAAAGAATGGTTTAAATCGCTACATTCATTCTTTCTGACATGTTACAACAAACAAAATTATCCTGATGCAAGGTCACGCAGAACATTAGTGCATGTGATACAGCTGGGCAAAATGGCCATGCTGAAATTAAATTATGGTCAGGAATCGATGTCCAGCTGATACAATTATGAACAATATATGCAATTCAAATATTCCTTTCTGTTGGAATGCCCGTCAGGAATCAAATACAGGTTTCTTTTGTGTTGTTCCTTAGTTCGTTCTACTGCGGCCAACTGAACTGATGAAGCAAAAGCTAGTGATTTTCTTGAGACACTACTACATATAGACTATGAGTGGTCAAAGTCAAATTAGCAAATAGTTATAGTAAAATGTAAAGGACTAAGTAATGCTTGTCTTAAATTTTCTAATTTTTCATTTTTCAGGAAGCCTATGTCAAGTATCTTGAATGCATCTTTCGCATCGCCACAAAATTACTACAAAATGTCAAGTCTGATAGTAAGTAAATCCAATGTATTTCATGATTTCAGTTTTGACTTCTTCAGTGAGGTTTTCTTTATATACAAAAATCCTACTTGTACTTGTAGAATAAAAAATTGTAAAGAAGTACCATATGTCTTTATAATAACTTTGACATATGAGATGCATTGTGCTAATAAAACTAAAAGTATGAAACTTTTA
The DNA here is from genome assembly GCF_031769215.1 of Ylistrum balloti. NCBI lineage: Eukaryota > Metazoa > Mollusca > Bivalvia > Pectinida > Pectinidae > Ylistrum > Ylistrum balloti. The sequence continues at coordinate 692,268 of NW_026782259.1, read as the reverse complement.
ACTAGGTGGCCAGGTCCACATCACAAAGGAAGTGGTACGATTTGTTCGTCTTGGTAACCAATGTATGGAGCGCATGGTTGCCATTGTCAACCAGTTCACATCAGGTAGGAGAATTATTTTCTTATGTGATTTCAAAGTAAAGTGAATACATACACTAGTTTTCTCCTTGTGAAGGTCGTATATACTTAAAATAGAACCTCTGTATACATTCTAAAAGTCATACTTAGGCCTATAAATGTAATAAATCTACTATGGATATACAAAAACATTAAACTTCCAACTTGTGCTAAAAGATGATGCGCACATTTGGCAATGAATTTCACAAACACTATGTTAATTAAGTAAATATCATTGAAAGTTCCTTAGCCATTTCTATCTGGAAGACTGATATGAAAATGTTTTTCCACCAAAATTTAAATGTGATAAAATGTTTGGACAGCTGTAGTTCATGGTTGATGATTTTATTTCAGGACTTTCTGCCAATCAGCAGAAGCTGCCAGTGGGATCTGAATGCCAATTTTTCCCACCTGAATCCAAGTCTGCCCCAGCAACACCTGTCAATCAGTCATCTTTGGACTTAGGGACTCAGGATAGCCGACTTAGACTTTCTTCTGCCCCGACTCCTCTTCCAGACATTTCCAGTTCTCATTCAAAGTAGGTTATGTGGTAGCATTACGAGTACTTTAAGTACAGTTGTGTATAGTTGTGTTATTCACTGTCGCAGATTTTACACTGGGGACACGGGATCAACTATGGTTTCAGTCAAAGTTTTATGTGATAAAGGGTGTTATCATTGTATTTTGTTCCTTTGGCTTTACATTAACATTTTAGATGATCAACAGTTTCATGATCCTTGCAGACAAAAGACTTTGACTCCATCACAGATAGCCATGATGAAGAACCACCAGCTTATGATTGCTTACAAGACAAGGATGGGTGGCCTAGGAACACGCAAGTCTGCAGCAGCTAGTTTGGTATGTTTATAGATAAAAGAAAGGGATTGTTTTCATGCAATAACATCAAATTTGATCTAATTTCTGGTAGGATTTACATTTTTCAAATCTGAATTTGATATACATGTTTGCTTATTCATTTAGGCCGCTTTTGGACATAACCCAGTTGAAATGGTTCAGGTCGTCTGGAAATATTCAACTTAATACAAACACACTTATACTGGGTATTGGAACTGATAACAGAAAACAGTGAACTTAACATAAGATACCATCCCTTTAACTTGTGCTTAGTAAAATGCTTCCAGAAATATGTGCATCCACTGACCCAGCTTTATGTTGAAATTAAAAAACTAATGACATTCAGCAAGTTAGTGATCACCTCATATGTACATGCTGAATTTTCCAGAGAGCCTCAATCCCAATCTGTACCTGGCATTTTTTTCGCAGGGTTCAGCCATTTCAACTGTTAAGTGAAAGCAAACTAAGTGTTAACAAATTTGTTTATCTTATGTTTGTCCAAGCTCCTTTAAACATTCTAATAAGTGGCATCTGTTTATTCCTAATTACTTTTGAAATGGTCAATTCATAACTACTAATTGAAATACGACCAGGAGTGTATCCATCACAAATCTCATACTGCCAAAAAGGCACATACAAATGAACTACTTTTCAAGGGAGATAACTTGCTTTACCTTAATAAATATACATTTTTTTAACTGTAGAGTTTGACTTTGCAAAGGAAGATGGCTGAAAATTTAGCAATCGCAAAAGCTCAGGAAGCTGCTGTATCTTTTTTGAGATGTAATTATTGCTGCACTCTAAGCATTTTATGTTGATCTTCAAAGAAGACTCATAGGAACCACGTAAATAGGTAATTCAGTGGGATCTACAAAGATGTTTCTTTAAATGTTAATGGCATAAGTGAAAAAAAGTTTTGAAAGCCTGTAAAAAGTGTAAAGATGATCATTGTGAAATTTTGCTTGCCTTTTGATTGTTTACACTGAAGTAAATGCTTAATTGCATGTTTGTCTTTGATTCAATATTCCTGAAACATCTTTAATGAAATCTATCAGTTGCTCTTTACACCACCTCTTTTTCTTTTAATCACAATATGAGTTATTTCCCTTAGCATGCATTTGTGTGTTCTGTTGTAAGATCCCATGATGCTAGACATACTAAAAATCTGTACACATGAAGAACTTGTTCATAAATCTGTTTTCAACAAATTTTATAAAAACAAATTAAAAGTGAACTGAAATATTGAAGTTTCTTTTTATCAATACAGAATCTAAGGAAATGAGATTACTTGTTTCACAAGGCTAAAGTTGTTATATGAGTACTTCTTTCTGGACATATTATTTATACTGGTTACTAAAGAGGCTTCATTTTACAATGCTGCATTTTTGATGTCACCATATTCATTTATATTACATTTATATTTACAATTTTTAGACTGAAAATGTAACTGCACCTCACTGCAACTTGTGGAATTATATGAACAATTTGAATGATTTGTCTTTGTCTGCCAACAGCTGAAGTTTGTATAAGTGAAAAGAATTGTAGAGATTCGTGTAAGCATTTGAATGATAAGAGATGTGAAGATTTAGACTTGTTGAGAATTACTGTTTTGTTATCCTTAATGTGGCAAAAGCTTGCCAAAAAGATCCAGGAACGACAACATAGGCTGGAAGAGCAGGCAGCAAAGTAAGTAATTTATTTGCAAAATTTATTATATTCAAATATTTTTTGCAAATGTTTTTCTTTGCAAATTTGTTAATGTTGATATCGTTAATAGCAAATAAGTTGCTTTCATTTCCTTTGCTAAACAGGAAATTTAACAGTGTTGATGGAATGTCTGGAGAAGAGGAACACAAGAAAGAAATTTATAAGAAGGTGTTAGAATATGAACATGATACGGTAAATACCTATATAAATTTTTGTTACAATTTACACCTGAAGGCTCAGGATGAAAGAGATAACTTTTGTCTCTGAAATTATTGTTATTGGTAACTAAATTGATATTTTTTATGATTGCCTCCCGTCCTCTGCAGGATAGGGATTTTCTAAGTGTATTTTTACCGTTAAGAGTAAGATAAAAATGATATTATGATATTATAAGATTTGCCAATTTTTTTTATTCACAAATTACTGATAAGATTATCTTTTTTCTGACATAAGATTTCCCTGTTTTCTACCTTGACATAACCGTTGTTTGCCTAATTTCTGATGTGTAATTTTTTATGGCTTTGTTGGTTTAAAGGTTTAAAAGAAATATCTAAATGTTATGTTGATATTTATTTCAGAGTTGGTTGACTGATTTAAGGCAGCAACTAGAAGAAAATCCTGATGATGCTAAGTTGATGCAGCAACTAATACTTGGCATCCTTAAGTAAGTGTTCTGTTAAATTGATGCTCATGATACTCATATATCAAACTATTCAAAAAGTTTTTAACTTCGCCCTTAAAGTGTAATCCACCTTATTGACACAAGGGCGAAAACCAAACTGTGTTGAAAGTTCCGTTGTATATGTCTGTAATGTAATGTCACACATTTTGACTACTTGTTTTGATTTTCTTTAACATTTCCATGCTTAGTTTATTTTTTATATAATGAGAGAATGGAGGTAGGGGTCCATGTCTTTTGTGTATTTCTACTTAGAGTAACAAAATTTTATAAGACAATTTTCTTTTTAGATTGCTTTTATAAACTGCATGTAATTTTCCTGTTAAGGATTATATATGGTTTTTGGTCCCCAAATTCATCAGATCTAAAAAACCAATAATTAAATTCACAAATCACAATACAATTCAAATAAAAATACTTCGCTGAAGTGAGATTTATAAGATACTTCATCTATGGTTGCCATGATAACAGTTTCAAATTTGCATAAATATGTGTAAACTTTTTTCCCAATTTTCACTAGTTTTTTGCATAGGTTTTTATTCAGCAACCACAGAGCGCATTTTTTATCAAACTCTATATTTCTCCTGAAGATGAAGTGCAGTAGAGCCTTTTAAACTAAACAGAATTTTGATGTACAGAATGATATTCTCTTTATGATTATCCATAATGAAAAAAATTTATTTAAACTGACTTCAACCTGAGCAGTTAACACCTGAGTTCAGACCAGCAAACCATGAAATCAACATGTTGTATGTTTTTTGCCTCAGGCACATCTCACAGGTAGTCTTTTGTGTGCCATATCTGCCCTATGGAACTATACTCAATGAATGATACAAGTAAAGCCTATACATTTTGAATGTGTTATTTTTACATGTATGAAATTGATACATTGATGGAGTGTTGTTTTAAAAGATGATATCGTTATCCTGATAACCAAAGCACATCAATTATATCTGTTGGTAACACTTTTAGATTGATTGACAATCAACAAAGGGGGCCTGGGTTTGGCTGGCTGTGTACTCTGCAATGTCCAGAGGTTTTCTCAAGGGAAATTTCATACATATTGTTTACAAATATCAAGTGTATTTTTTTCACTTGATCAAAATATTTAATTAATTATTTATGAATTCAGTTACTTGGACATACAAATGTAATTGGGCATGCCTGTGTAATGTACAGAACGGCATCAGATCAATGATATAACCAGGTCATTACAGGTCAAATGCGTTTACTTCTACAAACTGAATCCTCCTTAATCTGGCATGGAGATGTTCTACTTTACAATATTTAAGATTTTTTTTACCAAGATGAAAAGACCAATTGTTTTTGTTTTATTCTGTGACGCAGTGTCTGCCTTCTGCATCAACTTTTTCCTTTAAACATCTTTTTATCAATATCTAATGGACTAAACGTTTTAATATTTTGCTTGTATGTTCTGACGATACAGCCAGAGAAAGTTTACCAAATATAAATGACCTTGATGTATATTCAAGGTCATAGGGGTCAAATTTGTTAAAACCTTTGAACAACTTTTTTTCATGAACTAAAAGGCCTAGGTATTTGGCTGTTATGTTCCTAGGATGATGCCTGATGAAGTTTTGAAAAGAAATGACCTTGACTTTAGTTCAAGGCGATAGGATCAAATTTGTTATACCATTTAAACAACTTGTGAACTAAAATGCCTTAGAAGCATGATATTTAGCTGGTATGTTGCCAGGATGAAGCCTGACAAAGTATGGAAAAAGAAATGACCTTGACTTATATTAAAGGTCACAGGGGCCAGATTTGTTAAAACGTTAATATGTTACAAGGATGAAGCCTGACAAAGTTTGTGGAAAGAAATATCTTGACCAATATTCAAGGTGACAGAGGCCAAACATGTTTCAAATTTGATGGATTTGGGGGTCAAAATGGTCGAAATCATACTACTGATATAATGTTACTATGATATGCCTGATGATATTGTATTGATATACTCCTGTTAATGTAATATTTCTGATAATGTAATGTGTTAATCTGACATGATATTGTTCATACAGGTGTACAGACCATCCTCTTACCCAGCAGCTGAAACTTTACCAGTACAAACTGTATGAAAAAATCCATCCCCTTGTTTCCAAACATATTGAGTATTTGTCGGAGATAAAGGTGCCCCTTTCTGTAAGTCTGTTCCCCGCAGGGGTGGCTGAGATGTGGGAGGATTCTCAAGGGTGTGAAGGCAATTCTGACAGTGATTCCCTTGGTAATGAGGAGGATGACGAGGAACAAACAGAGGTATTTGAAAAAGATGAACACAATGTAACCATGATTGAGAATGAATCTGCAGATGTGATGGATGGTAAGAGTACAGTTGAGGATGTGAAAACTAGTGATGAAGAAAAAGAAAATTTAGCCATGGAAAATATTGAAGATGTTTCTGCCAACATAAAAGAGGATTTAGAAATTGCTTTGGAAAAGGGTGAAAAGTTGACAAAGCAATTAAAACGTGAAAACCAGCAAACAAACAAAATCATTAGACAAGTTTCAAATGAAATTGAAAAATATAGTCTAGAGAATATGGATGATTTGTTTGATGATGATGATGAGGAGGAGGAGAATGACAGTGAGATTGAAAATGATAATTCAAACGATAAATGGGTACCTGCAAAACGGTCAAGTCATCTGGATGATAACAAACAGAATTCTGAACAATTAGAATCAGATGAAAAGTATCATGATTCACAGAGTTCTAATCAATCTGAATCAAACAAAAAGCCATGTGATTCATCAATATCAACCGCGGGAAGTAAAGTTTCCTCACCAGGTAGACGACATTCGTCCAGTAACAAGCTGGTTCATCGCCCACATGTGGAACATGTGCAAGCTATGGACAAGCAACTGGCAAAAATAAAGAATGAAGCGTATCATCGTCACTTAAAGGGTATATCGCAGGATGTACAGATTTACCTAGAGAAAATACAGACTCTTTTTACTATGACCTATGAACAGCTTGATTCACCAGCAGGTCAGGACCAGTGCTATGCATGTTTAGAGAAACCATTCTTCCAGCCAATTTGGCAATACCTGATAGCATTATATAGGTAGGTAGTCAACAATGTATACACGTATTGTTTGAAATGAAAGGCTTGTGTATTGGTGTTTCTTGTTTTTGTGTTGGATACAGAAAGATATTTTAAGTTTCTTATCCTACCCACCCAGCATTTTAGTGGGGACTGGTGGCAGGGATTAGAGAGTTACCAATGTCCATGCTGTGTTCATAACATGTCATATCTTGAGAACTCCTCATATCAAAATATATATATGAAAATGTTTGTTTCTACAGAAAAGGGTAATACAAGTATAATTATCAAAATTTGCTTATAAGATAGATCTGTTGCTTTCCATTACCAAGACAAGTCCCATTGTGATCATTCTTTTTCTGTACCTAGACTAGCAAATGAGCCAAAAGAGATTGCAGTGGCCTATGTAATGACGCGACATCAACACAGCAGACCACAGGACTTTAATGTTAGTAAGAAACTATGTCTGGATCAAGGGACATCTGACCAGACAGACAACTACCCCTACCGGCCAGCAGTGGTGGAATTACAGGCTATCGCTACACAATGTACCCTGCTGGACAAGCTGGAGTGTCTAGGTTGGTTCCCAATGTTGACATGATTATTGTTACCTTGTAACCTATCCTGTTCCTTTAGACAATATCTGATGACATATCAAAATGGAAAAGCCTAGTTTAACCATCACACATCATTTGTCCATTGTTTACTTTTCTTTCTTTAAAGATGGTTAACTATTTGTAAATATTTTAATTTGCATCACATTCTTGAGCCAATGGAATTTGATATTGATGGAATTGACCTCCTAAAGCACTAAAGCAGGGAGACAAGACCCACAATAGGTATTAATACTACTCATTCTCTACAATGAAAGGAGGTTTGACACTCTTGGCCAAAAATTATGTTCATCTGAGAACAGACCCTCATTCAAATCCATTCCCATCCCCTACATCCAGGAATAAAGGATACCATCACCATGAGTCTGTCTTTCATTTTTCTTTAGCACCATAATATCATGTGAGTTCATATATTAATTGATAACAGTTAACATGACAGAGATTTTATGTCAATACATGTATTGTAGAGACACTAGAGTAATGGTGTAACGATTTTGTTTCAGTACGTTCATCACGTCTGATCTTCCAGTGTATCGAAGATCACTATAAAACCGAGGGCAAGGTCCCGTCAGTGTACGTATTATACTCTTTACAGTATACTGTTGTCCAAGTTTTGTTTTCACAATCTCAGATATTACTGTGACTTTACAAAGGGAGACAATCTAAACTATATTAAACTAATTGAGAAGGTTTTGTTCAAATTTTGATGAAATTATCAACTAGAGATAGAATCTATTGCCCATACATGTTTGAGATCGATTTTATCTCAATCTCGGGCTGCCATTCTGTAATATCTCGTTCTTGGCTTTATCTCACCTGCAGTGAGATTTATCAGTTTCAAACATACAGGTAACAGATTCTATTAATGTGAGCAGTTTTGGAATAGAACATTGGTTGGTGGCAAATATGTCTTTTGATTCCTGCAGAATCTGATTAAAGATTTTTTTAAAGACAGATATTGTCTTGATCACAAAACAAAAAATTCATAGTCCAGAGAAATGAATGCCAAACCTGTTTTACTCAAATATGAAAAATAAAACAGCTTTTACTCTGTTAGTTTTAATATCCCGTTGTGATAGTCTCATGTCTACGTTACTTTGTGTTCCTACAGAGGAGCAGACGACCTTTTACCTATCCTTTGTTACGTCATCACCAAGGCCGCCCAGCCTCAGATCGTTTCAGAGTGTCATATCATGGAAGAATTTATTCATGAAGGGTATGTTTCTTTTTTTTATATTTCTCTCCTAATGGCTTGTATGTTGATTTCTTTTTAATCCAAGTGAAAATATATTTCATTGTTATATTAAAGTCCTTGGGGGGGGGTCAATAAAGGATGTAATAAAGGAGATTTAATGTACCATATTAGTCCCCAACCAGGAACCAGGAGGATTATAGATATGTGTATGTCAGTCCATACTTCTGTCCCGTTTTCCTTCTGTCCATCCTTCTGCTACCTTGTCCAGGCTCTATCTTATAAACTAAAAATTATCGTATATCAAAAGTAGGACTCTTTTCTACAATTTGACCTTTGACCGAACATGTTTTCTAAGTTTAAGTCACTCTGGTATAATGGCTGCACAGCCAATTTTGGTGGATTTTTTCGATTCAATCCACATAATAGCCCCACCGGATAATAAGCCGCACACTTTCTTACGATCTGATAACCAATTCATGGCATTATGTTGACATGTTGTTGATATGATAGACAACATATGCAATATATTAAGATCGTCAATGAAACATTTAATAAAATTTGCAAATAAATTGTACACAAATAATCTTGTTTTACATGTATTTTAAAAATTATTCTGGTAATTCAAAATACATAATAGCAAATGTTGAACTTGTTTGACTTTGGATCTTCTCTGAACAGATATAGGGCCTGACCATACATTCAGTTTACTAAACCATATCACCATCGGTGTCTGTACTGTTAAATATTAATGAAGGCCTTTGCATGCTGACCAAATTCTTATACAAATGTAGTCCCATAATATTGCTTATTGTAAGTTACACAAAGCCATTCATATTGTAAACAAACATAGCACCCGTTCCAGAATTTGACTTAACACCAGATGACCTATCAATCCCAGAGTACAATAGGCTATTGTAAACTTCCACTATTCTTTCATGCATCTGCTGTGAAGTAACCGCGAAAGTCCAGAAGATATTATTGAGATTCATATTACCATGTTTTCCGGATTATAAGCCCCACTGGTATGTAAGCCACAGAGCCAGTTTTTACCAATTTTTTTATTTTTCAGCATATAAGCAGCACCAGAATAACAATCTTATTTATGAAGTGGTAACCGTTACATTACATGAAGTTCATTGAAATAAAAGACAACAGAGGGCAATTTATCAGGATTGTCTGTGACACATTTAGTAAAGTTGACAAATGAAATATGCACAGAATACCTTTTTTTTATTGATTTATTTCAAAAAGTATGGCAATCGTTTTTGACTTGGACCTATAACCCAATGATCTATCGAACCCAGGGTGCAAAAGGCTATTGTAAACTTCCGCTATGACTTTAAAGTAACCACGAATGTCCAGAAGATATCATTGGGATCATATTAATTGGTATGATTAATTAATTCCACGAGAATGTTATTTTATTTCAATCTTCAAATCATCCTATATATGATTACAAATGACAGTTTTAGACATTCTATTTCAGTCACAAACACCTGACAGGCAGGTACTTGTAAAAAAAACTTAGTACCGGCTTGTACTTGTATGCTTCCTGTGTTTAGCCTACCATCATCAGATGGTGGGCTATTCAAATGGCCCTACATGTGTGGTCAGTCGTCTGTCCATCATCCGTCCATAAACAACTTCTTTTATCGCATTTGATTTGGGGACTAATTATAAAAAACAAAATGGCTGACAGGTGGCCATCTTGGGTTTTGACTTTTCAAGTTTTTAACACTATTTCTTGAGATCTACCACCTAGATCTTTCTCAAAATTCATACATATGTTCCCTTTCGTCTGTACCTGTTTGATTTTTGGGCCAAAATGACTTCCAGGAGACCATTTTGGACAGTGTCCTGTAAAAAGTTCACTCTTTGACTTGGAATCAAAGTAAATGTATTTGTCTAAGTATCATTTCATGTCTTACTGTGTCAACATTTATCACAGTGTGTCAAGATGTAAGCTCTGGTGTCCTACGTTTGTCATTTTATGTCATAATGTGTCAATAAGTAAGCCCTGGTATCCTACTTTTTTCATTTAATGTTGGAGTATGTCAACGTTTGTCATAGTGTGTCAATATGTAAGCCCTGGTATCCTATGTTTGTCATTTTATGTGTGTGTATGCCCAGTCGATGTATAGAATAGTTGATACTAAGAACTATTTGTCATTGAATTCATCTTTTTCCTATGCCATCAAATGATAAACTGTAAATCACCTAGATTTTAGGAATACTTTATTTAGCAAACTTACCTCTTTATACATTTTTGCGAATACATGATTTTCATGGAAGCTGATCTAGAAGCGACTTTTAATTCAAGAATACTCAGCTATTAGAGATCTGCACTCTTCAATACTCCAGAGTTTTTCTCGTACAAATAATAGTGAGGCATTTTAATTCCCGATTGGCTCTCCTGGCATATCAACACGAAAACCAATCTTACGTAAAATATTAACGATTTACAATAGACGGCAATCAGTGTGCTATATGTCCAAATACTTATCAGGCCTATGGAGGAAATAATAAATGATATGAGAATGCCATGTATATCAATAGGTTTGCCTCAATATGTCAGTGTTTTTGTTTATGGGCATATTTACACAAAGGTTTTCCTTTCGAGAAAATTTAAGTTTACTTTTTTGGAAGTTTGTATCTGATAAAGTTCTGATTTTGATGTTTGGATGGTTACATGTGTAATCATTACACCACTGGAATAAATACTGATATTCTCTAATGTTTGTGTGATATTGATCACACTCACTACTCTACAAACATAGATGGATATTTTAATTTCAAATTCTGAATTACTCTTCCAGCATTCTCTGCAGATTAGCGGAAATGCATTGGGTCTTTTTTTATATTTTAATAGGATGTATATATATATGTTGAAGATGTGCACCTCCTATTATGGATTAATTCCCAACGTTTTTTCTTGATACTCAACAAATGAAACAACCTTAATTGTCTTATAAATACCATATAACATTGCACTCATCCCGCAACCCAGCCAATTGTGGCTTTGTCCCATTTTTTGTTAATTTCAGGCTAGATCACATACTAACAAGTTAATGTACACCATCTATATGAATACATGGATAGAATTATAGCCATGACAGAACTATTTGTACAGTATTGCATTATAGATAACTGTTACAAATTATATCATATAAATAAATATCTGTAACAAATTATACCACACAAATAAATATCTGTAACAAATTAACACACAAATATCTGTAACAAATTATACCACACAAATAAATATCTGTAACAAATTATAACACAAATGAATATCTGTAACAAATTATACAACACAAATAAATATCTGTACCACAAATTATATAAATATCTGTAACAAATTATACCACACAAATAAATATCTGTAACAAATTATACCACACAAATAAATATCTGTAACAAATAATACCACAAAATATCTGTAACAAATTATACCACACAAATAGATATCTGTAACAAATTATACCACACAAATAAATATCTGTAACAAATTATACCACACACACAAAATAAATATCTGTAACAAATTATACCACACAAATAAATATCTGTAACAAATTATACCACACACACAAATAAATATCTGTAACAAATTATACCACACAAATGAATATCTGTAACAAATTATACCACACAAATGAATATCTGTAACAAATTATACCACACAAATAAATATCTGTAACAAATTATACCACAAAATATCTGTAACAAATTAACACACAAATATCTGTAACAAATTATACCACACAAATAAATATCTGTAACAAATTATACCACACAAATAAATATCTGTAACAAATTATACCACAAATTATACCACACAAATAGATATCTGTAACAAATTATACCACAAAATATCTGTAACAAATTATACCACACAAATATCTGTAACAAATTATACCACACAAATAAATATCTGTAACAAATTATACCACACAAATAAATATCTGTAACAAATTATACCACACAAATAAATATCTGTAACAAATTATACCACACAAATAAATATCTGTAACAAATAATACCACACAAATAGATATCTGTAACAAATTATACCACACAAATAAATATCTGTAGCAAATTATACTACTTAATAGATACACAGAATCTCACCACAAAAATAGGTTCCTGTACAGAATTTCATCACATAAATAGGTACTTGTACAGAATCTCACCACAAAAATAGGTTCCTGTACAGAATCTCACCACATAAATAGGTACTTGTACATAATCTCACCACAAAAATAGACAATTGTACAGAATTCTATCACAAAAATAGGTTCCTGTACAGAATCTCACCACAAAAATAGGTTCTTGTACAGAATCTCACCACAAAAATAGACAATTGTACAGAATCTCACCACAAAAATAGGTTCTTGTACAGAATCTCACCACAAAAATAGACAATTGTACAGAATCTCACCACAAAAATAGGTTCTTGTACAGAATCTCACCACAAAAATAGACAATTGTACAGAATCTCACCACAAAAATAGACAATTGTACAGAATCTCACCACAAAAATAGACAATTGTACAGAATCTCACCACAAAAATAGACAATTGTACAGAATCTCACCACAAAAATAGACAATTGTACAGAATCTCACCACAAAAATAGACAATTGTACAGAATCTCACCACAAAAATAGACAATTGTACAGAATCTCACCACAAAAATAGGTTCCTGTACAGAATCTCACCACAAAAATAGACAATTGTACAGAATCTCACCACAAAAATAGACAATTGTACAGAATCTCACCACAAAAATAGGTTCCTGTACAGAATCTCACCACAAAAATAGGTTCTTGTGTAGAATTACTTCACTTATTTGTACAGTTCCTTAAATGTAAATGCTAGAACAATATAAACATGTGTTTCACCCCGACAACTTCTCTTCCTTGCCACCAATATTTGATGAAATGTTATATGAAAAAAAAACAAAAAGAGAAAAATGAAACTTGGAATGTAAGAATTGAAAAATTAGAAAAAAAAAGGTAAAAAAACAGAAGGGATATCAATTCCTTGTATTGTAATCACCAAGAAATAAAAACAGTTTAATATTCTTTTGGTAACAGAATTGAAGGATTCCTCTGGGATTTTGCCAGATCAGAAATTGCATTATGCATCACATTTCTTGTGTTTATCAGTGTTGTATCTGAGTTTCATTGAGTTCTATGCCATTGAATGACACAATTTTCGGAATCCATTCAATCATTATGCTGCCACGTTGGATCATATTGTTAATTAGTGGGAAAATCTTAATTGAAAAATTCTCAGACAGAAAGGAAATGGGACAGAAGATGACAGATAGATGAATACCCAACTCAAGATATTACTTTTATTGCCAACTTATCATACACATCTTTAATTTGACTGATACCATCAACGATATCCAATTATTATTAATTTCTCATGTCTTCTCGATTTTAATTTTATTCGTATTTGGCAGTGATTTATTCGTCCTGGTAGTACTGTAAATACGACATGACAATTCTCATACAGTGTTAACACAGAAGAGCTCCAATTATAGTACCCTCTAGTGAGTAGATTGATATTGCATCTGCCAGAAATGTCACGTCACTAGTGTCTGATAATATACTGTTATCCATGGCCATCTTACATTGGAGAATTATGCTATGGCAACTGTTACCATGGAAAATGACCTATCACATGATTGTGTGAAAGTTATCACACTGTTATTGTTAGAACGTCCTTGATTAGTTGTCAGAGGTATTGCTATCAGGGTTACCTATGACTGTACAGGTGTTATGTTGTGTCACTTTTGACACTGTGACAAAACTATTGTTATTGAAGTACCTATGAATGTTCAAATATGACAAACGTCAATTTACCTTCTTTAACTTTTGTTATGATTATGAATGGTGCTAAACATTTCAATGAATTATGGGTAAAATTGGTTTGAAAACATCCCTTTATCACACTGGTTAGATAACGTATTTATCAATTTTACTGTTAGATACAGGTACCAGGTGGATGAGTGATTACTATATACATGAAACACGCCCCAGATGATTAGTTTCTGACAGTGTTGTGTAATGCTACGTCGGATGATGTCATTCAATATCAATTTGTCACAAAACGATAATGGATTAATGACGGACTTTTTTGTGTGTGTAAATTTGCATATAGGCGAATGACAAACACACATTGTTCCACTTTGTAGGACAATGTTTTCTTTTGTTTAATCATGTGTTGCCAGGTTTAGATATTATAGGCCGATTTTCTAATGATCACACACCATTTCAAAGACGCACTTCACCAAAGCATTAGTCCCACTACACATGTGGTTTAACACATGGTCTGCTGCTGATGTTGATTTCAAACGAAACAGCACAGCATGTCATTTGCTAACACATCATTTTCAAACAGGAATTCACATACTAGAACGTGGTTGGCTTTTCACATTATTAATGGATTAAAAGTTTCCTTGAAAGGACATCAAACAGAAATCAATTGTATGTTTCAAATTACAATGTGGTAGCTCATCAAAATTTGTTGTGCAATTGTTCGCCTTTTATAATTGAATATTAGCGGATGTCATTAGTCATGATGGCAGACTAAGGTTCGAGATGTGACTACTACCCAAGTGTTTAACAGCAGTTTTGTTGTACAAACTATCTCATTTCAGAATGCACCAGTAAACAATGCTTATCATAACAGTCAAACCAAGGAAGTACTTGGTATCAAATGGTCAACTGAAGACACATCCACTTCATTAGAATAAACTTTAATTTTTATAGTTTTTATTTTGAAAGATTTAAAAAAAAAATAGGAAATTTAAATCTTTAAATCATTAAGCTGTAGAAGGGAACATGTACATTGTATTAAATTTCTGTGTCATTTGTACAATTAATCACCATTCTTTAATCATACTTGATAGATTTTCACATTTCATATGCACATAGAAAATTATGACGTGATGTTTTGATGACTGTGTTGTAAACTTAACGAGACAATATAGTCAATGAAATGTCACACACTCATTTTCAAAGTTATTGTGATACATGAAAATCTGTTCCATATACTTACCAATATGATTTTATTGTTTCTTTGATCATTACAATAGATTTTGTATTTTTTATTGTTTTATGCTGTAATGTAATGTTTATTTATCCAGCTTGCTTTTGTTGAAAATCTACAGTAGTCTCAACTTTCTTGTCCTGGTTTCATTGATACTTAAATGTCACATGACAGCAACAAAAATCTATGAGATCGTTTATCATAATTTAGGAGACTGGTAAAGCTTGTTAGTCTCTTGCTGAAACTAGAAAATGTCAGCCTGTTATTGAAATGGTACATAAATATGGATTCTCAAGGTACTTCTGACAATAATAAGACGTTCTGAAGATGCAAAATCAAATTGTAAACATTAAACCTACCCCCTCCCCACTGCTGCCAAAAAAATGACAAAAGGGGCTATAATTTTTAGCCCACTATCGTCAGATGGTGGGCTTTCCAAATTGCTCTCCGTCTGTGGTCCGTTGTCCCTCCATCTGTAAGCAATTTTTGTTATCGCTATTTCTTGTGAAGTCCTTGATGGATCTTTCTCGAATTGCACATGTACGTTTCCCTTGGTCCCTAGTTATGCCCATTTGATTTTGGGACTGATAAAAAAAAAACAAAATTGCGGAAAGGCAGCCATCTTGGATTTTGACTTTGAAAGTTTGTTATCGCTGTTTCTTGAGAAGTAATTGATGGATTTTTCTTAAATTTCTTATGTAGGTTCCCCGTTGTCCATAGTTGTGTCAATTTAATTGTGGGTCTGATTAGAAAAACAAAATGGCTGAGAGGTGGCCATCATGAATTTTGACTTTGAAAGTTTGTTATTTCTTTTTTTTTTTTTTTTTTGCTTTTTCTTAAGAAGTACTAAATGGATATCTCTCAAATTTCATATGTATGTTCCCTTTGATCTCTCCTTGTGCTCATTTGCTTTTGGGATTGATCAGAAGAAACGAAATGGCTTCCAGGTGGCCATTTTGGATTTGGCAGGTAAAGATTATCATTTATTTTTGCAAAGAAATGTTCAAATGTCTTATCATTAAGAGCAAAACAGAGAAGGGGAAAAAAGGGAAAAGATCCAACTTTCAAAGAGCATATAAAGATCTAACAGTGGTGGATGCCAAGATCCCTCTTGGATCTCTGGTTTATTTTTCAGGGTATCATTTATTTCATTTAGAACTGGAATATGATTAAAATCAAGTTGTAATATCAAGTAAATGCCATTGTTTATAAAGTACATATGCACCTTTTAGAAATGATACAGGTGACTGCTTACAGATTTTTACTGGGTTTTTTTCAGACCTCAATAGATTACATTAATACAAGAAGGATATTAACATTGCGACGTCTATGTTTATTACCTGTTGTGCGTCAGCAGTAAGTGTTTCATTGAAATTATTCACGTTATCTTGTCCCGGTCTTTGTATCCAGTGTAGAGCATGCAGCACTAATTTCAGGGCCTGATAAAATCAAACGACCAGGGTGGAAAGAAAAAATACCCGATGAGTTCAATAAGTGATAATATTACATTATGAAATTGACACCTGTGATGAATGGCCTGAATTTTAGCTATAGATCTAAAGTGAATTTTAGTGAATAATTAACACCCCGAGTTTATTGCCCACCTGCGGAAGAGACTGTGTCTCGGATTCACTAGGTATTTGAGATCGTTGGGGAACGCCTCATGAATAATTCTGATGAATATTCATATGTGTTTTTAGTAATGGTTGTTTGTCAGGATTTCCACTGTAGTTTATGACTGGACACTATGCATGTTAGATGTCTTTAGAATTTTGTGTTTTAGTTTTATATCAGAATCAAATTACACAACTCATTGTTTTATTCTCTCAATGTTATCTGTTTCCTTTGTTTTCCCAACACAATTCAGGAAATATTAATATTTTATGACATTTTTTTCTAGAAAAACAGTCATTTCATACTGCATAACAAACATTACAAGTCATTTCACAAATTCATGAAATATGAAATTATTTATTTCATTTTATAGTCTATGAATTCACTTTGTGATATCAAGCATTGTAAAATAGTCATATTTCATGGTAATAAAGAAGAAAAAAAATATTTTAAAAAACTTTTTTTATAACGGATGCTTAGTAATTTCACTTTTGATATGTTATTGAACATAACTTTGAAACTCACACCCTATCATGTGAATGACTGATTCTGGACATGGCATTTGAGCAGCTTTATCAACAGCTCTTCACCTCTGGGTTGTGGGTTGAGACCTACTTGGGTCAGACACAAGTACTGCCTGGCAGGTCGGTGTTTTTTCTCCAAGAAATCCAGCTTTCCTCCACCAGCCAAACATGGCATGACCCTAAATGGACCTGGCTGTTAATTGGATGTAAATTAACAAAAAAAAACAAAACAAATCTTAATATTTTGTATTGATTTCCATCTCAGGAGGGAAGTATCTCATGCCACATTAGTTCAATATTATATCTAGACCTAGAGGTAGATTATCTTTAAATATCATAAGTTGGCTCTATTGTCCCATTTCTACCCAGTCCAGAGCAGAGCTTCGCATTTCTCATCTATATGTAGAAGTAGAGGTAGGTATTAGTCTGAAGCTTTATAGCAAACAGTTCTAGTTTGAGGAAATTAATCTCAGCATTGATGTATAGATGACAATGCAGACATGTATCTTGTTTTTATTTTTCTGATTTTTCTTTTATTTCAGGTATATAATGGGAGAAGAGGGCTACTGTTTGACATCATTGCAAACAGCACTGGCCTACCTCATTTCTCTAGGAATAGTGGACTAGTCATAAACCTCATCTCCCTAGGAATAGTGGACGAATCATAGACCTCCTCTCCCTAGGAATAGTGGACAAGTCATAGACCTCCTCTCCCTAGGAATAGTGGACAAATCATAGACCTCATCTCCCTAGGAATAGTGGACAAGTCATAGACCTCCACTCCCTAGGAATAGTGGAAAAGTCATAGACCTCATCTCCCCAGGAATAGTGGGCAAGTCATAGACCTCCTCTCCCTAGGAATAGTGGACAAGTCATAGACCTCCTCTCCCTAGGAATAGTGGACAAGTCATAGACCTCATCTCCCTAGGAATAGTGGACAAGTCATAGACCTCCTCTCCCTAGGAATAGTAGACAAGTCATAGACCTCCTCTCCCTAGGAATAGTGGACAAGACATAGACCTCCTCTCCCTAGGAATAGTGGACAAGTCATAGACCTCATCTCCCTAGGAATAGTGGACAAGTCATAGACCTCATCTCCCTAGGAATAGTGGACAAGTCATAGACCTCATCTCCCTAGGAATAGTGGACAAGTCATAGACCTCATCTCCCTAGGAATAGTGGACAAGTCATAGACCTCCTCTCCCTAGGAATAGTGGACAAGTCATAGACCTCCTCTCCCTAGGAATAGTGGACAAGTCATAGACCTCCTCTCCCTAGGAATAGTGGACAAGTCATAGACCTCATCTCCCTAGGAATAGTGGACAAGTCATAGACCTCCTCTCCCTAGGAATAGTGGACAAGTCATAGACCTCCTCTCCCTAGGAATAGTGGGCAAGTCATAGACCTCCTCTCCCTAGGAATAGTGGGCAAGTCATAGACCTCCTCTCCCTAGGAATAGTGGACAAGTCATAGACCTCCTCTCCCTAGGAATAGTGGACAAGACATAGACCTCCTCTCCCTAGGAATAGTGGACAAGTCATAGACCTCATCTCCCTAGGAATAGTGGGCAAGTCATAGACCTCATCTCCCCAGGAATAGTGGACAAGTCATAGACCTCATCTCCCCAGGAATAGTGGACAAGTCATAGACCTCATCTCCCCAGGAATAGTGGACTAGTCATAGACCTCATCTCCCTAGGAATAGTGGACAAGTCATAGACCTCCTCTCCCTAGGAATAGTGGACAAGTCATAGACCTCCTCTCCCTAGGAATAGTGGACAAGTCATAGACCTCCTCTCCCTAGGAATAGTGGACAAGTCATAGACCTCATCTCCCTAGGAATAGTGGACAAGTCATAGACCTCATCTCCCTAGGAATAGTGGACAAGTCATAGACCTCATCTCCCTAGGAATAGTGGGCAAGTCATAGACCTCCTCTCCCTAGGAATAGTGGACAAGTCATAGACCTCCTCTCCCTAGGAAAAGTGGACAAGTCATAGACCTCATCTCCCCAGGAATAGTGGGCAAGTCATAGACCTGATCTCTGTAGGAATAGTGGACAAGTCATAGACCTCATCTCCCTAGGAATAGTGGACAAGTCATAGACCTCATCTCCCTAGGAATAGTGGACAAGTCATAGACCTCATCTCCCTAGGAATAGTGGGCAAGTCATAGACCTGATCTCTGTAGGAATAGTGGACAAGTCATAGACCTCATCTCCCTAGGAATAGTGGGCAAGTCATAGACCTGATCTCTGTAGGAATAGTGGACAAGTCATAGACCTCCTCTCCCTAGGAATAGTGGACAAGTCATAGACCTCCTCTCCCTAGGAATAGTGGACAAGTCATAGACCTCCTCTCCCTAGGAATAGTGGACAAGACATAGACCTCATCTCCCTAGGAATAGTGGAACCATCTTTTAGGACCTGCCTTACCTTTCAACCGTTAGTTTACCAGTCTTAGGACCTGCCTGATCTCACTAATGAGACCATATATTCCTAGGAATAGCGTACATGTCTTAGGACCTGCCTTACCTTTCAAGGGTCAGTGGACCACTCTTGTGACCTTCCTGGTCATACACAAGATAGCAGACCAGTCAAAGATCTTATCTTTGCAGGGATAGTTGACCTGTTTCAGGACCTATCTCATCTTCCTAAGGATGATGGACAAGTCATATGACCTGCCTCAACTTACAAGGGATTGTGGATCAGTGTTGTAGGACCAACTCACCTTCAAAGTGATACTGGCCATTCATAGGATCTACCATACCTTCTGAAGGTTAGTGGACCAGTTATAGGATCTATTTTACCTTCCATGGATAGTGGAGTATTTGTTGAAGCTACACCTCTTCCTAGAGTCTTAATGAACCAGTCAAAGGATCTATCTCGCCTTCTAAAGGATAGTGGACTAGTGGCAGAACCTCGGTCACCTTCTAAGGGATAGTGGACAAGTCATAATATAATTTTCCACTCCTGAGACGTAATGGTCCATTTCTTCAAAAGACACAGTGGACCTGTCATTTTACCCTACACACCTCCAGAACCTAACCTGCAATTTCAATCTTTTAGATCTACTTATGCATGTTTGACCATTATTTCTAGGACTGTCTGTACCTGTTATGTGTTATATACAGGTCACTGAACCAGGTGACATGTCCTCTGTGTGTAAGTGACCATTATGTTGTGCAATTACAGTTACCATTTAACCTTCTGTGAACATTACAGGGCATGTAAAAAAAACAAAAAAAAAGGAGTTAATTTGATACACAGTATACCTACGTACCTTTGACATCAACTGACCAAATGACGACAATAGTCTTCAGATACACAGCCTGAAATAACTAGGGAATAACAGAGCTGAAAAAGGATATTCCTGCTTAACTTCTTCAATACAAGATTCACAACTTATCAAGCAGCCCTCGTATCTATTTGTTTGATAGGTTGTCAGAGTTAACTAGATTTAAACACCAAATTTACAGACCATCAGCATCAATGATACGTCACCTTAGTAAATTGACATGGAAAGTTTTAGATGTAAGGTTTAAACATTGGTACATGTATTCATTATACCTGTATCTGTTTTCAATTAAAACAACAAAAATGTATGGTTTCTGTACATTGTTATAATCATAGAGGTTTTGATTCAACAAAGCATGGTTTACGGTACCATAAATGACATCAGTGCATGATCATTATTACGACGTGGATATTTGACATGGAAAGAGTGACAGTTCACCATCACAATGGCTGTTCCAATTGACAGATAATACTGTAGATTACAAATAATTTGTTTAAGTCAAACTCCAGCTTAAGGCCGTGATATGTGTTGAGAACGTAAATACATGTATAAGTGTGTTGAAAAGCTCTGTCATTTGGAATGACTAGAAATGACTTAACTAGATCAATTTTGAAATAATTCTGCAGATTAGAATTTGAGAAAAAAAGGAAAGGATGAAAAGAGATTAAAAAAAGACAATTCTATTGAGATAAATGTGTTATAAATTTTGTTCTGTATAATGTAAATCTATTACTACATATTTACACTCCAAGGTTACATGGACACAATGAAACCCTAGTCAACAGCTACTCGCTGAAAGTATTTAACAACAGAGTTTTTTGTAATTCTGTACAAAAATAGTATGATGCATGAATTTTTAATTGTAATTGTACATGATGACTGGATTGTGTGACTTATATACTTCACTTTATTTCATACCTGTAGGGACCAAAAACAAACTGAAGGCATTCATTAACCAACCATTAACAAACTCCATAAATATATTGTTTATAGCAGCCAGAAAATGTGACGACCTTGATCATGTGGTTCATTACTTGGGGTTACTTATGTGAGTCTACCTGGAACTACTTGATGTATCTATATTAATGATATATAGTACCTAAGATATAATTCACCAGGAGATCAAAGAGAGTCAGCTAAATCATCTATACATTATTTACTACCAATCAAAGTTGGGAGGCTGAATGATCCATACTATAATCTCGCGTCTGAAGCAGACCTATTTACTGGGAAGTAATTGTTATTGCCTACTTGTTTGCTACGCGTGGGAGCACAAAGTCAATAGAATATGACCATCTTTGTGGCCACATAGTGTTGACGTTTAACTAGTTTTTAAAAACACATAAAGATCTAAGAGATTCAGTAACACAGCTACTCATTAATTAGTGTTAATTTTATGAGTGACTTTGTGACTAAATCAAAGAGGTTGGATTAATGGATCTATATATAATTAATAGCCTGAATAGCTGATGGTTGCGAGCAGGACGAACCTTGTATAGTGTGCTGCAGGAACAGCGTTGATGTACACTTTGCATGCTCTATACCTCCTCTGGGCAAAACGAAACATTAAAGGAATTTTATGTTTTATGCTCTCTAGATTCTTGCCAACATTAGCTGGCTGCCTTTTGAATACCGACCTTGATCTTATTTTTGAGCCTATATGACTGAGATCAGCGGGAGAAGAAAGGGTAATCAAATTAGTGCGATTAAGAGTATACACGCTTGTTTATTACATTCTGTTAATTCAAGTGTGGAAGAATGTCAGGTATTGAATAATAGAATAAGAGATGATTGAATGTCGGATATTGAATTCTGATGAATGTTTCTGTTATATTGTAAAGTTTTGAATAATTGAGAGATGATTGAATGTCTGGATATTGAATTCTGATGAATGTTTCTGTTATATTGTAAAGTTTTGAATAATTGAATATGAGATGATTGAATGTCTGGTATCAGATGTTTCTGTTATATTGTAAAGTTTTGAATAATTGAATATGAGATGATTGAATGTCTGGTATTGAATTCTGATGAATGTTTCTGTTATATTGTAAAGTTTTGAATAATTGAATATGAGATGATTGAATGTCTGGTATTGAATTCTGATGAATGTTTCTGTTATATTGTAAGAATAAGGTATAAACTGGTAATACATGTATCAGATATTTAATTAGTGAATATATCTGTTAATTAATTGAATGAGAGATCACAGCATATTTATGTTATAAATGTATAAACATCTCTGGTACAACTTCTGTATTTTTCCTGTTCATATCATTTCGTTACGTTAATTATGATATATTGTTTATTTTAAGTTGAATATTCCTGTTTGTCAAGTTTTCAATTTCTAGACATAAGCTATTTGTTTTAATACTACTCTAATTGTTATTATGTGGTTCTCTTTATTGAAATATAGGTATCAGCAGATACTAAGCCATGTTATGTAATCTTGTTAAATGTAGATGATTAATTCTTGTCACAGTCAATGTTTCATTTTTTATCATCCCATAACATAACAAATGTTATCATGCTTTAGATATTGCTTTGGAATAGTATAGTAGAGCCACGTTGTAATTTCTGTGAGGAAAGAATCTTCATGCTGTGTTAAAGAAAATGATAAAAATCTTAAAGCTGTGAATGATTTTGTTACATGAAGAATTATAACACAAAGTAAAGAAATGATTGAAGACAACCAGGTGTATTGATAATTTTGTGACTGTTTCTTTATACGAATTTGGGATGCGTTGATCAGTATGATTTAAATATATTAGTAATAACAATTACATAAATGGATAATCTGTTATAACTGGACAGATAAATGAATGTGAAAGTGTTTAAATATACTGTAACACTTACCTGTGTAACAGGAGCAGAAAAATACAAGATCAGGCCAGGGTTTGAACTAAGGATCCTTCAAACTCTAGACGGATATTCTAACAATTGAGCTACAGTCTTGTTGCTGACAACCAACCTGGTCTAATTCAGCTACATTTTCTCCTCCATTTACTAACTATTCACCCCTAAAGACAACTATTTACTACCCAGGTTTGAGTATTCCTTTGTAAAGCATTCTTCTTTAAACAGAAGTTGGTTACAGGGACCAGTTTGTTATAGAAACAAGTGAAATAAACAGTCAGACCAAGGTTCAAGCCTGAAATCCTCCGAAATCTAGGCTGACCCTGTACTAATTGAGATACCTGGTCGCCGACAATCGACCCAGTCTAGTTCTGTTACACCTGTGTCACGTGATAATCTAAACATAATGTCACATGTGGTACCCCATTGTTTAAACATCACCTACCTTTATTTTACTAAATAAGCATCCCATGTAGTGATTGCATATAAAAGTTAGGAAGTTGTGATCGCAGAACCTCCCGAAGTGTAACCGAAAAAGGTGATTCAAATTATTTAACTTCCGGTATAAGGCAGATGATTAATGATTAAGTGATAGGATACTCTACAGTAAAATAATACAGGGTAATGTTATTGTAAAAATTAGACATCAATATTCTAAATTAAATAGTTTTATATCAATGTGCAGAGATGAGAACTGCTTTTGTTAATTAGTCAATTTATTTGTGATTTCCAGTAACAGAGGTTGTTAATTGTTTCAATGCCTATGCTAGGAATCGAACCCGGAACCCCTGGCTTACTAGTCTGACATTCAACCAATCGAACTAAAGAGGACTTCTCTCTAGATGAGCGGTATTTTGTGGCTAGTACTTTACCAGGGTCACATACACATGATTCATATGTGAAATATATTCATAAGACATTGTTTCCATTTATGAAATAAATTTTGTAAAATTTTTTCTTGTACATTGTTCTATATATACATACCAGTCATCGCAAGATACAACCCCAAAATTACTAATGATACACAACACCAAAGCTAGCAGTAATGTCATCTATAATTATGACTTGTATATACTCTCTCCCTTGGTGGAAAACGAAGGCTTTAGAGTTGAACCAGTACAGCTAACAGTAAAACTTAACTCCAAGTTACCAGTGAAGCTGAACTCCAGGCTGAATAATGAAACTCAACTCCAAGTTACTAGTGAAGCTGAACTCCAGACTTAACAGTAAAACTCAACTCCACGTTATCAGTGAAGCTGAACTCCAGACTTAACAGTAAAACTAAACTTCAAGTTACTAGTGAAGCTGAACTCCAGGCTTAACAGTAAAACTAAACTCCCCAGTTACTAGTGAAGCTGAACTCCAGGCTTAACAGTAAAACTAAACTCCAAGTTATCAGTGAAGCTGAACTCCAGGCTTAACAGTAAAACTAAACTCCCAAGTTATCAGTGAAGCTGAACTCCAGGCTTAACAGTAAAACTAAACTCCCAAGTTACTAGTGAAGCTGAACTCCAGACTTAACAGTAAAACTAAACTCCCAAGTTACTAGTGAAGCTGAACTCCAGACTTAACAGTAAAACTAAACTCCCAAGTTACTAGTGAAGCTGAACTCCAGACTTAACAGTAAAACTAAACTCCCAAGTTACTAGTGAAGCGGAACTCCAGGCTTAACAGTAAAACTAAACTCCCAAGTTACTAGTGAAGCTGAACTCCAGGCTTAACAGTAAAACTAAACTCCCAAGTTACTAGTGAAGCTGAACTCCAGACTTAACAGTAAAACTAAACTCCCAAGTTACTAGTGAAGCTGAACTCCAGACTTAACAGTAAAACTAAACTCCCAAGTTACTAGTGAAGCTGAACTCCAGGCTTAACAGTAAAACTAAACTCCCAAGTTACTAGTGAAGCTGAACTCCAGACTTAACAGTAAAACTAAACTTCAAGTTACTAGTGAAGCTGAACTCCAGGCTTAACAGTAAAACTAAACTCCCAAGTTACCAGTGAAGCTGAACTCTCGACTTGACAGAGAAATTCAACTCCAGAATTACCAGCAACACTCAACTCCAGAATTACCAGCAACACTCAGCTCCAGAATTACCAGCAACACTCAACTCCAGAATTATCAGCAACACTCAACTCCAGAATTACCAGCAACACACAACTCCAGAATTACTAGTAACACACAACATCAGAATTACCTCTGACACACAATTCCAGAATTACCAGAAGTATGATCTCTTATCATCTTTGGGAAGAATGTTTACTTCAGCATTTTCAGTGTGCAAAAGTGTGACAAATGTTCACGCAATATTTCAAACGCACACATACTGGTATTTTTACTTTTGATATCAACCAAGTTTTGTTTTTGCTATTATTTTTGTTGCCATAGAAACAAATGGTCATCAATTATGTAATCAACACTACCACAAATTGTTTTTTGAAAAAAAAGTGAAATAAACAAAATCTCTGTGATTAGTCTTTGGTAGTTTTTTTTTAACATTTATGATGTGATACAATGAACATTGAAACCTGCTAATTGAAAGTAGGCTACAAGTCCTCTTTACCTGATGTATGATGTTTTATTTCCTCTACTGATAAACACTGATGTGAGAACCATGTTTTGTACCTCGTTAGTTCTATTGGATAATGACTGGATGCAGCATGTGCCTCATTAAAACAACATAATACCGCATTACATTATTTGTCTTTGAACTTTCATTAATATCCATGTGTTGTTTGTTATAACAGAGGTGTCATAATGACAGGATTATCAGAATTCTTATCTCAAAGCCATCCACACCTCTATAAAAACTTAATTCCCTTGTACTTTTATAGACGGTTGATTCCACCAAAAGTGTAAATAAATTTCGCCTTGTTTTTATCTCACCATAGCTGTCACATGCCTAAACATACTTTACAGTGTAGTTTAAGAGTAAACTCGAGGTGTAAAGCCATCTGCTGGCCAACATCAAGGGCACCATTTTGCCTGTTTATTTCACATAGAATTAGTTATAGGCTTTTTCACTGTGATCTACCTTTATTGACTCAAGTGGCAGACAATTGAAGTTTTTTTTTTCTTGTTTCTCTTCTGTACTGTGTATGTACTGCACATCGTTTGTTTTCTCTTTTATCGTATTCAAATTCCCTTTGACTTAAAAAAAAATTTCATTCCATTAATTTCATCTAACATGCTTTATAAAAAAGACACGAGAAGAACATTGTGATGCTGTGCCTATGATGAATATTCCATTCCATTCCGAGTAGTTTGTTGAATGATTCAGTTGAAACTCTAGATAAGAATCTTTTGACAGGTGGAATAATCTCATGTGGACTAAATACCATTTGATTTATAATGGATCTGTACTTTGTACGTTTATTAAGCATGTTGATCACTCAAACTTGTATGTAATGATGCTATGAATATTCAGATAAAAGTTTGTCATTTGTTTTGTTACATCTTCAGCAATTTCTTTGAGAGAATATTTCTCTGAAGTTGGACAACTTGGCATCTATGGAAGTAGGAAATGTTTAGTGGTAACACTTTGAAGAATGGTCTTTAATGTTACCTTGTAAGGCTAGAATATAACATCAAATTAATTCTATATATTTAACAACAAATGTGTAACAAGTAATAAGTGACTTCGGTTTGAGGTTTTGTAGTATAAGTTTGAGGTTTTGTAGTATAAGTTTGAGGTTTTGTAGTATAAGTTTGAGGTTTTGTAGTATAAGTTTGAGGTTTTGTGGTTTTAGATGAAGGTTATGTGGTTTGGTTTTTAGGTTATGTGGTTTTAGTTGAAGTTATGTGGTTTTAGTTGAAGGTTATGTGGTTTGGTTTGAGGATTTGTGGTTTTGGTTTGAGGATTTGTGATTTTGGTTTGAGGATTTGTGGTTTTGGTTTTTGGTTATGTGGTTTTAGTTGAAGGTTATGTGGTGTGGTTTAAGAATTTGTGGTTTTGGTTGAGGATTTGTGATTTTGGTTTGAGGATTTGTGGTTTTGGTTTTAGGTTATGTGGTTTTAGTTGAAGTTATGTGGTTTTAGTTGAAGGTTATGTGGTTTGGTTTGAGGATTTGTGGTTTTGATTATGTAAAGATTCTCTATACACAACCAGGAATTTTAATATGTGACGTTTCAGTGACCAGTACGATCCATACGCTGTCACCTTCTTCAGACAAATGACCAGTAAAGCATGTACACAAAGGTGTGATATGTGTATGAGTTGTTGAGGAATAGCGTCAATTTCAGACATGCTGACAAGTGCCGAAATGACTGTTAGCGAATGGTAGCCGATTGGTTTTACTATTCGCTATGCTGACAAGTGCCGAAATGACTGTTAGCGAATGGTAGCCGATTGGTTTTACTATTCGCTAACAGAGGATTTGTGGTTTTGGTTTTAGATTATGTGGTTTTAGTTGAAGGTTATGTGTTTTTTTTTTGGTTTTTAGATTATGTGGTTTTAGTTGAAGGTTATGTGGTTTTGGTTTTTTAGGTTATGTGGTTTTAGTTGAAGGTTATGTGGTTTGGTTTGAGGATTTGTGGTTTTGGTTTGAGGATTTGTGGTTTTAGTTGAAGTTATGTGGTTTTAGTTGAAGGTTATGTGGTTTGGTTTGAGGATTTGTGATTTTGGTTTGAGGATTTTTGGTTTTGGTTTTAGGTTATGTGGTTTTAGTTGAAGTTATGTGGTTTTAGTTGAAGGTTATGTGGTTTGGTTTGAGGATTTGTGATTTTGGTTTGAGGATTTGTGGTTTTGGTTTTAGGTTATGTGGTTTTAGTTGAAGTTATGTGGTTTTAGTTGAAGGTTTTGGTTTTGGTTTGAGGATTTGTGGTTTTGGTTTTAGGATTTGTGATTTTAGTTTTATGTGGTTTTAGTTGAAGTTATTGGTTTTAGGTTATGTGGTTTTAGTTTTAGGTTATGTGGTTTTAGTTATGTGGTTTTAGTTGAAGGATTTGTGAGGTTTGTGGTTTTAGTTGAGTTATGTGGTTTTAGTTTTATGTGGTTTTGGTTTGTGAGGTTATTTGTGGTTTTAGTTGAAGTTATGTGGTTTTAGTTGAAGGTTATGTGGTTTGGTTTGAGGATTTGTGATTTTGGTTTGAGGATTTTTGGTTTTGGTTTAAGGTTATGTGGTTTTAGTTGAAGTTATGTGGTTTTAGTTGAAGGTTATGTGGTTTGGTTTGAGGATTTGTGATTTTGGTTTGAGGATTTTTGGTTTTGGTTTAAGGTTATGTGGTTTTAGTTGAAGTTATGTGGTTTTAGTTGAAGGTTATGTGGTTTGGTTTGAGGATTTGTGATTTTGGTTTGAGGATTTGTGATTTTGGTTTGAGGATTTGTGGTTTTGGTTTTAGGTTATGTGGTTTTAGTTTTTGGTTATGTGGTTTTAGTTGAAGGTTATGTGGTGTGGTTTAAGAATTTGTGGTTTTGGTTGAGGATTTGTGGTTTTGGTTTGAGGATTTGTGGTTTGGTTTTAGGTTATGTGGTTTTAGTTGAAGTTATGTGGTTTTAGTTGAAGGTTATGTGGTTTGGTTTGAGGATTTGTGGTTTTAGTTTTTGGTTATGTGGTTTTAGTTGAAGGTTATGTGGTGTGGTTTAAGAATTTGTGGTTTTGGTTGAGGATTTGTGATTTTGGTTTGAGGATTTGTGATTTTGGTTTTAGGTTATGTGGTTTTAGTTGAAGTTATGTGGTTTTAGTTGAAGGTTATGTGGTTTGGTTTGAGGATTTGTGATTTTGGTTTGAGGATTTGTGATTTTGGTTTGAGGATTTGTGATTTTGGTTTGAGGATTTGTGGTTTTGGTTTTAGGTTATGTGGTTTTAGTTTTTGGTTATGTGGTTTTAGTTGAAGGTTATGTGGTGTGGTTTAAGAATTTGTGGTTTTGGTTGAGGATTTGTGGTTTTGGTTTGAGGATTTGTGGTTTTGGTTTTAGGTTATGTGGTTTTAGTTGAAGTTATGTGGTTTTAGTTGAAGGTTATGTGGTTTGGTTTGAGGATTTGTGATTTTAGTTTTTGGTTATGTGGTTTTAGTTTTTGGTTATGTGGTTTGGTTTGAGGATTTGTGGTTTTAGGTTTTGGTTATGTGGTTTGGTTTGAGGATTTGTGGTTTTAGTTTTTGGTTATGTGGTTTTAGTTTTTGGTTATGTGGTTTGGTTTGAGGATTTGTGGTTTTGGTTTGAGGATTTTTGGTTTTGGTTTGAGGATTTGTGGTTTTGGTTTTAGGTTATGTGGTTTTAGTTGAAGTTATGTGGTTTTAGTTGAAGGTTATGTGGTTTGGTTTGAGGATTTGTGGTTTTAGTTTTTGGTTATGTGGTTTTAGTTTTTGGTTATGTGGTTTGGTTTGAGGATTTGTGGTTTTGATTTTAGGTTATGTGGTTGTAGTTGAAGGTTGTGTGGTTTTAGTTGAAGGTTATGTGGTTTTGGTGTTTAGGTTTTGTGGTTTTGGTTTTTAGGTAATGTGGTTTTAGTGGAAGGTTATGTGGTTTGGTTTTAGGATTTGTGGTTTTGGTTTGAGGATTTTTGGTTTTGGTTTAAGGTTATGTGGTTTTAGTTGAAGGTTGTGTGGTTTTAGTTGAAGGTTATGTGGTTTGGTTTAAGGATTTGTGGTTTTGGTTTTTAGGTTATGTGGTTTTAGTTGAAGGTTATGTGGTTTGGTTTGAGGATTTGTGGTATAAGTTTGAGGTTTTTGTGGTTTTAGTTGAAGGTTATGTGGTTTTAGTTGAAGGTTATGTGGTTTTAGTTGAAGGTTATATGGTTTGGTTTAAGGATTTGTGGTATAAGATTGAGGTTTTTGTGGTTTTGGTTTGAGGATTTGTGGTTTTGGTTTTAGGTTATGTGGTTTTAGTTGAAGGTTATGTGGTTTTAGTTGAAGGTTATGTGGTTTTAGTTGAAGGTTATGTGGTTTTGGTTTTAGGATTTGTGGTTTTGGTTTGAGGATTTGTGATTTTGGTTTGAGGATTTGTGGTTTTGGTTTGAGGATTTGTGGTTTTGGTTTTAGGTTATGTGGTTTTAGTTGAAGGTTATGTGGTTTTAGTTGAAGGTTATGTGGTTTTGGTTTAAGGATTTGTGGTTTTGGTTTGAGGAATTGTGGTTTTGGTTTTAGGTTATGTGGTTTTGGTTTGAGGAGTTGTGGTTTTGGTTTGAGGATTTGTGGTTTTGGTTTTAGGTTATGTAGTTTTGGTTTGAGGTTTTCTGGTATTGGTTTGAGGTGTAGTGATTTTGGTTTGAGGTTATATGGTTTATTTGTTAGGCCTATGGGAATTGTTTGCTCTGGTTTCTAGCAGGTATAGGAGTTAATTTATTCAAAGCTGTCATAGCTTTGCAAAAATTCAGTTTTTAGGTTCCCTGAGACAAAGTCTAAAGTCACCTATTGCGATTGCTTTTTGTCTGGCGTTTTCCGTTGTCTGTCACAACTGACATTTTCGACTTCTTCATTATAACCAAAAGGTCACGAGTGCTGATATTGGGCCTGTAGCATGCTGGGATGAAGGGCTACTAAATTTGTTAAGATAAATGACCTTGGCCTACTCTCAAGGTTATAGGCGTCAAATATTTTAAAATGATTTCTCAATGAACAAAAGGCACAGGATGCTGATATTGAGCGTGTAGCATGCAGGCATGAAGTACTACCAAAATTGTCCATATTATTGACTTTGACCCACTTTCAAGGCCACAGGTGTCAAATGTGTTAAATTCTATAAACGACTTCTTCCCGATTGCATAAATGAATGACCTTGGCCTGCTTCCTTGCAATGGCCAAGATCAAGGAAGATGGTTTCACTAAAGGGATGGGACCACTGACAGACATCTTTATAGTGCCACCACACTGAAATAAGCAATACACGACAGCCTGACACCCAACCTTATCTCATTATACTTGTATTGTTGGGGTTATGATTA
Source organism: Ylistrum balloti (assembly GCF_031769215.1). Taxonomy (NCBI): domain Eukaryota; kingdom Metazoa; phylum Mollusca; class Bivalvia; order Pectinida; family Pectinidae; genus Ylistrum; species Ylistrum balloti. Next base: position 660,813 of record NW_026782259.1, on the reverse strand, counting down.
AGATATGTAATCAGTAATATGTCTGCAATCAAACTATCATTCTAACAGTGATTGATCAATCATGTATCAAAGAATCTTACTAACACATATAGTGCTGACCATAGATTAGGGATTGTATTGAATATTTCCTTGTAGTCCTTTTCAATGCAAACTAATGAGACAGTATGCAATATAGTTTTTTTTTTTGTTTCTAAGACTCAGCAGAGATAGTTATCTCAAAAGGCAGCTCACCAAACAGTGATAAAATATATCTAAAGGCAGCTCACCAAACAGTGATAAATTCTATTTAAAGGCAGCTAACCCAACAGTGATAAAACTATATCTAAAGGCAGCTCACCCAACAGTGATAAAACTATATCTAAAGGCAGCTCACCCAACAGTGATAAAACTATATATAAAAGCAGCTCACCAAACAGTGATAAAACATATATAGACAGAACTCACAAAACAGTGATGGAATTTCTCTAAAGGGAGCTCACCCATCAGTGATAAAATATACCTAAAGGCAGCTCACCAAACAGTGATAAAACTATATATAAAAGCAGCTCACCAAACAGTGATAAAACATATATAGACAGAACTCACAAAACAGTGATGGAATTTCTCTAAAGGGAGCTCACCCATCAGTGATAAAATATACCTAAAGGCAGCTCACCAAACAGTGATAAAATATTTTAGAGAGAGCTTACTGAAGTAATGAAATAGATCTTAAGTGAAGTCACTAAACAGTGATAATACATATCTGGAAGGGAGCTCACTAAACAGTGATAATACATATCTGGAAGGGAGCTCACTAAACAGTGATAATACATATCTGGAAGGGAGCTCACTAAACAGTGATAATACATATCTGGAAGGGAGCTCACTAAACAGTGATAATACATATCTGGAAGGGAGCTCACTAAACAGTGATAATACATATCTGGAAGGGAGCTCACTAAACAGTGATAATACATATCTGGAAGGGAGCTCACTAAACAGTGATAATACATATCTGGAAGGGAGCTCACTAAACAGTGATAATACATATCTGGAAGGGAGCTCACTAAACAGTGACAATACATATCTGGAAGGGAGCTCACTAAACAGTGATAAAATACATATCTAAAGGCATATTACCAAACAGTGTTGGAATACATTAAGCAGCAATGCTACTACATGATTTAATCAATAATATTGGACACTTTTAAAGGACACAGTGATTACCCAATAATGAAATAAAACCAAATGATTACAGTAGCTTAACCTTTACACTAATTATAAAAAACACATGTTTCAACACAACAAAAAATACTTCAGAAATTGATCCGCCAATTCGTGTTATGATTAAGCTGCATTAGGAATAACGGATTTCCCCTATATTTCCGTTTCTACAATTGGTTTTTCACACACTTAAAGATAAAAAAGCTTTGTTACAATGTACTAGATTGCGTGTAGTCCAAACTTATACAATAGTCACACATAGTCACATATTCCTTTTTTCTACTCGCTACATTTAAAGCCACATAAAAAGAAGGAGCCCTGTTCTGACGGTTCTGGTTTGATGTCCTTTGGCTGTTGTTTTTTTTATCCTGATCCTTTTACATGGCTTTGATTATGGATAATAGACCCTATTCAGTAACCCGCAATGAACTGTTATTTCATTATAACATAAATATCTTTGTGAACAGGAAGCTTTGATATTTTACCCATTATGTTCTCTGTGACATCAAAGGGAGATAAGTATAGATTCCTGTGTCTAAGCTATACACAGGATGGTCTCTTTCATCTTCTATGCGAGTGTTTTAGCATATATTCTTATATATGTGCCTTTATATGTAGATGTCCTTTTTAATGTATTTTTCAGTTTTTCTAGGAAATAAAACAGGATACTAGAAGGTATATATATATACTTGTATGAAGTGTCTTTTGATGTAACATCTTGTTTAGTTTTACGGCAAGCAACATTCTAGTACTACAATTGCTGACATAAAGAGATAAGAAGCCATCATTTTATATTATGTGTTCAAACTCATCACTTGACCTCTGTGTTTCGACTCTTTCTCTATCAAGCTCACCTAAAGGTGGCCCACTATCAAATTTGGTCTGTAGTTTTTTTTTCTTTTGCTCAATTGAAAGACCTGAACCCCCTTTCAAGGTCAAATACACCAAATGTTTGGAAACATTTGATTAATTCTGAATTAGAAACACACACAGGATCATGTTATTTTACCAGTAGTATGCTTCAGTGTTCGCCGATCAAGTTTTTTTTAATTCAATATTTTGCACAGCTTTCAAAGTAAAAACGTCAAAAAAGTTAAATTCTAAGACCAAGTGACCCGAGGTCCTGATGAGTAGCAAGGGGTATAGCTATGTATGACCTAATTCCAATTATACAACGTCAAGGTCTTGTGAATCATACGTATAAAAGAAATCATTTTATGAATTTTAACCCCCCCCCCCCTCCCCCTAGCAAAGAGGTCCAGCATAGATCATTTTTGCCAATAACACGGTGCAACGAAGATCTATTCAATTCAGATTCAAATTAAATGATTTTAAATTAAAGTTAAAAAATAAGCTGTTGTTTGGGAAGCCCTGTTCTTCACTCATCCTCGATACTCCAGTGGGGAATCATTTGGTTGTCCTTACTCTAGCGGTCTCTAACTCTTGGATCGTCCTCAGCCTAGCCTTGTCTAACAGCCATAGTTGTTGCCCGCCGTTGTTTGAGAAACTCCGAAGTTGACCACAACCAAACAGTGTTTAACAGACAGAGTTGTTTCCCTCTGTAAGAGAGTCTAACAGACAGAGATGTTGCCCTCTGTAAGGGAGTCTAACAGAGAGAGTTGTTGCCCTCTGTAAGGGAGTCTAACAGAGAGAGTTGTTGCCCTCTGTAAGGGAGTCTAACAGACAGAGTTGTTGCCCTCTGTAAGGGAGTCTAACAGAGAGAGTTGTTGCCTCTGTAAGAGAGTCTAACAGACAGAGTTGTTGCCCTCTGAAAGAGAGTCTAACAGACAGAGATGTTGCCCTCTGTAAGAGAGTCTAACAGACAGAGTTGTTGCCCTCTGTAAGAGAGTCTAACAGACAGAGATGTTGCCCTCTGTAAGAGAGTCTAACAGACAGAGTTGTTGCCCTCTGTAAGAGAGTCTAACAGAGATGTTGCCCTCTGTAAGAGAGTCTAACAGACAGAGATGTTGCCCTCTGTAAGAGAGTCTAACAGACAGAGATGTTGCCCTCTGTAAGAGAGTCAAACAGACAGAGTTGTTGCCCTCTGTAAGGGAGTCTAACAGAGAGAGATGTTGCCCTCTGTAAGAGAGTCTAACAGACAGAGTTGTTGCCCTCTGTAAGAGAGTCAAACAGACAGAGATGTTACCTGCCAATACTAATGCTACTCAAGAAGAAGAAGGAGAAGATGGAAATTTCAGCGTAGTTTGTTCTTGTCAAACTACAAATGTATGAGATTTGACCGAGATAATCCGATTTGGGCTAGTGCAATGTAAGATCGTATAGCTCAAGATCTGGTGTTCATGGTCGTAGTAAATGATATTGCTTTACATGCAAACATATTACGTGACAAGCTATGTTTGCCTTTACAACACCATCAACGTCATAACGAGACGGTACAATACTTATACGTGTATTCGCATTCCCTATGTAAATTATTTCTTGATTAAAACTAGAATAAGTTATTCTTTATCGACATCGTAATCCATCGTGTAGAACAGCCATAATACACACAGTAATAGTGCTGGACACTCATACCTTTCTAAATCCATCCCCTGGTAATTGTAAATCGTGCATTGTCCTGTAAGTATAGATAATTAGTTATAGACGCCAATCTTGTGCGTTTTGACCAATCATATTAAAATATACTTTCGCACTTCCGGTGTGTATTGATATGTCTATAGTTAAGTATAGAGTATATAACATCTTAGCATTTGGAACCACGGACTTAAGACATTTCTGCATTGTATCTATATTTGAACGAAGTTTATCTATTATTTATTTATTTCATCGAATATATGTATATCATTTCACTTAAGTAGCAATAATTTTGATTAGATACATAAATCAATGAATTTCTAACATATTAAAGGATGAGCGACTCGCTAAATCTTAAGTGTGTTCGGAAACATAACATTCCTTAAGGCCTGTTGCAGGGCTTGTCTCCGGTTGGCGCTTATGTAGAGACACGGAAAGCGGCGATACCCCTCTATGATGATGAGCCATTGATTAGTGTTAAATCAACGGTAATTACGAAGAAAGGGTGCTCGGTCAGGCATGAATGAACAAAGGTAAACATACACTGGCCATCGAGCGAGGAGGATGTTGCATCGTTATAATGGATTGTCCTTTTAATCATCCAATAATTTGGCCAATGATCACAGTATCTTTACAACGCCACGAACGACCCGATCGTTTATTGCGCTACTTTTCTTCTACGTTAGAATTGTTTAAAGGTTCCGTAAAAGACACCGGGTTGTCGGTCCTTCCAATTAACTTCGACACCATAGCTATGTAGAAGACTATATTTTTATATAACATCGGGGATAAAGGTGAGAGAGGAAACGAAACTATTAACAGTACGGTCGCGTGCTGACCGCGTGACGAGCGAGTGGAGGGTGAAATGGTTTTTCATTATGTGTGTAGACTACCTTGATGTTCGCAATTCCAAGAAAGGAAAAAGAAACCATTTTCTTTTACGAACTGACAAAAGTGTTTCAAGTCTTTCTTCCTGATGTCTTTCATGTGGAAGATTTACGATAATATCGTGCAGCCTTCTACTTTATCCACTACTTGTAAGTGGAGCACATAGTTTTATTAATGAATATATAGAACAAGATTGAGGGAAATCACAGCGGCTTTAAACCCTGTTTGGCGTTGAAAGAGTCTACTGGCTTGAATGTTTTGTGAAATTAAGACGATGACTGCAGAGACCCAACTTCAAAGGGATCGACAAAGACTGGTGTTTCTGTGGTCAGTCTACTGGCATCGGACACGAAAGACTTCAAACGGGGACATGGAAAATTGTTCTCGTGACAAAAGCGTCATATCAAAGCCTGATCCTAGGTTAGGTTTAATTAAAACTTGCAGTGTTATCAATTTCATAGGAGGGAAATCAAAAGAAGTATGTCTCTTGTCGCTAATTGCTATTCTATTCGTTTACATAAAATATAAAGCCATTTTTATTAAAAGCCAAATCAGTTTCAGCATTGTTACTTTCTTTCCATCAAAAAAACATATTTTCCCTGCAACGTCTCGAGTCACAATTTCAAAGAGTTATAAGAATGGCGTGATCGAAGATTTCGACACCTGAAAGCACTGATTGCATCGTTCCGAAAACACATTTTCTTGCAAGTCGAGCCGATGTCTGACATGGCCAAACGGATTATATAAAAATAAAACACGTGTTTAGATTTGAATATATGACATGTCTTAACAGAATATATTCATTATAAAATACGATGTTAGATGTGAATATTTAACATATCTAGACAGATAGATGTGAATATCGGACATGTCCAGACAGATTGGTGTGAATATCGGACATGTCTAGACAGATAAATGTGAATATCGGACATGTCTAGACAGATAGATGTGAATATCGGACATGTCTAGACAGATAAATGTGAATATCGGACATATCCAGCCAGATTGGTGTGAATATAGGACATGTCTAAACAGATAGATGTGAATATCAAACATGTCCAGACAGATTGGTGTGAATATCTGACATGTCTAGACAGATTGGTGTGAATATCTGATATGTCTAGACAGATAGATGTGAATATCGGACATGTCTAGACAGATAGATGTGAATATCGGACATGTCTAGACAGATAAATGTGAATATCGGACATGTCTAGACAGATAAATGTGAATATCGGACATGTCTAGACAGATAAATGTAAATATCTGACATGTTCAGACAAATAGATGTGAATATCTTATATGTCCACACAATCTATATTCATTATAAAATACATAGACGTGAATATCAAGTATACAAACGGAATATAGATATCTTACTTATGATGTTCACAGCCTGAAAACGCTTGATTCGGACGATTGTACACCAGCCTTAAAGCTATCCTCGTCAGATGTACTTTCTACAATGATAAATTGTTATAATCTATTGCAATGACTCTGTAGTAGATATTACATCCTTATTTTATCGTCATCATATATACAGGATCGTTTGATTGGACTTTATTCAATCTATAAACTTCTTTATTTTCACTTTATTTTTTCTAGATTTGTACATTTATCTCAGCCAGGAAGATTGATATTCTTCCTTACAAGACGGAAGCACGGGAAATGTTTTTTTTCCATCTTCAAATCGAGTGATGATATGTAAAGGAAGTTAGTGGTTAGATACCAGTAAATTTATCTGATATCTATAATGCAATGTAACATGTTTCATGGATTTTGTGTGGAGTGTATTATTCCAAACTGTTGGGATGACTTCCTGGTCACAAATCGTACACAAATATCTCACATCTTACTAACACCCGTTAGTACTGAGTGATTAGTGATTAGTACTGAGTGATTAGTGATTAGTACTGAGTGATTAGTGATTAGTACTGAGTGATTAGTGATTAGTACTGAGTGATTAGTGATTAGTACTGAGTGATTAGTGATTAGTACTGAGTGATGAGTGATTAGAACTGAGTGATTAGTGATTAGTACTGAGTGATGAGTGATTAGTACTGAGTGATTAGTGATTAGTACTGAGTGATTAGTGATTAGTACTGAGTGATTAGTGATTAGTACTGAGTGATTAGTGATTAGTACTGAGTGATTAGTGATTAGTACTGAGTGATTAGTGCTGAGTGATTAGTACTGAGTGGTTAGTACTGAGTGATTAGTGATTAATACTGAGTGATTAGTGATTAGTACTGAGTGATTAGTGATTAGTACTGAGTGATTAGTGATTAGTACTGAGTGATTAGTTTTAGTACTGTTAGTGATTAGTGATTAGTACTGAGTGATTAGTGATTAGTACTGAGTGATTAGTGATTAGTACTGAGTGATTAGTGATTAGTACTGAGTGATTAGTGATTAGTACTGAGTGATTAGTGATTAGTACTGAGTGATTAGTGCTGAGTGATTAGTGATTAGTACTGAGTGATTAGTGATTAGTACTGAGTGATTAGTGATTAGTACTGAGTGATTAGTGATTAGTACTGTGTGATTAGTGATTAGTACTGAGTGATTAGTACTGAGTGATTAGTGATTAGTACTGAGTGATTAGTGATTAGTACTGTGTGATTAGTGATTAGTACTGAGTGATTAGTGATTAGTACTGTGTGATTAGTGATTAGTACTGAGTGATTAGTACTGAGTGATTAGTGATTAGTACTGAGTGATTAGTGATTAGTACTGAGTGATTAGTGATTAGTACTGAGTGATTAGTGATTAGTACTGAGTGATTAGATAAGTGATTAGTGCTGTGTGATTAGTGATTAGTACTGAGTGATTAGTGATTAGTACTGAGTGATTAGTGATTAATACTGAGTGGTTAGTGATTAGTACTGAGTGATTAGTGATTAGTACTGAATGATTAGTGATTAGTACTGAGTGATTAGTGATTAATACTGAGTGATTAGTACTGAGTGATTAGTGATTAGTACTGAGTGATTAGTGATTAGTACTGAGTGATTAGTGATTAGTACTGAGTGATTAGTGATTAGTACTGAGTGATTAGTGATTAGTACTGAGTGATTAGTGATTAGTACTGAGTGATTAGTGATTAGTACTGAGTGATTAGTGATTAGTACTGAGTGATTAGATTAGTGATTAGTACTGAGTGATTAGTACTGAGTGATTAGTGATTAGTACTGAGTGATTAGTGATTAGTACTGTGTGATTAGTGATTAGTACTGAGTGATTAGTGATTAGTACTGAGTGATTAGTGATTAGTACTGAGTGATTAGTGATTAGTACTGAGTGGTTAGTGATTAGTACTGAGTGATTAGTGATTAGTACTGAGTGATTAGTGATTAATACTGAGTGATTAGTGATTAATACTGAGTGATTAGTACTGAGTGATTAGTGATTAATACTGAGTGATTAGTACTGAGTGATTAGTGATTAATACTGAGTGATTAGTACTGAGTGATTAGTGATTAGTACTGAGTGGTTAGTGATTAGTACTGAGTGATTAGTGATTAGTACTGAGTGATTAGTACTGAGTGATTAGTGATTAGTACTGAGTGATTAGTGATTAGTACTGAGTGATTAGTGATTAGTACTGAGTGATTAGTGATTAGTACTGAGTGATTAGTGATTAGTACTGAGTGATTAGTGATTAGTACTGAGTGATTAGTGATTAGTACTGAGTGATTAGTGATTAGTACTGAGTGATTAGTGATTAGTACTGAGTGATTAGTGATTAGTACTGTGTGATTAGTGATTAGTACTGTGTGATTAGTACTGAGTGATTAGTACTGAGTGATTAGTGATTAGTACTGAGTGATTAGTGCTGAGTGATTAGTACTGAGTGGTTAGTACTGAGTGATTAGTGATTAATACTGAGTGATTAGTGATTAATACTGAGTGATTAGTACTGAGTGATTAGTGATTAGTACTGAGTGATTAGTACTGTGTGATTAGTGATTAGTACTGAGTGATTAGTACTGAGTGATTAGTACTGAGTGATTAGTGATTAGTACTGAGTGATTAGTGATTAGTACTGAGTGATTAGTGATTAGTACTGAGTGATTAGTACTGTGTGATTAGTACTGAGTGATTAGTGATTGGTACTGAGTGATTAGTGATTAGTACTGAATGATTAGTGATTATTACTGAGTGATTAGTACTGTGTGATTAGTACTGAGTGGTTAGTGATTAGTACTGAGTGATTAGTGATTAGTACTGAGTGATTAGTGATTAGTACTGAGTGATTAGTGATTAGTACTGAGTGATTAGTGATTAGTACTGAGTGATTAGTGATTTGTACTGAGTGATTAGTGATTAATACTGAGTGATTAGTTATTAGTACTGAGTGATTACTACTGAGTGATTAGTGATTAGTACTGAGTGATTAGTACTGGGTGATTAGCGATTAGAACTAAGTGATTAGTGATTAGTTCTGAGTGATTAGTGATTAGTACTGAATGATTAGTGATTATTACTGAGTGATTAGTGCTGAGTGATTAGTGGTTAATACTGAGTAATTAGTACGCAGTGATTTGTACTGAGTGATTAGTGGTTAATACTGAGTGATTAGTACGGAGTGATTAGTACTGAGTGAATTGTAGTATGTCATATTTTAGTTTAAACACTATTTCTGTTCTATATTCCACAATTTAACACATACATTTGATAGGTATGTTATGGGAAAGCAAGCATAGAGCTTGTGATAATTCCTTTCCCTATGTGATGTTTTGATATTGATACAGACAACGAAAGTTGTTTTACTTGAAATAAAACGGTAGCCCTTTGTCATAGAGCAGACGACGGGGACTTTTCTTTATTATAGGCGTTGAAAACAAAATACAAACAAAAAGAAAAAAAATGGTTCGAAATGCGATGAAATCAATAGGAAACTGACATCTCTTTGTAACTGAAATGGTTTTACACGTGTGTTTGCTGTTGGACTATCCAAAATTAAATTTATTCACGAAGAAGTACAGCTAAAATGAAGTTATACGAGACAATGGTGTTTCTATTTCAGACTGTCCGTCGTTTGTGCACGTGTCACATTGAAACATGAGAGGAACCAACACCGAAGGCGACAGATCTCCAATTGATAATTAGACCTTCCATTTTCCTTTGGTATCGACTACCCCAGCCTTCTCATTTCCTTACACATTGACATGTCGGTCTTCTCAAACTTCCTTAGAAATCTGACAGCATTACCGATAATGACGTCAATACCTCGTAGAAATCTTAATGAAATGGTATTCCTGATCATAACTTCTCTAGTTCCGATAATAAGGGAAATCATACAGGTACTCTCAAGTCGTAAACGTTACCACGGATCGTTTTGGATACGTCGATGACGTCACAGTTCCTCACACTCATTAAAATGATATAGTTGTCGCTTGCCTCAAGATGAAACCTAGCGCCTTCCCGGGTGTGTTTAGCGACGTTATATCCCCATGAAAGGTAAGAGTGTGATGCTTGTCTTAAGAATATCACAAACTTAGATAGAATTCTCGGGCGGCAGCTTTATAGGTTTACACCTAGATGGTTCTTCGAAAATGTTCGTTCATATTGTTCGGGGTTGAGAGGCGTCGTTTCCACACAAGACATAGCAAAGTACAGGGTGACGTCATCATTTTCGTGTTGGTAACAGTGACATCACAATTGATAAAAGGCATGACTGTGATATGTTTATAGACGAAATATACTTCTCTTGTCTGGTTAACACTTGAGTCGACAAAATCATGTTTAATGGGAACAACGCGGTTTACTAGAATCTTCCATCGATAATTGGTTGTCTGAAGGTAGTGTCCAGTTGTTACTGAAACCATACTGGATAAACATGCCAACTTTATTGGGGACTGTAAGAAAGTACATGTATTCATATAGTATAACCATGAAAGTCTGTTTCCTGTGGTGCTTAAAGTAAATCAATATGATTTTTTGAAAAAGAAATATTTTTTGTAAAGCAAGCATACTTGTTGAAATGCGTGTTGCAGGAACCGTCTCATTGTTGTCATGTCTATAGTACACAGCTGACACAACAGTTCTCTTTCGTAAAGGAGAGACGTTTGGTCTTAAATTACTCAGTTATGGACGAACTCCTAGTGTATCCAAGGCGGGTGCATATGTTAAGCGCTGTACAAAAGACGCGCATGTGAATAGCACCTTTCAACAAAATTTCGAATTAGATAGAATGGAGCTTAATAATGAATTAAGCAGGAAGTAGTAACTGCCCTTTTTTAAACTCATGTCTCAGCCATTGGACAGAACCCAAAGCCTTCCTCACAGGGATGAACGCTCGACTAACGTTCAAAAGTACGACAGAGTTGGGAGAGTTGTTAAAAAAAATTTCAGTCGCCTCTTAAGAAGAGTTGAGCCAAGTATTAGATAGATTTCGAGATCTTTAAAGCAGGAGGACGGTAGTTTCGGGATCTTGAAAAAAGGACAGTGAGTTCTAGATCTTAAAGGCAGGTGGACAGTGAATTTGATATCATAAAGGATGAAGACATGGTTTCGAGATCTTACAGGCAGGAAGGCAGTGTGTTCGAGATATTAAAGACAGGAAGACTCCGAATTCGGGATCTTAAAGACAGGAAGACTCCGAATTCGGGATCTTAAAGACAGAAAGACTCCGGATTCGGGATCTTAAAGGCAGGATGACTAAGGATTCGGATCTTAAAGGCAGGAAGACTAAGGATTCGGATCTTAAAGGCAGGAAGACTAAGGATTCGGATCTTAAAGGCAGGAAGACTAAGGATTCGGAATCTTAGACGGGAAATGACTCCGGATTCGGAATCTTAGATGGAGAATGACTCCGGATTCGGAATCTTAGATGGAGAATGACGGAGGTCAACAGGTACAATTCGAACACCGTACACGTAGAGGGCACAGTTAGGAGGCGTGAGGACAATACTACTTTCTTGTATAGGGTTTATGTTACCTCCTTTTCGTTATACTCGAGTCTCGGATGGATCTATCTCCAACATTTCTGGAAGGTCTAGTCGACGGCAAAACAAAGAACGAAGAAGAATGCCCACGTGTTCCAAGATGGAGATGCGTGGTTTGGGAATCAAAATAGTTTACAGGGAAATTTTCATGACACAACCAGGCGTACTAATGAACATCGAACACATCTAACTTCATGTCGCACAAGAAACTGGAATGTTTCTCAATGAAACCATGGTGATGACTATATAATATTAATTTAAACCAACAGCAGGTTCTAGTGAGAGTAGATTTATAATGATTGGTTTTGTTTAGGCGAGCAACACTGAGGTCAGACTTGTGTTGATATTCTCAGAAGATTGCCGATCAGTTCAATCTCTATCTTAAAGGTAGTAAGAAAACAGTTCGTGTAAGTTGACCATGTAAAAAGCAGTTTTAGTGTTTTATATGTGACATACAAAGAAATAAAGAAAAATATATTTCCTGTTTTTCATTAATGGGTTCGATAATAAAAACCGGGTAATTTATTTTACAGTCCATCAATATTTAGGCTGATAATAAATAAGAAATATAGTAACCGTGAAAGTAAAATAGACTAATATATTTAGCTAAACCGGCTTTGTAACACATGGTACCCTGCAAGGCGACACCTGGTTCTGGGTCATAGAAAGAGGAGGATGGAAGGTTCGGAATCATAAAGGGCGGCGGACAGGGGGTTCGAGATCTTAGAGGAAAGAGAGCAGAGGTTCTTAATCTTACAGAGAAGAGGACGGGGGACGGGCGGGGTCGGGATCTCAAATAAGAAGAGAACGGAAGGTTCGGGATTTTACAGGGAGGAGGACGGCGGATTCGGAATCTCAGAGGGAGGAAGACGGATGTCCGGGATCTTCGAGGCAAAAGGACAGAGGGTACGGGATCTTAGATTGAAGGGAGAAGGACGGTGGGTAAGGGATCTTAGAGGTAGCAGGACGGAGGGCCGAGATTGCGGAGGGAGAAAGGCTCTGGATCTTGGAGGGAAGAGGGTTATATATAATGTAAAATTCTTGAAGTTGTTCCCAAGGTCTGAATATTTGGAAATGTGACTTTTAAAAGGAGTGTGATGTAAAAATGACACAAAGATGTGCATCTATCTAACAGTTCTGAGGAAACATAGTCGTTTTCCTTATCTGCCATTTACTAAATACAACTGTATTCATGAAACACAACGTAAAATAAAACAATTTACATTTTGTCAAAAATGAATGTATCATTAATTTACGAATAAACATCATTTTTATTAATAAGATACACGTATAGATTTTCTCTTGCGATTACATAAGTACCATGTACCTTAAATGTATATTATAACTATAAAGTCTAAAAACAAAAGAGAAATGTACAATGTAAACAGGTACAATGTATATAAGCGATACTGAAAAAGTAAACTGTATAGAGGCGAAAGTACAATGTATAAGTGCGATAGCACGATGTTTAAATGTGAGAGTACAATGTATAATGTATGTACAAAATCGACAGTACAATGTATAAAATCTACAGTACAATGTATAATATACACAGTACAATGTATAATATACACAGTACAATGTATAATATACACAGTACAATGTATAAAATACACAGTACAATGTATAAAATACACAGTACAATGTATAAAATACACAGTACAATGTAGAAAATCGACAGTACAATGTATAAAATACACAGTACAATGTATAAAATACACAGTACAATGTAGAAAATCGACAGTACAATGTATAAAATCTACAGTACAATGTATAAAATACACAGTACAATGTATAATATACACAGTACAATGTATAAAATCGACAGTACAATGTATAAAATCTACAGTACAATGTATAAAATACACAGTACAATGTATAATATACACAGTACAATGTATAAAATCGACAGTACAATGTATAAAATCGACAGTACAATGTAGAAAATCGACAGTAAAATGTAGAAAATCGACAGTACAATGTATAAAATACACAGTACAATGTATAAAATCGACAGTACAATGTATAAAATCTACAGTACAATGTATAAAATACACAGCACAATGTATAATATACACAGCACAATGTATAATATACACAGTACAATGTATAAAATACACAGTACAATGTAGAAAATCGACAGTACAATGTAGAAAATCGACAGTACAATGTAGAAAATCGACAGTACAATGTATAAAATATACGGTACAATGTAGAAAATCGACAGTACAATGTATAAAATTCACAGCACAATGTATGAAGTTCACAGTACAATGTATAAAATTGACAGTACAATGTATGAAATCGACAGTACAATGTCTAAAATCGACAGTACAATGTATGTATAAAATCGACAGTGCAATGTCTAAAATCGACAGTACAATGTACAAAATCGACAATACAATGTATGAAATCGACAGTACAATGTGTAAAATTGACAGAACAATGTATAAAAAACACAGTACAATGTATGAAATCGACAGTACAGTGTATGAAATTGACAGTACAATGTATGAAATAGACAGTACAATGTATGTATAAATCCACAGTACAGTGTATGAAATCGACAGTACAGTGTATGAAATCGACAGTACAATGTCTAAAATCGACAGTACAATGTCTAAAATCGACAGTACAATGTATAAAATACACAGTACAATGTATAAAATCGACAGTACAATGGATGTATAAAATCGACAGTACAATGTATGTATAAAATCGACAGTACAATGTACAAAATCGACAGTACAATGTACAAAATCGACAGTACAATGTACAAAATCGACAATACAATGTATGAAATCGACAGTACAATGTGTAAAATTGACAGAACAATGTATAAAAAACACAGTACAATGTATGAAATCGACAGTACAGTGTATGAAATTGACAGTACAATGTATGAAATTGACAGTACAATGTATGTATAAATCCACAGTACAGTGTATGAAATCGACAGTACAGTGTATGAAATCGACAGTACAATGTCTAAAATCGACAGTACAATGTATAAAATACACAGCACAATGTATAAAATCGACAGTACAATGTATAAAATCGACAGTACAATGGATGTATAAAATCGACAGTACAATGTATAAAATCGACAGTACAATGTACAAAATCGACAGTACAATGTACAAAATCGACAGTACAATGTACAAAATCGACAATACAATGTATGAAATCGACAGTACAATGTGTAAAATTGACATAACAATGTATAAAAAACACAGTACAATGTATAAAATCGACAGTACAATGTATAAAATCGACAGTACAATGTATAAAATATACGGTACAATGTAGAAAATCGACAGTACAATGTATAAAATTCACAGCACAATGTATGAAATTCACAGTACAATGTATGAAATCGACAGTACAGTGTATGAAATTGACAGTACAATGTATGAAGTCGACAGTACAATGTATGTATAAAATCGACAGTACAGTGTATGAAATCGACAGTACAATGTATAAAATACACAGTACAATGTATAAAATCGACAGTACAATGTATAAAATACACAGTACAATGTATAAAATCGACAGTACAATGTATAAAATCGACAGTAAAATCGACAGTACAATGTATAAAATCGACAGTACAATGTATGAAATCGACAGTACAATGTGTAAAATTGACAGAACAATGTATAAAAAACACAGTACAATGTATGAAATCGACAGTACAGTGTATGAAATTGACAGTACAGTGTATGAAATTGACAGTACAATGTATGAAATTGACAGTACAATGTATGTATAAATCCACAGTACAGTGTATGAAATCGACAGTACAGTGTATGAAATCGACAGTACAATGTCTAAAATCGATAGTACAATGTCTAAAATCGACAGTACAATGTATAAAATACACAGTACAATGTATAAAATCGACAGTACAATGTATAAAATCTACAGTACAATGTATGTATAAAATCGACAGTACAGTGTATGAAATCGACAGTACAATGTATAAAATACACAGTACAATGTATAAAATCGACAGTACAATGTATAAAATACACAGTACAATGTATAAAATCTACAGTACAATGTATAAAATACACAGTACAATGTATAAAATCGACAGTACAATGTATAAAATCTACAGTACAATGTATAAAATACACAGTACAATGTATAAAATCGACAGTACAATGTATAAAATCGACAGTACAATGTATAAATTCGACAGTACAATGTAGAAAATCGACAGTACAATGTATAAAATTCACAGCACAATGTATGAAATTCACAGTACAATGTATGAAATCGACAGTACAGTGTATGAAATTGACAGTACAATGTATGAAGTCGACAGTACAATGTATGTATAAAATCGACAGTACAATGTAGAAAATCGACAGTACAATGTAGAAAATCGACAGTACAATGTATAAAATACACAGTACAATGTATAAAATCGACAGTACAATGTATAAAATCTACAGTACAATGTATAAAATACACAGCACAATGTATAATATACACAGCACAATGTATAATATACACAGTACAATGTATAAAATACACAGTACAATGTAGAAAATCGACAGTACAATGTAGAAAATCGACAGTACAATGTAGAAAATCGACAGTACAATGTATAAAATATACGGTACAATGTAGAAAATCGACAGTACAATGTATAAAATTCACAGCACAATGTATGAAATTCACAGTACAATGTATAAAATTGACAGTACAATGTATGAAATCGACAGTACAATGTCTAAAATCGACAGTACAATGTATGTATAAAATCGACAGTGCAATGTCTAAAATCGACAGTACAATGTACAAAATCGACAATACAATGTATGAAATCGACAGTACAATGTGTAAAATTGACAGAACAATGTATAAAAAACACAGTACAATGTATGAAATCGACAGTACAGTGTATGAAATTGACAGTACAATGTATGAAATTGACAGTACAATGTATGAAATTGACAGTACAATGTATGTATAAATCCACAGTACAGTGTATGAAATCGACAGTACAGTGTATGAAATCGACAGTACAATGTCTAAAATCGACAGTACAATGTCTAAAATCGACAGTACAATGTATAAAATACACAGTACAATGTATAAAATCGACAGTACAATGGATGTATAAAATCGACAGTACAATGTATGTATAAAATCGACAGTACAATGTACAAAATCGACAGTACAATGTACAAAATCGACAGTACAATGTACAAAATCGACAATACAATGTATGAAATCGACAGTACAATGTGTAAAATTGACAGAACAATGTATAAAAAACACAGTACAATGTATGAAATCGACAGTACAGTGTATGAAATTGACAGTACAATGTATGAAATTGACAGTACAATGTATGTATAAATCCACAGTACAGTGTATGAAATCGACAGTACAGTGTATGAAATCGACAGTACAATGTCTAAAATCGACAGTACAATGTATAAAATACACAGTACAATGTATAAAATCGACAGTACAATGTATAAAATCGACAGTACAATGGATGTATAAAATCGACAGTACAATGTATAAAATCGACAGTACAATGTACAAAATCGACAGTACAATGTATAAAATCGACAGTACAATGTATAAATTCGACAGTACAATGTAGAAAATCGACAGTACAATGTATAAAATTCACAGCACAATGTATGAAATTCACAGTACAATGTATGAAATCGACAGTACAGTGTATGAAATTGACAGTACAATGTATGAAGTCGACAGTACAATGTATGTATAAAATCGACAGTACAGTGTATGAAATCGACAGTACAATGTATAAAATACACAGTACAATGTATAAAATCGACAGTACAATGTATAAAATACACAGTACAATGTATAAAATCGACAGTACAATGTATAAAATCGACAGTAAAATCGACAGTACAATGTATAAAATCGACAGTACAATGTATGAAATCGACAGTACAATGTGTAAAATTGACAGAACAATGTATAAAAAACACAGTACAATGTATGAAATCGACAGTACAGTGTATGAAATTGACAGTACAGTGTATGAAATTGACAGTACAATGTATGAAATTGACAGTACAATGTATGTATAAATCCACAGTACAGTGTATGAAATCGACAGTACAGTGTATGAAATCGACAGTACAATGTCTAAAATCGATAGTACAATGTCTAAAATCGACAGTACAATGTATAAAATACACAGTACAATGTATAAAATCGACAGTACAATGTATAAAATCGACAGTACAATGGATGTATAAAATCGACAGTACAATGTATAAAATCGACAGTACAATGTACAAAATCGACAGTACAATGTACAAAATCGACAATACAATGTATGAAATCGACAGTACAACGTGTAAAATTGACAGAACAATGTATAAAAAACACAGTACAATGTATAAAATCGACAGTACAATGTATAAAATCGACAGTACAATGTATAAATTCGACAGTACAATGTAGAAAATCGACAGTACAATGTATAAAATTCACAGCACAATGTATGAAATTCACAGTACAATGTATGAAATCGACAGTACAGTGTATGAAATTGACAGTACAATGTATGAAGTCGACAGTACAATGTATGTATAAAATCGACAGTACAGTGTATGAAATCGACAGTACAATGTATAAAATACACAGTACAATGTATAAAATCGACAGTACAATGTATAAAATACACAGTACAATGTATAAAATCGACAGTACAATGTATAAAATCGACAGTAAAATCTACAGTACAATGTATAAAATCGACAGTACAATGTATAAAATACACAGTACAATGTATAAAATCGACAGTACAATGTACAAAATCGACAGTACAATGTATAAAATCGACAGTACAATGTATAAAATACACAGTACAATGTATAAAATCGACAGTACAATGTATAAAATACACAGTACAATGTATAAAATCGACAGTACAATGTATAAAATCGACAGTACAATATGTGTATAAAATCGACAGTACAATGTATAAAATCGACAGTACAATGTATAAAATTCACAGCACAATGTATGAAATTCACAGTACAATGTATGAAATCGACAGTACAATGTATAAAATCGACAGTACAATGTACAAAATCGACAGTACAATGTACAAAATCGACAGTACAATGTATGTATAAGAGCCACAGTACATTGTATAAAATATACGGTATATTGTATAAAATCCATAATTATGTAAGCACCTAAGATGTAGAAAATAATGTAAGACAATTCCATCATACTTACACAATCATAATCCAAACTCAAATTCAATAAAACTATGATAATATATGAACAAAAAAAGATTTACACGGATACTCATGAAAAGTACAAGGTGAAAAAGACCATGTGTTCCGAAAGTGTAGGCGTCTTCTGCTTCATCGACGGCATCCGCCATGTAAACCTTGGTCCGTAATGCCACGTTCTCAAATATTAAAGAGGTATACAACAACGGAACTAACAAGCAAATGAGCATCAAACATATCCAGCTTCAGAGAATATTCCTCAATGAGATCACTCTAACGACCTAAACCTCCTTATAATTTCCATCAACCTGCATCTGTGTAAACCCTGCGTTACGAGTTTGTTCGCCGGTTGACGACGTCTTGCAAGAAAATTGTGAAAATCGATCAACAGCGACACCATATTTTGGGGATCCAGGTGTCCTAAATAAGGTTTTACCGATCTTCCTTAACATTAGTGATAACGATGATGCTGCCAAGAGACATGAATGATTACCAACAGAACGAAAATATGATAAAAACAAAACATCGACGTGTTTATCAAATCGACACAAGGGCAGATACGATTAAAAATAACAGTGGCATTAAGTGTTACTGAAGAGTACGAATTTTTTCTCCGCGACGACAACTGCCATTTATGTCAAACGAAGGTATTATCCATTCTCAACGAAACGACAATGCACGCTTACGATGAAAGAGAACAAGTTTTTCCCCATCAGAAGTAGACATCTACCGCGGAAGTCGAGAGAGTGGAAACAAGCCTTAAACACAGTTGGTGGCGAAGCAAGTTTGTAACAGGAAAAATGTTCCTTATGTTGTAAGAACAGATAAAAAAAAAAACAACGGAAAAGTTTATCGCCATAGATCAGATCAGATGGCGAGGTCAGTGAAACTCTTGTCGTCATGACACGAGAAAGGCGACAATTGCCACAATGTCATTCACCCTTAGTACGGTTCAAACGCAGAGACTAGCAGCGATAGAGACTAGGTAGGGAAGGACAAAGTAATAAATACGTAACATCACAACGTTTATTTACATCATTAATCATCCCATATCATTTAATCCTGTGACGTCATCGAAGCCCCGGGTATAAACAGGAATTTCTTATTACACGAAAACTGGCTAAGAATTTCATTAAAATATTGTGGTGTGAAATGTGAAACAAATGATATTATGTTATTTTCCTGTCTAAGAAAGGAGCGATGTATCTACTGAGACCTGCAGCTCCACGTTACATAAAGTGCATTTCTGAAACCACAATTGTCACACTCATTTAATAGTAGTAGGAGTTAAAATGACGATCATGAAGGCTTGATTGGGCAATTCAGTCGACAATAATACACAGAATCTAAGTCCTCTGAAACAGGAATAGTGAGCTGGTACCTCACACAAGATATAAAAAAGAAACCGCTTTTATTGCTTTCATTACTTTAACAGTCGCCACTTCGGGTCGTAAAATTGAGTACTACATTACACGGTATTTTAGACGATATTAAAACTTTAATATCAATATATGTAATTTAACTGGATGTGTTATTATCAGCCTATCACACACAGCTATCTCCAAATACAACCTTCTCTAATGTTCCTTAAACTGACTGATGAATGATAACGGCGAAATATAATTGACGAACATTTGAATACTGTAGATAAGATTGGAAATTTATAGGAATAACTGACATGAAAATTATTTTAAACATTCTGATAAACGCTGCCTCAATTTGCATTATGCATTTATTGTTCAAAGAACAAAAGAATTTAATATTCAAAACATAATTATGCACTTTGCTATGTATTTGTGTAATGATAAAGATAGTCATAACTTGACATACAGTGGAATCACTTAATCATAAACAGCCACGTGTTACAAGAAATGTAAATCTCGCCTGTATTCGTCATTTATTTAGTGAAGAGTGTATCGATGCCTTATTGCCGACGCAGTGTGAAAGCCATTTCTATTTATTTATTTATTTATTTATTTTACATATCTGTTCATCCGCTTCCGCCGGGTCCTATATATGGTATATTTTCTGACAACTCTCATTTGCACATTTACATTTACAGTGTCGATGTGAAATATTCCCGAAAACGAAATAAAAATGTCAGTGAATCTTGATCAACATATTCACTTAGGTTTAGATTAAATTATCCTTAGATTTTTGGGACATCTAACATTCCTACTAAAACTGTCCGATAAAATGGTATGTGATGATGAATCTCCGGATAGAATATATAATATTTATGAAAATTGGTAACATTTGATATGTATCAGGAGAGAAATGACAAATAAGGATAAGTTAAATAATAATTGTTTAATTATCGTTTTCTATTACTTAATTAACGCGGTGTAACAGATTGAAGGATCCTGATGTACCATAGCAACAGGGCCACAATGTACCATACCAACAGGGACATGGTGTACCATAACAACAGGGGCATGGTGTACCATAGCAACAGGGCCACAATGTACCATACCAACAGGGACATGGTGTACCATAACAACAGGGGCATGGCGTACCATAACAACAGGGGCATCACGTACCATAACAACAGGGGCATGGTGTACCATAACAACAGGGCCACAATGTACCATACCAACAGGGACATGGTGTACCATAACAACAGGGGCATGGCGTACCATAACAACAGGGGCATGATGTACCATAGCAACAGGGCCACAATGTACCATACCAAAAGGGACATGGTGTACCATAATAACGGGGCCATGGTGTACCATAACAACAGGGACATGGTGTACCATAACAACAGGGGCATGGTGTACCATAACAACAGGGACATGGTGTACCATAACAACAGAGGCATGGTGTACCATAACAACAGGGACATGGTGTACCATAACAACAGGGGCATGACATCCAATAACAACAGGGGCATGATGTACCATAACAACAGGGGCATGGTGTACCATAACAATGGGGCATGACGTACCATAACAACAGGGGCATGGTGTACCATAACAACGGGGCCATGGTGTACCATAACAACATGGGCATGGTGTACCATAACAACTGGGGCATGGTGTACCAGACTAAAGGAGCACGGTGTACCATAACAACAGGGGCATGACGTACCATAACAACATGGGCATGGTGTACCATAACAACTGGGGCATGGTGTACCATAACAACAGGGACATGGCGTACCATAACAACAGGGACATGGTGTACCATACCAACAGGAGCATGTTGTACCAGAACGACATTTGCATGGTGTACCATAACAACAGTTCCATGGTGTACCATAACAACAGGGGCATGATGTACTATAACAACAGGGGCATGGCGTACCATAACAACAGGGGCATCACGTACCATAACAACAGGGGCATGGTGTACCATAACAACAGGGCCACAATGTACCATACCAACAGGGACATGGTGTACCATAACAACAGGGGCATGGCGTACCATAACAACAGGGGCATGATGTACCATAACAACAGGGCCTCTATGTACCATACCATCCTGTTCATGGTGTTACCATAACAACAGGGGCATGGTGTACCATAACAACAGGGGCATGGTGTACCATAACAACAGGGACATGGTGTACCATAACAACAGGGGCATGGTGTACCATAACAACAGGGGCATGATGTACCATAACAACAGGGGCATGGTGTACCATAACAACAGTTCCATGGTGTACCATAACAACAGTTCCATGGTGTACCATAACAACAGGGACATGGTGTACCATACCAGCAGGAGCATGTTGTACCAGAACGACATTGGCATGGTGTACCATAACAACAGTTCCATGGTGTACCATAACAACAGGGACATGGTGTACCATACCAACAGGAGCATGTTGTACCAGAACGACAGGTGTATGGTGAACCCGAACGGCAGCAGCGTTGTGTACCAGAACGACAGGAGCAGATCGAACGTGTTTTGTTTAGCAGACCGAGAGAACACGTGCTCCTCCCAATCTGGTATATCGTGTTCCTCCCAATCTGGTACATCTTGTTCCTCTCAATCTGCTACATCGTGTTCCTCTCAATCTGGTACATCATGTTCCTTACAATCTGGTACATCGTGTTCCTTACAATCTGGTACATCATGTTCCTCTCAATCTGCTACATCGTGTTCCTCCCAATCTGGTACATCATGTTCCTTACAATCTGGTACATCGTGTTCCTTACAATCTGGTACATCATGTTCCTCTCAATCTGGTACATCGTGTTCCTTACAATCTGGTACATCGTATTCCTCCCAATCTGGTACATCATGTTCCTCACAATCTGGTACATCGTGTTCCTTACAATCTGGTACATCGTGTTCCTTACAATCTGGTACATCGTGTTCCTTACAATCTGGTACATCGTGTTCCTTACAATCTGGTACATCGTATTCCTTACAATCTGGTACATCGTATTCCTCCCAATCTGGTACATCGTGTTCCTTACAATATGGTACATCGTGTTCCTTACAATCTGGTACATCGTATTCCTCCCTGGTACATCGTGTTCCTTACAATCTGGTACGTCGTGTTCCTTACAATCTGGTACATCGTGTTCCTTACAATCTGGTACATCGTATTCCTCCCAATCTGGTACAACGTGTTCCTTACAATCTGGTACATCGTGTTCCTTACAATCTGGTACATCGTGTTCCTTACAATCTGGTACATCGTATTCCTCTCAATCTGGTACATCGTGTTCCTCCCAATCTGCTACATCATGTTCCTTACAATCTGGTACATCGTATTCCTTACAATCTGGTACATCGTGTTCCTTACAATCTGGTACATCGTGTTCCTTACAATCTGGTACATCGTGTTCCTTACAATCTGGTACATCATGTTCCTTACAATCTGGTACATCGTGTTCCTTACAATCTGGTACATCGTGTTCCTCCCAATCTGGTACATCATGTTCCTCTCAATCTGGTACATCATGTTCCTCCAGGTACATCGTGTTCCTTACAATCTGGTACATCGTGTTCCTCCCAATCTGGTACATCGTGTTCCTTACAATCTGGTACATCATGTTCCTTACAATCTGGTACATCGTGTTCCTCTCAATCTGGTACATCATGTTCCTCTCAATCTGGTACATCATGTTCCTCCAGGTACATCGTGTTCCTTACAATCTGGTACATCGTCTTCCTTACAATCTGGTACATCGTGTTCCTTACAATCTGGTACATCATGTTCCTTACAATCTGGTACATCGTGTTCCTCCCAATCTGGTACATCATGTTCCTCTCAATCTGGTACATCATGTTCCTCCAGGTACATCGTGTGCCTTACAATCTGGTACATCGTGTTCCTCTCAATCTGGTACATCATGTTCCTTACAATCTAGTACATCATGTTCCTTACAATCTGGTACATCGTGTTCCTCTCAATCTGGTACATCGTGTTCCTTACAATCTGGTACATCATGTTCCTTACAATCTGGTACATCCTGTTCCTCTCAATCTGGTACATCATGTTCCTCTCAATCTGGTACATCATGTTCCTCCAGGTACATCGTGTTCCTTACAATCTGGTACATCGTGTTCCTTACAATCTGGTACATCGTGTTCCTTACAATCTGGTACATCGTGTTCCTTACAATCTGGTACATCGTGTTCCTTACAATCTGGTAAATCGTATTCCTTACAATCTGGTACATCGTGTTCCTTACAATCTGGTACATCGTGTGCCTTACAATCTGGTACATCGTATTCCTTACAATCTGGTACATCGTGTTCCTTACAATCTGGTACATCGTATTCCTTACAATCTGGTACATCGTATTCCTTACAATCTGGTACATCATGTTCCTTACAATCTGGTACATCGTGTTCCTTACAATCTGGTACATCGTGTTCCTTACAATCTGGTACATCGTGTTCCTTACAATCTGGTACATCGTGTTCCTTACAATCTGGTACATCGTATTCCTCCCAATCTGGTACATCGTGTTCCTTACAATCTGGTACATCGTATTCCTCCCAATCTGGTACATCGTGTTCCTTACAATCTGGTACATCGTGTGCCTTACAATCTGGTACATCGTGTTCCTTACAATCTGGTACATCGTATTCCTCCCAATCTGGTACATCGTGTTCCTTACAATCTGGTACATCATGTTCCTTACAATCTGGTACATCGTATTCCTCCCAATCTGGTACATCGTATTCCTTACAATCTGGTACATCATGTTCCTTACAATCTGGTACATCGTATTTCTTACAATCTGGTACATCGTGTTCCTTACAATCTGGTACATCGTATTCCTCCCAATCTGGTACATCGTGTTCCTTACAATCTGGTACATCGTGTGCCTTACAATCTGGTACATCATGTTCCTTACAATCTGGTACATCATGTTCCTCTCAATCTGGTACATCATGTTCCTCCAGGTACATCGTGTTCCTCACAATCTTGTACATCATGTTGCTCTCAATCTGGTACATCATGTTCCTCCAGGTACATCGTGTTCCTCCCAATCTGGTACATCATGTTCCTCCAGGTACATCGTGTTCCTCCAGGTACATCATGTTCCTCCAGGTACATCGTGCTGGTACATCGTGCTACTCCCGATATCGTTGACTACGGTCTCCCGATCAACAACTAACAAACAATACATAGTTTGTTTGATGATACACCTATACACTTAATTTGTTGGTAACGTTACATATAAATCTGTTGTGTGACGGTAGAATACATATTTCATTTGGCGAATGTATATATAGATCTAACATCGTTATCGAAACACATTTGTCGTGTTGTATACATATATACAAATTTCCAAATATATAAATTCCTTTTTTCTCATACATATTTTCTGTAAAGTTATCCAAGTATTTCATGAAAGGAGGTTGTTAAATGGTACTTAAACTCAAACGGAGGCAGCCATTTTGTTTCGCTATTTTCAGTCATAACGTAACATCATTAAGCATTTGATGACATCACAATCGATTTCTGACTGGAGCAGCCAATGAAAACATTCCAGGGTATCAAGAATATGCAGAATTCACAGGGTAACAGATTATATATAAACATGTTTTTAATTAATAATTGGAAATTATACAGAAAAATACATAATGTTATATGTACACATATTTTGACGATATAAATGCATGTTTTGTTGGATATTAATCATAAATATTAAATTTTTGTTTGGCGGTCTACAGACATATTTTGATTGATGGTCTACATACATATTTTGTTTGTCTGTCTACGTACATATTTTGTTTGTCTGTCTACATACATATTTTATTTGACGATTTACATACATATTTTGTTTGACGGTCCGCTACAAACATATTTTGTTTGTCTGTCTACATACATATTTTGTTTGACTGTCCGCTACAAACATATTTTGTTTGTCTGTCTACATACATATTTTGTTAGACGGTCTACATACATATTTTGTTAGACGGTCTACATACATATTTTGTTTGATGATGTACATACATGTTTTGTTTGACGATCTATATACATATTTTGATTGACAGTAAACAGGCCAGACTGCCTGGTCATTTTTTCGTAGATTAATTTTTATTCCGTTTTAGATGAATTATTTGTATTTTATATCACTTGTAATATACATCCTTTTTACGTTGAATTGTTTACGCGCTCCGTCTATCATCAAAGCACATAACAAACTAGCTGGAGTAAAGATAAGATAAAATTTGACAGTCTAGTATCATTCGCCATTAACTCGGATTGTATTAAAACGTTACTATTGATGTTGTGTGTGTAGACTACAGTATACCTTTGGTAGACTAGAAATCTCGGGCAATCTAACCTAAGTAATAAAATACGCTTGCCATTCTCAGACTGTAGCTATTGGCCCCCATTTTCTACTTCGATCCCATCAACATGCCTCTGCTAGATTGACTTCATATCATGGTTAAATATCGCAATATTATTTACCTAGCGGCAACTTCAAAGAGAATTATAGCTGACTGGCTTAACCAATAAAATCATAGTGAAGATAGCTATGAACGAGAGATCAAAGAGAAACCAACATAGTGTATTCGTTACAGTAATGCATAGGGAAATCGGGAAGTAATTTTGACAAATTATTTAGAAATATTTTCTTTATTCATCGACAGAAGATATGTAAGATACGGAAACATAGATATCTTAGTACGTTTTTGTATGTTAAATATTCAAAATATAAACGTGATTTTGAAACAATACGATAACAATAATTTTCACGAATACACATATGCTGTGACTTCCCTTTGATATTTTTGATAATGAACTCGTCCAGCTGTCAATCACCGTGTGTGGATTCGCCTTCGGTACCGCCCTCCGCATGAACAGTGTGTAGAGACTCATGTGTTGTGCGATTATTGTGGAAGAGCCACTCGTGGATTGTACTAAAATTGTGGGAGATAGCAGCTTCAAAACGTGTTATTTTCGTCAAATTTGTGTTGGAATACTTGTACAGAATTTAAACTTTGATGGAAACAGCATGCAAAGATGGGAAAACAAGCAAGCAAGCATGGTAAGTTGGCAATATCACACTGTTAGCAGCGTTCTTTTGATACTATAGTGTATCGGACATTCGGGATCCGTAGGGCCATTTTTGGCCCAGGGGTGAATACCGGGGCATGCAATGTCCGCTGACCGGTCAAGGGGCCGTCTCAAAGTGAAAGGGACTTTAACACAGATCCCAGTTAGACCATATCATACTTTTAATTACAGTATTGTATAACTTACTGTGTTATTTACCTTAATATAATAGTGCTACCCAATATAACGGTAAGCTAACTTCTAAAACAGGTGCCCTGAGCTTTAAATAACACACAAGATTGCCAATTCTATATTGATCCTATTCTACATTCGAGTTGATATACTCCCCTTTTTCAGCATGTATATGATATTACTATACGTTTTTATTGACTTACCTGTTCTCTTTGATTTTAAACATCAAACAGATGCACTTCATTCCAAGTTAACGTGCAGGCTGTATTTTGGGCGAGGTGGTTTCGTTTGAAGTATCAATTTTCTTTGTACGTCTGTACATAATTGCAAAGTTCTTTTTTCATACTTACCAGTCTTTTTGTACACATGATATCTAGAAATGAACAGGAAATTGTATTTATCTGCCCTTTACCTGTAATACTCCCAATAAACAGCTGACATGATGTGTATAGATGTTTCGGATAAACACTGTATTGAGGAGCCGTATTCTTCACATACAAAATTAATATAAAAAGTATCAATACACACAATGTATTCATCAATAAGTCTTTGATGACTAATGCTAAAAAAATAATTATCATATCTCCCAGATGTGTTATTGCAGAACTCAGGTGATAATAACACTATAAAGGTAACTTTTAACTTTATGACAAATAATGAAAATAGTGCATGCAATGAATTCTAATGTATTCATATCTATTGTATTTATGTTTGACCTTTCATGCACATTGTGTTAATGGACTGCATGTATGTCAGTGTTTTGATTATTGTACATGTGCTGTGCGTTGGGGATGCATGCAGGTAATGGGAACCAAGTATGAGACAGCTATAGTGTACATGTTTCTTGAAAGGGTGATGGGGTGGGATACCCAGGTATATCGTGTATGGGGAAAGGGTGACAGGTGGGATAACCAGGTATATCGTGTATGGGGAAAGGGTGACGGGTGGGATACCCAGGTATATCATGTATGGGGAAAGGGTGACAGGTGGGATACCAAGGTGTATGGGGAATGGGTGACAGGTGAGATACCCAGGTATATCGTGTATGGGGAAAGGGTGACAGGTGGGATACCAAGGTGTATTGTGTATGGGGAATGGGTGACAGGTGAGATACCCAGGTATATTGTGTATGGGGAAAGGGTGACTGGTGGGATACCCAGGTATATTGTGTATGGGGAAAGGGTGACAGGTGGGATACCCAGGTATATTGTGTATGGGGAAAGGGTGACAGTGGGATACCCAGGTATATTGTGTATGGGGAAAGGGTGATAGGGTGGGATACCGAGATATATTGTGTATGGGGAAAGGGTGACCAGTGGGATACCCAGGTATATTGTGTATGGGGAAAGGGTGACAGGATGGGATACCCAGGTATATCGTGTATGGGGAAAGGTTGATAGGTGGGATACACAGGTATATCGTGTATGGGGATAGGGTGACAGGTGGGATACCCAGGTATATCGTGTATGGGGAAAGGGTGATAGGTGGAATACTAAGGTATATTGTGTATGGGGAAAGGGTGACAGGTGGAATACTAAGGTATATTGTGTATGGGGAAAGGGTGACGGGTGGGATAAGCAGGGAATACTGTGTATGGGGAAAGGGTGACAGGTGGGATACCCAGGTATATTGTGTATGGGGAAAGGGTGACAGGTGGGATACCCAGGTATATTGTGTATGGGGAAAGGGTGACAGGTGGAATACTAAGGTATATTGTGTATGGGGAAAGGGTGACGGGTGGGATACCCAGGTATATCGTGTATGGGGAAAGGGTGACAGGTAGGGTATCCAGGTATATAGTGTATGGGGAAAGGGTGATAGGTGGGGTATCCAGGTATATAGTGTATGGGGAAAGGGTGATGGATTGGATATTTAAGGTATATACCATGTTTGGGAAAATGATGGCAGATGAATTCAGGGTATGTATTGTTTGAGGCATGATTGACAGGTGTAATATTCAGGGTATACCATATCTAGCCATTGGTCAGTTATATTTTGGCCTTGGGGTAGGTGTTATATGTGACATAGTTATCCTCTCACATCTGGCACTTTTAGGCTTGACCCATATTGACATAGTTATATGACCTTCACCTTGTCACATGTAGAACCTTGACCTATATGTTGTTCCTTTTTCTGTTGCATGGTATTTTTTAATGGATTCTTGGTATGCCTGCCCAGTGTGTCGCACTAAAGAACCGCCAGAAGGTAGGTTTTAGTCCCCAGCTTCTTCCCTCACCTTTCCTTCACTGTTTACGTTTTGCTTGTTGTGACAGTTTTGTAAGGTGCAAGTCATTTTACACTAAAGGTAACGTGAATTGATCCACGATATGACATAGCATCTCTATCAGTATGAATCATAGTTTGTGGTTTTGTCCTCAACTTACAGCTTTGTTGTAACTAATACCTGGTAGATATAGTCTTACTAAATGTAGCATTACTTACATGATACATGTTTTAATTGTATTATTAAAAAAAAAACCTTTAGACTATAGGTTTTGTAAGGTCAGAATAATTTGGATCTCGTATAACTACAAATTCAGTAATATTACTTTACACAAGGTTAACACCGGGAAAGTAGTACTTAATACAAATAAAAAAAGTATTCAAAATTGAAAGAAATAAAGCCACTTAATTATTTTAAAATGTAATGGATCGCATCACATTTCATGTGAATCTGTATGGTATTGATTAGGGTTACAGTTCTCATTATCAAATCTAATTACTGTATAGAGTCAGTATAAAAAAGTGACCCTAAATTGTTCCATTTAATTTCACTTGATATAGAAATGTTTTTGTCAAATGGAGGAGCAAAATGGTATTTTTTCCTAGATAAGGAAATGACTCCAAAATTATTTCAACTGGAAAATTACCTGCTGTAGCTGTCACAATTATGGAAGGACATTTCATCCTATATGGCAATCTGAATATTTTTTTTTTCACTCTGGCTCCTAAGTGTTTGAAGTGGTGTTACATTACCATCGTCAATAGCATACTGTAATTATATTATAAGTATAGTGTGTGGACGGTAATGACACAGAGGGATCAGTAAAATTACTGTGTGGAGCCAGTGTCCCAGAATTTCAACGAAAACACACGTACCGTAAACAGACCCTGGCTTAATAGAACTTTGCATCACTAAAATATTTCTTTAGCATTAAAACGTTGGAGTCTTTAACAAGTTGATGTTTTAGTTTGTAAAATGACAGAGAAAAACTGTCCATGGGTGAACCAAATTTTAATGGGACCAGAATTCCCTTGTTGAGAAAAGACAGAAGGTAATTTTCATTACTGGTGTTATTTAAAATTCATGAGAATATAACCAGTCAAATAATTGCTGTTTCAATGTGCATAAATTAAAGACAAGATCATGAAGTGAATTTTAACTGTTTCAGACACTTGGCACTTCACTATCACTAATTTGTTAAACATACCATGTCTGTGAGTTGCAGACAAGATGTATAAATTGCAATTTTTTCATATCAAAATCATTCTTTTTCTTCTAATGCAAATTTTCACTTATTTGAAAACAGCACAGATGATGTTTCGTGTGTACTTGAATACCAAATTATCACATATGTACCTGCATGCTGTCCAATGAGAAGTAATTACAGGGCACCAGGCGCTAGGGTAGGGTAGCACTTAGATGTCGTCACAAGTACCCTGTGATTTGTATTGTCAAGTAGGAGACTGGAGACATACCCAGCTACACCAGTGTTCTGTGATGTAGAGTGGGAGACTGGAGACGTACCCAGCTACACCAGTGTTCTGTGATGTAGGGAGACTGGAGACATACCCAGCTACACCAGTGTTCTGTGATGTAGGGAGACTGTAGAAATACCCAGCTACACCAGTGTTCTGTGATGTAGAGTGGGAGACCGGAGAAGTAACCAGCTTCCCCAGTGTTCTGTGATGTAGAGAGGGAGTCTGGAGACGTACACACCTACCCCAGTGTTCTGTGATGTAGAGTGGGAGACTGGAGACGTACCCAGCTTCCCCAGTGTTCTGTGATGTAGAGAGGAAGACTGGAGACATACACACCTACCCCAGTATTCTGTGATGTAGAGAGGGAGACTGGAGACATACACACCTACCCCAGTGTTCTGTGATGTAGAGTGGGAGACTGGAGACGTACCCAGCTACCCCAGTGTTCTGTGATGTAGAGTGGGAGACTAGAGAAGTACACACCTACCCCAGTGTTCTGTGATGTAGAGAGGGAGACTGGAGACATACACACCTACCCCAGTGTTCTGTGATGTAGAGAGGAAGACTGGAGACATACACACCTACCCCAGTATTCTGTGATGTAGAGAGGGAGACTGGAGACATACACACCTACCCCAGTGTTCTGTGATGTAGAGAGGGAGACTGGAGACATACACACCTACCCCAGTGTTCTGTGATGTAGAGAGGGAGACTGGAGACGTACCCAGCTACACCAGTGTTCTGTGATGTAGAGTGGGAGACTGGAGACGTACCCAGCTACCCCAGTGTTCTGTGATGTAGAGTGGGAGACTGGAGAAGTACACACCTACCCCAGTGTTCTGTGATGTAGAGAGGGAGTCTGGAGACGTACACACCTACCCCAGTGTTCTGTGATGTAGAGTGGGAGACTGGAGAAGTACTCACCTACCCCAGTGTTCTGTGATGTAGAGTGGGAGACTGGAGACGTACACACCTACCCCAATGTTCTGTGATGTAGAGTGGGAGACTGGAGACATACACACCTACCCCAGTGTTCTGTGATGTAGAGTGGGAGACTGGAGAAGTACACACCTACCCCAGTGTTCTGTGATGTAGAGAGGGAGTCAGAGGGAGGATCGAGACAGACACACCTACCACAGTGTTCTGTGATGTAGAGTGGGAGACTGGAGAAGTACTCACCTACCCCAGTGTTCTGTGATGTAGAGTGGGAGACTGGAGAAGTACTCACCTACCCCAGTGTTCTGTGATGTAGAGTGGGAGACTGGAGAAGTACTCACCTACCCCAGTGTTCTGTGATGTAGAGTGGGAGACTGGAGACGTACACACCTACCCCAGTGTTCTGTGATGTAGAGTGGGAGACTGGAGAAGTACTCACCTACCCCAGTGTTCTGTGATGTAGAGTGGGAGACTGGAGAAGTACTCACCTACCCCAGTGTTCTATGATGAATAAAAAAAGGCAATGTGTTCAAGATTTTAAAATTCATAAAAGGTCAATGACAGCATCATGTGAACAAAAAAATTTGGTTAAAGGAAGAGAGCATGTCACCACGGCAACGATTGTGTGATGACAAATGGTCACAGTGGTATAGAGACATGTGATTGATTCCTTATAATTGGACCAACTTGTGCTGGTATCGGTGTGAAAATCTGCCTGGGGGCAAGATGGTGGACAGCATGTGTGGTGTGGGAATTAGGACCTGAACATATCATCAATTTAAAACTGGGACACGTGGGATAATGGCACAAGGCTTTCTTTGATTATGTAATTAGCAGGCCTAATTTAAGTCTTTTGTAGCTGGAGGGGAAAAGGCATAACTGGCACATGTACTTTACAGCTGAAAAAAATCATGTTAAAAAAAATATCAAAAACTTGATTGAATTATTGTAAGCTTGGGGCATATAGTGCTTGTGTAAAATTTGATATAATTAATCAGTTTTCTTCACTCTTAATTAGTTCATTTAAAGAATGCATTTGCCAGATGTTTAAGTGATAACACTGATCTAGTTATTTTAGGTTGTTTTTGGTGTGTACTTGGCCGTTACATGTATATCAGGCATGTAATCTGTCAGTATATATACATGTATTGCCTTTGAACTAGATAAATGATATCAACATTCTGATCACCTATCAGCTTTGGAATCTCTACATGTATAGATCATTTTTTTGGCTTTGCGGACTTGTCAAATTTCATGTAGTTGTGGGACTAAGGTCAACTAGTTCAACATGTTACATAAACCCGGATATTATTCCAATACTTAAAGCCCTAAAGGAAATACATGAAACATGGCCAGTATTAACCTGCTTTGTTCATCCTAAACAATTTGTCATAATGATTAAAATGGTTACAGTGCTGTTTATCTGTGGTATAATGGTTACAGTGCTGTTTATCTATGGTATAATGGTTACAGTGCTGTTTATCTATGGTATAATGGTTACAGTGCTGTTTATCTATGGTATAATGGTTACAGTGCTGTTTATCTATGGTATAATGGTTACAGTGCTGTTTATCTATGGTATAATGGTTACAGTGCTGTTTATCTATGGTATAATGGTTACAGTGCTGTTTATCTATGGTATAATGGTTACAGTGCTGTTTATCTATGGTATAATGGTTACAGTGCAGTGCTGTTTATCTATGGTATAATGGTTACAGTGCTGTTTATCTATGGTATAATGGTTACAGTGCTGTTTATCTATGGTATAATGGTTACAGTGCTGTTTATCTATGGTATAATGGTTACAGTGCTGTTTATCTATGGTATAATGGTTACAGTGCTGTTTATCTATGGTATAATGGTTACAGTGCTGTTTATCTATGGTATAATGGTTACAGTGCTGTTTATCTATGGTATAATGGTTACAGTGCTGTTTATCTATAATGGTATAATAATGGTTACAGTGCTGTTTATCTATGGTATAATGGTTACAGTGCTGTTTATCTATGGTATAATGGTTACAGTGCTGTTTATCTATGGTATAATGGTTACAGTGCTGTTTATCTATGGTATAATGGTTACAGTGCTGTTTATCTATGGTATAATGGTTACAGTGCTGTTTATCTATGGTATAATGGTTACAGTGCTGTTTATCTATGGTATAAGATATAATTTGTTGATATTTGATGTTTGATTTTACAAACGATACACTGGAGACCGATACTTAGGCATATTATCTTGGTTTTTCTGAACTGTTACATGACATAAAGCACAAAGCCATAAGGAATACAACTCGAACAACATATACTTTCTCTCCATTTTACTGCGACAATTTAAACAAAAATACATTCCAGCATCTTCCGGCTTAAATCCTCTGAAGTCTTCCTGTGAATCTTTCAGATCTGCGGTTCGGAATTCCACAGATTTAAAAAAAAGTTCTTTTCAAAGACTGCTACATTGATCACGATCTTAGCAGTTGTCTTCTGTAGAGATTTCTTTGGTTCTTCTATGTACAATGATATTGTGTTTCATTTATTTTTCTTGGAGTTAATTGAAGTTAATTAGATCTATTTGAATATGTCCTTAATGTTACTCATTTCCATATCCTGATGTTTACTGGTGTTTTGTTTTGTAGCTGAATGTTTCCTGGTGAATGCCAGACTTAATAAAGCTTTAGAAGAACAGATTCTGAAACAGACAAAAACAACAGGCTTCAACCTGGCTAACTACAACCTCAATCACTCCATCTCCGTAAGTACAAACACATCAGCTTTAATCGCCTCGCTCATTGTTAAATATCATTGCAGTTTTCATTGTTTGTTGAAGATACATCATGAAAGGTATTTACATACCAAATAGTATTTGGATCATTACTGAGACACTTGCCAGGTGTTTGTCACTAGAATGATTAGCTGGTTACATTTGAAGGTCACATTGTAAAGTAAGATAAAAGATATTTGAAGAATTCTCTTCCTTTTTAATGCTTTATAGTTAAAAAATGGATTTCAAGGTTAAAATGTTTGTTATAAGAATTTGACCCTCCATATACCAGAAGGAGATTTGATATGGTTGAAAATGCAGACAAGTTTCCGGCCCTTGATAACTTTGAGCACTATAAAGATCTTTTGTGAATATGTCTTGTGTTCTGTTACATTCTACATGTGCATGGCACTCTATTGTACAAGTTTCATTTTAATGTGGTGTTTTTCTTCTTTTATTAGTCAGAATTCTATATTGTTTGTGTTGTGAATTTGAAGGTCTTTGTTAAGAGAAAAACAAGACAGGTTTACCTTGGTTATGTTTAGTGAATATGAAGATTACAAAAGATCAGAGAAACACTGACAAGTACACAAACGTTTGTGTGTACTGTTTTTAACATATACATACAGAGGTTTATGGTTTTCGAACATAAGAACTGACAAGTGAAGCTGTGGAATTGAGGAATTACGCCATGTGAAATTAACTAGCTACTGGTGTGTTTCTGTAAGGGCTTCAGCAGCTGTATACACTGATCAGGTATGTCTTTGTACTAGTGGTGTGGGGTTCGGGGTGCCTTGCTCCTCAACAACATTCCCTCAGCCAGAGCTGTCTATAGTGCAGCTTCAAAGGCACAGAAAGTGTTCAAGTTAAAAGGCCAGATATTTACTTATCTTTATATGAAGTCTAAGGTTGGCAACTGTATCAAAGATATGAGTTTGCTGTACATGATATATATATAAATCTATATAGGAGTTGATATTCTGTAGGTATTGGTGAATGACTCCCTGTGGCGGTGTGTAAGGAGTCAAGAGTAGCTTAACTAGTGGTAATACATATATAGGGTTTGAACAGGTTTTTTTTTAGCTCACCTTGTCCAAATTAAAGAACCAGGGAGAATGTGTGATGTTTATAGCAGTTGTCTGTCTGTCTGCCCAAGGACCAAAAATTCTTGATGCAAATCTTTAAGATTCTTGTTCTTTTTTATTGTAATGTACCGGTCGGGTGTGCGACTTGTACCGGTCGGGCGTGCGACTTATATGTAGACGAAAAAGAAATAAGCAGATTGAAAACACAAATAAAGAGTATTGTCTTGACATTGATTACGGACCGTTATGTTATTTTTAAATGGCCATTTTGTCAAGGCATATCGCATACACTATTTGCTGTAATAGGTTACGCTTCCAGAAAAAATAAAAAATAGTGATTTAAACCAAGAATACCAGAACACCAATACCAGACATCAGTACCAAGTTTTTTACGAGTAACTGTCCATTACATGTTTGTGACTGAATAAGATAGTCGAGAGCCGTCATTTACAACCATATACAGTATGATTTTAAGATTGAAATAAAAATAACATTTTCTGGATTTAATTAATCATACCTTTAAATATGAATCACAATAATCTGAATATACATATATAGATGATATTTGGTTTTGAACATCCTTAGGTGATTGGAACTCAATTAAGTAGAATGTTTGGCCCCTTGGACGTAGAGGAAATATTTATTGAAAAACATGCTTTGAATCAAGAGTTTAAGTCAAAAACCCAGATCTAAGAATTAGGAAATTCTTTTAATGACACTGTGGACAAAAATGTCTTGTTCTGATGGCCAATCATCATGAAATTACCAGATGAGTATTCCTGCTGATATGAACTTGAGTCTGTTTGGCACGGCGTGAAGACTCTTACAGTCATTATGGATGTAACTGATACATATCCGTACTCACAGGATGATAAAAAAAAGTTATTACTGATGTTGGTAAAATTCAGATAGATATTACAGACTCTTTAAGATCCGGGTACAGGGTATGATACTTCTATCTGAAGAATAGTCCAATTTTTGCTTTTAAGCACTATTTCTGTCAACAGATTTCTGAAACATTATAAATTTCGAATTTGAATTGTGATTATAGGCCAATAGTTCTTGGGCAAGGGTTAGCTTCACATCTACTTAGATCAGTGGGCAGGTGGCGCTTTACGAACCATCTAGATTTATATCTGACTGGCAGAGAAAAAAGATTCCTTTGATACCGGTTATATTTCTCCTCAAAAGAAATATTTGAATCAAAGAGGAGAAAATTACATGTATCTATCAAGGAAATCAGATATTTTTTGCCTTGCTCAACTAGGAAGGCTCGAGTCAAGTAGCTTACTTATAGATCTTCTAAGGAGGAGAGTTCTAAAGTGTCGGTGTTTGGGGTTTTGGTGGGTGGTTGGTATACTCAATCTTCACCAACAGAATCTCTGTTATGTATAGATCTAGGGAGGATATCAGTTTTATTTAGAATTACAGGTTATAGTAGATTCATATCTACCATATCTATGTTAATAAACACAATTTGTTTCAATGAAGTAAACTGAATGGAGGAAAAAATTGGTGTGATCAACAGATTGTACTTATACAATACGGATAGCTGCTTCAGATATGTTCATTTTTCTATAATCTATTTTCATGTATGGAAATTAAAGCAATAGATGTCTTCCATTTTGAAACATCAGAAATTTTAAATGAAAATTATTGATTGAAAAAAAGGTGAAACTTTCTTTACTAAATTTTTTAAATAAAAAATACAATCAAAATTGAAAGTCTTGGTAAGGTAAACAAGTTTAAGATTTCTTCTTAAATTGAAGTTGCAATAGAATGCTTCACTACATCAGGGCCCTACGCATCACAACCTTATAGAGGGACTTATCAGACGGTCTAGACCCTAGCACACATTACAAATTTACAGAGGAATTAGCACACTACATCAGGGCCCTACACATCACAACCTTATAGAGGGACTTATCAGACAGTCTAGACCCTAGCACACATTACAAATTTACAGAGGAATTAGCACACTACATCAGGGCCCTACGCATCACAACCTTATAGAGGGACTTATCAGACGGTCTAGACCCTAGCACACATTACAAATTTACAGAGGAATTAGCACACTACATCATCACAACTTTATTTTGAAAGTTATCGTACTATACCTAGACCCTAGCACACATTATAACTTTACAAAGTTAGTATGTTTCGTCGAGACCTAACACACAACTTTATTTTGGAAGTTAGCATACTATACCTAGACCCTAGCACACTTTATAACTTTACAAAGTAAGTTAGTATGTTCCGTCTAGACCTAACACACACAACTTTATAGAGGAAGTTAGCACACTGTGTCTGTACATCTCCTGTACATCAGAAACATTTTTGGTTCAGGCCAATTTGAAAATCATGTCCATGATAGAATTTAAGACAAAAGGGAGGGATGAGAAAAACTTTTGATATTGGAGGCTTACTGAGGAGGCTTGGTTTTATTCAAATCACTAGGTTATTTGATTACTTTGTAAGAGTAGAATGGCAAAGTGATTCTTCTTTATCACAAACACATGTCAGTCTAGTGAGGGCTGTGTAGGACATGGAGTCCTGCCCTCCGCCAGGAACCTCCAGCTTCCTTTACATCAAAGAGGAGGTAGGAGAGTGGAAATGGATAGTTCTAACCAGACTTTAGCTTTGTACCCTATCACTAAGTATTACACAAAAGTTTTTCCCTCCCTATTTGATTATGGCCATGTTTTGAGTTGAAGCAGCTGTCCCAGATTTTTTGAACAACCCACCTTTAGGGTCTGATGGTAGTATATGTGTAGACATTCTGTTATAGAAGAAGGAATGAATTTATTTAATAATAACTGGAGTAACACATTTGTACACACAAGTTAAACAGGTCTAATATGAACACCACAATTATTGTGGCACCTAGTTTACCTAATGTGGATAAAGTTAAAAATTGTAGTCACAATAGTAAGATAAATGGTTTTGGTTGTTTTTGACATGCAGTGCAAATGGAGTGCATGTTTTACAAATACGAGTCAGTTAAACTTGTGTAAAGTTTTTTGTTGAAAGTTGAGTGGCTATGACAAAGGTGAGATTATCAGTGTTTACAGTAGATGTATAGTAACGTTTGATAAACATGGCTTTATGCTGTTCTACTTCAAATATACATGTGTTGCTCACATGTCCGCAGTCAACTTGGAGGTTGGTTTTATTTCATACATGAAAAATTTTTGTAAGAT
Source organism: Ylistrum balloti (assembly GCF_031769215.1). Lineage (NCBI taxonomy): Eukaryota > Metazoa > Mollusca > Bivalvia > Pectinida > Pectinidae > Ylistrum > Ylistrum balloti. Next base: position 621,633 of record NW_026782259.1, on the reverse strand, counting down.
GTTCAACAAGTGTATATTGTAGACATACAGCCATTAGATATAGGAACTGTTATAATCAGTGTTTGGGTGGAGCTCATACAACTGTCAAGACTTCACAGAAATTTTATTTTTTATTTTTGAAGGTTGGTGTGTTTCATCATCATAGTTATGTTTGTCAATTGACAGTTCGTTAAGTTGATGTTTAAATGGATAACCTTCTACACAATATTTGATTCTATATTTCTTGTGTAGTTTACTGTAAATATATATCTGGTTTTCCCCTTCTGATCACTTTGAATGCTTCTTGAATGTTAAAATTTCATTTTATAGCATAATGTATATTTGATTCCAGTAAACAGCAATGACCTTTTCTATGAGATCAACAACTTTGGGTTTTTACAAATACTGGTAACAGCGATGATGATGGTGATGATGATGATGATGTCATGCAGCATTGCATAGTTGTCAAGGATTGAATCAAATCCACTTTAACTAAGTTCGTAACTAGGCAGATTTTTGTGTTGTTAGTTATGGTGCTTTAAATGTTAAATGTCGGCTTTCGGAATGAGTCAAGACAAACATCTAACGAAAATATGAAGAGGTTAGGACAATGCCTGGATCTTAGGGGAAATAGTATTGTCTACAACAGTACTTAATGCTAAAATGGTGGAAGACAATCTGATAGGTGTTTATGTTACCTTTGTAAATGATCGCGGTTCAAGGCCTGTCAACATTCATGATCAGTCTATTGTGAAATGATCGACTGACTGTCGGAGACCCAAATTAACAAAGATTTGAATAAGGTTTAGTCTTTTGTAGGGGAATGTCTTGTAGAAATCACTAACTAATTTTATTGTTTGTTACAAAAGATTTTCTACATGTTTGTTATCAGTAATTAATAAGTCATGATGCTAGTTGAGTTGTACAATTTTGTATAATTTTGATTTTAGAAGTTAAAAAACCAGTTATTGGATTTAAAGCTGATGTTGAATCGGACCAGGATCTCAATGACAAGATCATTGTGGGTCACACACCTTGTTTCGTTGAGTCTGAAATTATCCTCAATAGTGTCGTTGCTGTCTTTCTGTATCAGATTAAACTCACCACGACTGGTGGCAAGGGCGGGGCCAGCGTTAAAAAACAAGGTCGAAACTTCCCAGAATCAAAGAGATTTGTGGAGAAGGGGGTATTTATATAGACAAAAGGTGACTGTATTCAGTGGAAAAGCCATAACATTTGATACACCTTCAGTGACAGGCAGCCAAGTTTCACTTTCTAATCTTAGCTCATGAAATCGGCCACAGTTTTGTGAATCAATACCATAAAATTAAGGTTTATAGGCAGCTTTGGTTGAGAAATTAATGTCAGAAGTATGTAATTATGGTTACCAGGACAGTTGGCTGGAAACTAATGGTAGCATTTAGGGAGGCTATGATAACAAGAGAGCACCTGTGTACTTAGTTACAAGGTAAGGTAGCAAGTTAGTGAGTTACAAGGTAAGGTAGCAAGTTAGTGAGTTACAAGGTAAGGTAGCAAGTTAGTGAGTTACAAGGTAAGGTAGCAAGTTAGTGGATTACAAGGTAAGGTAGCAAGTTAGTGGGTTACAAGGTAAGGTAGCAAGTTAGTGAGTTACAAGGTAAGGTAGCAAGTTAGTGAGTTACAAGGTACGGTAGCAAGTTAGTGAGTTACAAGGTATAAGGTAGCAAGTGAGTTACAAGGTAAGGTAGCAAGTTAGTGAGTTACAAGGTACGGTAGCAAGTCAGTGAGTTACAAGGTAAGTTAGCAAGTTAGTGGTTTACAAGGTAAGGTAGCAAGTTAGTGGGTTACAAGGTAAGGTAGCAAGTTAGTGGGTTACAAGGTAAGGTAGCAAGTTAGTGGGTTACAAGGTACGGTAGCAAGTCAGTGGGTTACAAGGTACGGTAGCAAGTTAGTGGGTTACAAGGTAAGGTAGCAAGTTAGTGGGTATACTAGGTATTTAGGGGGATAGTTCTCTACAGGGAAAAGTAGCAAAATTATAGTAAAATGTTTTGTTAGGGTAAGTTTGAGAAATTGAGTGGGCATTAGTTTCAGGGTAAAATGGCAAAACGAGGAAATAATTCAGTGTAAGAGCGTAGCAAAAAAGTGGCAAACTAACAGGGGGAAAAAAGATTTTGATGAAAATATGGGTGGAATATGTGATAGAAATTCTCAAGGTTGATCGGAGTTAAGCAAGATATCAGACGAGATATAAATTCCATAGTAAAAATTATGATTGGTTTAGGAACAGCTCAGTTCTATAATTAGGAAAGGGTAATCTTATTTCCTGTAGATCTGTTCAACAAAATATGATTAAAATAGATACATAGAAATGTGGTTATCTGTGGCGAACACAGGGCAGATATATTCTTATCAAATACATGTCTCGTAATCACTCTGTTTCCTGTTGGTAATTTTCTGCTTCCCTGTATTAACTGGTCGGGTGATAAAGGAATTTCCGTAGGAGACATATTTCTTAAGGAAACAATAATCATGCCACCTGCGACATTCTTTCAAAATTTGAGTTAGTTTGGATAGATCCAGAAATTTCGTTGAGACGATGAAGAGTTGCTAGCCTGTAAAATTAGTGGTGGATGTTTAATAATTATCTGGTAAGTTCCAGTACAGCATATCTTGTTTTAGACGGTATTGATACATGTCAGGTGTGGGTAAAATTATCCTTCCTCCATGTAGTTAGTTGGCTTGCATATTAAATTTTGTGAACAAATTGTGACGAGGATCAATTGGTTGTCGTTCAAAATGCTCTAAAGTTTTATATGTTATTGCAATTTAAAAAGATGATAGTATTTTTTTTTTTTTTTACGAATATATTTCTTTGAATTCAACACATAAATATATAGAAAGTTGGACTTAATATGCCTTCAAATGCTTCAGGATCAAGACACACATATCAGTGTAATAAATGTAACATTGTACATATCACATAGCTGTCATTCATGGGTGCAATAGTTTTCTTTTTTTTTTTTTTTTTTTCGCTCCAGAAATTTTGAGATATTTAACAAAACTGAAGGCTTTGACAAGTTAGGTGGTCTAGAGATTAACCTAACTAACACTGTCTATTTAGCCTTGTTTTTAGGGGAGATATTGAATTCTGACCTTTAACCCCTGCACATACACACCAATCGTATCATATCTGAAGCAAGTTAGATCGAACAACATACAATTTTACTGTTGAAGTGATTTTCTGTCCTGTTTGTGTAGGTAATGAGATTGTAGGGTGTCACTTGTCAGATCCTTGGGGGCGGATTAAGATCACCACACTTTGATCTTTCCGTGGATGACCATAGCTTTTGTACTCAGTCACAAGCCAGAAACCTAACTCATGTCGTGGAAAAAGTCCTTCCTCTGAAAACCTTTTAATAGAACTAATCAGACGTGAAATGCTTAAAATCTCTGTCTCAAATTGAAATGTATACAGCGTCTCTAGATCTATACCAATGAACAGTAATAACTACCAGTGAAAACGTTGAAAGAGTATTATTTCATACTGATTATAGATACAAGCTCATGTGTGAAGGTAGACTGTTATACCAGAGCAATGACAAAATGTCTGCTCGGACAGAGTTGGCATTAATGACGAGACACTAGAATGTCATACTATACTGGTTACATACAACTTACCTGTGTTCAGATAACAGTATTATCAGGGGGGCTGTGATTCTGCTAACATTTTGTTATGGTGATGAATATATGGTTGGATATTACTTATATTGTAGTTTTTTTAATTAAATGAATGTTACTTTTTTAAGATATACAGTAATCAGTATGTTTAAGTTAGTTGTTTTCATATTATGGTACATTTGTATCAAAACTGCTGTAGTAGCGATATTCTGATTAAAAAGGGAAGATATAATTACATATTGATTATCTAATTACAGATTGATAATCCATATCTGTAATCAAATTACATATTAATTTCTTTTAATTACATATTGATAATCTAATTACATATTGGTTATGTATAATTACACATTGATAATCTAATTACATATTGATTATGTATAATTACATATTGATAATCTGATTACATATTGATTATGTATAATTACACATTGATAATCTAATTACATATTGATTATGTATAATTACATATTGATAATCTAATTACAGATTGATTATGTATAATTACATATTGATAATCTAATTACATATTGATTATGTATAATTACATATTGATAATCTGATTACATATTGATTATGTATAATTACATATTGATAATCTGATTACATATTGATTATGTATAATTACATATTGATAATCTAATTACATATTGATTATGTATAATTACATATTGATAATCTAATTACATATTGATTATGTATAATTACATATTGATAATCTAATTACATACTAATCATCGGATTACATATTAATAATTACATATTTATATTGTAAATCTAATTACATAGTAAAACATTCTGATAGCCTTATTCAGTGATGACAATCAATTTTTGAGGTGAAAATCTAATTACATAGAAAAAGTGTAGTGATAATTAAATTACGTTCTAATAATCTCCTACATTCTGATAACCTGATTATATAGTTATCAACTAATTAATGATAAACTACACTTTTCTATCTTATACAAGGTTATGTTATTAATTAGTTATCGGTCTGATCGGTGTCTGATCGGTGTTTGATCGGTGTCTGATGATTTCCTCGATAGTGTTACATGTGATATTGTTGATAATGATACATGTGCTTGTGTTTGGAGGGTACACTAAATGATGTGTAAGCAGAGGGACAAACGTATTTGAAGTATTGATAAAACAGAGGCCTTATCACAGCTACTTATGGTAGGCATGCTTCAAAGCGATCAGGTACACCTGGTAAACATGGTACTGGCCACCGGCTGAATACACAGGCAGACCTCAAAAGAAAAAAACCTTTTTAGAGTGGAGTTTTCTGGAGTTTTAGGCATCTCACAGTGTGGCGATCAAACATATTTACTGATAAGAATTTTTTTTAGATTAAGGGGAAATATTTTATCAATAATTACTGGTGTGATGTTGCACGGGGTTGTTATTTGATGTCCACCATATTTTCTCATTGAGGTGGCTAATCCTTGATCTGGTACTAAAAACATAAATTAGAGATAAATGGTTCATATCAAATAGGAGTCAGATTTCAATGCCTTTTTTATTGAAGTACATAAAATTTTTTTTTTTTTAATTTCTTTTATTTTTCTTCATTAATTCTTTCAACAAGATATCTGATTTTTTAGTCATTCGGTGCTTAATGCATCTACGTATATGAAACACACACATATATTATATAATATAAATGTGACACCAAGGAATACTTTGATCCTAGGAATGATTGTGTAATTCTAGGATCACACACATTTAAACGTTGTTTGAATCATTTCACGTCCATATTTGATCTTTCCTGTTGAAGCCTTTCTGTTCTGTTTCTTAAAGTTTCAATTGAAGACAAAAATTTTCATTACATACATATCTTTTGAAGAGTTCAAGAGGAACTGTAAGTGATTTTGACCCAGAGTTTTAGTTTTGGCTACTCCAAACAAGGGGATTCGGTGTAAATTCGAGACGAATAATCAAGTGTTCCATAACTAGATTTACACCGAAACTGAAATTATAAAGATTTAATTGTATCAAGTGAACCCTCTCTATGATTTCTGGGTAAAGTGGGGTATGACAGATTTCCTGTATGGAGTTAGAGAATGAAAAATTAACCAATATTGGCTTGCTATAAATATTAAGCTGCTGTTGTTTTTGACCTGTTTATTATTTGTTCTAGACCCTTTCAATCTACTTTTTATGAATCAGTTATGAGGTAATGGTTATATCAAATGTTTATTACAAAATAACAAATCTATTTCATATTTAAGAAAAAATATTTCCAAAAATGATCAGAGTTTGTTGTTAAAGCCTATGGATTTTTTAGTCTCTATTCGAATACTTCAAAGGGAAAGCCAATTGATGTGGGTTTATACTATAATTGGCCTGTTTATATGTGGTGTTGAATAGCTGTGTATTAAGTAGTGTACTATGTTGTCACACAGGGACCTGTGTGATGGTGGTGGTTATAATTGGGACTGAATTAGTTATTTACCTAACCAGTTATAATATAACTAAGGTGTGCGGCATATGTCTTTGAACTTGGAAGCCAGTGCCACAAAGTGCCACATCTGCCCGTGGCTGTTTGTGTTGCCTTTCTGTTGACTCAATAGTACAACAAACATTGGTGGTAAGTTTGACCTGAATTCCTGACTTGCTGTCCACCCAGCCTGTATAACGACCCATCTACCCTATATACCTCAGATTATACACCAGCGGGGATGGTACAAGGCCCGTACCACGAGGTTATGGTAGACACATCACAATCTACAGGACACTCCCAACAAAACCTGATACCCCCACAATGATAAACCATTTTGTAGTTGGTGCTTATTTTATTCTAGGGTGGTAATACCAATAATTTGATAACCCAAGGTTATAGTTTGTTCATAATTTTATTTGAAATAATTCCCCTCTCCTACATTCTGTGTCCAGTCGTAAGCTCTCCTTCCTACATTCTGTGTCCAGTCTTGACCTTTCCCCCTCCTATATTCTGTCTTCAGTCCTGACTTTTCCCTCTCCTACAGTTGGTGTCCAGTCCTGATCTTTCCATCTCCTACATTCTGTGTCCAGTCCTAGCTGATCTTTCCCTCTCCTACAGGCCATGTCCAGCCAACCTGACCTTTCCCTCCCCAGCTTTCTTCCACTTTACTTTGTAGTCAAGGTGTTGGGAGTCCTGGGGACCATGATGCTTTTAAAACGAAATCTGAGAGATGTTTGTGAGAGATGGGGATGTCAGTATAGCCTGTGATGGATAGAGAGTGAGACAGAATGGGACACATTGTCATACCTAGGGAGCCAGGATCTATATCAACTGTCACAGTTAATGGGTTCTGTATCAGAAATATTATAATGCAATCTATTGCTTTTATTAAGGAGGTATGCTACATTATGGCATATAAACTGTGACCAGGCATGTCTCTAGGATGTACCTACCATTACACAGACACTCGGCACCTCTCTGGAGTGTAATGATTTAGTGTGATCATCTGTTGACGTAGATTACCAGCTGTATCATCTGTTATTATCAGCAATGATATATAACATTACCTTAGACACAACTGTTTGTGGTTACTCAATTGTTTTTTTGACAGGCAGGTGATAAAAGCAACGATATGTCATCAGATTTTTTTACAAGGAGACTCAAACACAGAAACATATGCCACGCTTTGATAAGTGTCTTACCTGGGGAATTTGGAGGGGAAAGGTGTTACTGGTGTGATCAATTCAGATAGAATAAAGGAAAACATGTGATTAAAAATAAAAATAGGTTTCAGAGACCATCACTTAGACATACAGGTAAAGATGTTAGATACAAGCAAAAAATAGGCTATGACCAATGTCTCTGCAATACTAGGCACAGATCTCCAGGCCCTGATCATGTATACAGAACTGATTATGCCACCTTCGAACTTCTGGCCCTTGCTATGTATGTATAAACTAATAATTACAGATATTGAAGAATCCCTTGTCCTAGCTGTTTGAATACATAATTACCAAGAGTCTGCTGTCTGTAGGGAAAAGTTAGAGGAGTTGAGAAAAAAAAGAAAGAAAGTGGATTGCTGAAGGTATAGATAGGATTATATATAAGAAAGGATAAAGACAGGATAAAACAGGGAAATAAAGGAAAAGGGGACAGGGAAGGAGGGATGGTAGCAGTCAAGGATAGATTTGTTCAGAAGGAAGGAAAAAGAAAGGGAGGGAGGAAGGAAGCAGTCAGGGAAGTATTTGTTTAGAAGGAAGGAAATAGAAAGAAAAGGGGACAGGGAAGGAGAGATGGTAGCAGTCAGGGAAAGATTTGTTCAGAAGGAAGGATATAGAAAGAAAAGGGGACAGGGAAGGAGAGATGGTGGCAGTCATGGAAGTATTTGTTCAGGAGGAAGGATATAGAAAGGGAAGGAGAGATGGTAGCAGTCAGGGAAAGATTTGTTCAAAAGGAAGGAAATAGAAAGAAAAGGGGACAGGGAAGGAGAGATGGTAGCAGTCAGGGAAAGATTTGTTCAAAAGGAAGGAAATAGAAAGAAAAGGGGACAGGGAAGGAGAGATGGTAGCAGCCAGGGAAAGATTTGTTCAAAAGGAAGGAAATAGAAAGAAAAGGGGACAGGGAAGGAGAGATGGTAGCAGTCAGGGAAGTATTTGTTCAGGAGGAAGGATATAGAAAGGGAAGGAGAGATGGAAGCAGTCAGGGAAATATTTGTTCAGAAGGAAGGATATAGAAAGAAAAGGGGACAGGGAAGGAGAGATGGAAGCAGTCAGGGAAATATTTGTTCAGAAGGAAGGATATAGAAAGAAAAGGGGACAGGGAAGGAGAGATGGTAGCAGTCAGGGAAAGATTTGTTCAGAAGGAAGGATATAGAAAGAAAAGGGAACAGGGAAGGAGAGATTGTCAGAGAGAAGATCAAATAGATAACTATGTGAAACATGATATTGTTTCACATTAAATCAATTTTGGTTATTAGAGTATCCATTTTTGTGGAATATCATCAAACAATAATATTTTTTTAAGAGCCATTAAAAAGTTGTGGCCTGTATCACCATTACAGTGTTAGACATTAATCTGCACAGCATCAAAGACACAACAACTATTGTCAAATTACACTTTTCCCTATAAATGAGGATCAATTTTCATGAAATTGGGTTTATTAACATGGATGGTATTTCATTGCTAAGCTTCAGTGTGTGGGGAATCATCACTCTGTTTAATTTCCTGCTGTCATTGATATAAATTGAAGCAGTAGACTGGAGTTGTACTGCTGTCAGTGCTGGACTGGAGTTATACTGCTGTCAGTGATGGACTGGAGTTGTACTGCTGTCAGTGATAGACTGGAGTTGTACTGCTGTCAGTGATGGACTGGAGTTGTACTGCTGTCAGTGATGGACTGGAGTTGTACTGCTGTCAGTGATGGACTGGAGTTGTACTGCTGTCAGTGATGGACTGGAGTTGTACTGCTGTCAGTGATGGACTGGAGTTGTACTGCTGTCAGTGATGGACTGGAGTTGTACTGCTGTCAGTGACAAACTGGAGTTGTATTGCTGTCAGTGACAAACTGGAGATGTACTGCTGTCAATGATAGACTGGAGATGTACTGCTGTCAGTGACAGACTGGAGTTTTACTGGTGTCAGTGATGGGTTGGAGTTGTACTGCTGTCATGCAGTAATAGACAGGAGTTGTACTTCAGTAAATAGCAAAGCTGTTAGTGGCTGTAGACATTTAAGCACATCATTGATAGCTAGTGTGATGTGTTTTGTGCTCTGATCATGTGCACTAAATGGAGAATTCCTTTTTGCAGGATCATTATAATTCAACTGTGACCTGTAGAAATTGTGTGCAATTGTCTAAAACCATTTATTGGTTGAAATGTTTCAATTTATTTCTAAAGCACTGCTGTGAAGAAAATGAACATGCTGAGTCCTTTCTTATTTTGAGCTGTTCTTTTTTTAAGTATAAAGAACCTGATGTATTTTATACATTATTTTTTTCCTTCACATACCCTGTAGAGAAAATTAATTTGGCATTTTGTAGATCTTTTACAGAGGTTCAACATCAAATAACAGGAGAATAATTGAGGGAGCTGGGTAATGTGTACAAATCAAATGGCCTTTACCTGGTGCCTTTGATAGTTAACGGGATCAAAGTGTCAATGATATTTAAGATCAATCCTCTATTCCATTTAACTGTAGAACCTACAAAGCAGATAAAAACAAGAGAGGTTTTATGATGGTAGGTTATTGTTGTGATTTTAGGCCTCTATGTCACACACATTCCAACAGGATTTAAGGCTGAAACAGGTTAGACTTGGCATCACTTTACACATTCATCAACTCATCACCTCTGCCGTTTGTATATATTTGAATATCAATGAGTTCTGTGGTGGAAATAAAATACAAAATTACTTTGTTAATGAAATGGTACCTCTATGTTGATTAGTGTTACAGTAAAGGACATCAAACATTTAAATTTTGCAATGAAATAATTGGCTAACATTAATGTCAATGTGTTAGGTATCAGGTAGATATATATATATAATTCTGAAAATCTATGTGCAAATCTTGAAGAATGGATAATATATAGGTCACAAGATAGGTATTATAGTACGAACAGCAGGCGATCACTGAAGAGGTAGCGATGATCTGAAGGAATAAATGGAAATCATTATAGCTCCAATTGATTATCTAATTAGGGAGACCCAGCTTGGTATTGTTTTACTTCTATAAATATTCTATAATGAGCATCTGCCTTTAGAGAGCACCTGTCTGTAATGAACACCTGTCTATAATGAACACCTGTTTATAATGAACACCTGTTTTCAAATTAATGCCTGTTTATAATGAATGCCTGTTTATATGAACACTTGTTTGCTCTGAGCACCTCTCTGTAATGACTACTCATAAAAGTACACCTGTCTATAATGGACACCTGTGTATTGTTAACACTGTTGATAAAAATACCTGTCATTTGATGCTAAAGTTCAGTTTCTGTGGTAATGGGTTTTTTTTGTATTTCGATGTTGAAGGTCTGTTTGATGGTGACCTTGATGTCTTGTATTTGTTGATGTAGTGTCTACAGTTGTTTTTGTGTACAGTATCTTGTAAGCCATTTACGTAATACATTCCAGTTGAGAACCCATAACTAAATTACACACACTACTTACTACGATAATTCCTCTGTCTCCGTCTCTCATTATCTGATCAAATTGATTAGGTTTTGGTAATTATCTCATAAAGTCAATTGTTTTTATTGGAATTTTGAACCAAGGTTGTATACTATTAAAGTGTACTTTTTCATCAAGAACACAGATGATCAGACTTTTTGTCTAATGATGAATTGATGGCATATGGTCTGGTTTCAAGACAGGTAGTATATCAGCCAGGTGATTTAACTGTTGGTCTTTAAAGACAGGTAGTATCAGACAGGTGATCTAACTGGTGGTCTTTAAAGACAGGTAATATCAGACAGGTGATCTAACTGGTGGTCTTTTAAGACAGGAAGTATCAAACAGGTGATCCAACTGGTGGTCTTTTAAGACAGGAAGTATCAAACAGGTGATCCAACTGGTGGTCTTTTAAGACAGGAAGTATCAAACAGGTGATCCAACTGGTGGTCTTTTAAGACAGGTTGTATCAGACAGGTGATCTAACAGATGTTTTTTTTAAAGAAGGCTAATTTCACTAGATAGTTGGGCTAGCATCAGATCTTCATACATGCACAAATTAAAGTTGAAGAGGATTGGTCCTACAAGAGAAGTGGCATTTCAATGAGACCAGGTGATTGATTACCTGTCCTAATAATTGATGTAACAAGACATGTGACCACTTTAATTATACAGCACAAGATATACTTCAGGGTTTCACTTTGCTGGAATTACAGAATAATCAAATAAAGAATATTTGATGATCTGTGAAATTTCAGACAATTAGAATCAGTCCTGCTCCTGACAATTTTTGCTTCAAAAAGAGACACATTGATTCATCTGACCTGGAAACTTACTTACCTAGACTTACCTGGAAACTTACATAGCACAGGTGGTCTGGTGTGGGACCACAAGGGCTTATGGACTAGTGAGGGACCACAAAGACTGCTGGACTGATGTGGGACATTGTGGAACATCTGACCAGCCCACAATAGACTTTACTGTTCTTCCTGCACGGTCCACAATTAGATCTACTTCCTAGTCGTGCTGCATTTCACTGTGAAGTCACATTCACATGTAGCTTCTTTCATAGTTGAAATCATTCATGTTTGGATTCTTAAAACCATCTACAATATAAAATTTTCATATATTTGTGAAAAAATTCATTTTCCGCTGTCTGTAGATTAACCACAAAACCAAATCACAATACGTATGTCATAGAAGTCTAATAGACTAGATATACTGAAGTGTGGAAGAGTACAAAGTATAATGTTCTGAAAGTTCTCTACCAGTGCACTGTACACTGAGGCTGGTATCTTTACAGAAAGGAATTGGCTCTAATTAGAGGTAGTGTGTTTATGATGAAGCTGTCAATTTTTTAAGAGACCTGGGCTCTGATGTGGTAAACAATGACTACGCTCCATTTGACAGACTAGGTGTTGGCCATCATTGCAGGGTATTGCTGTAAACTAGCAAAGTGGTGTAGGTTTTAAGTGGTTTACCATCATGTGTTGTGGAGTGCAAGGAGGGTGTACACCAGGGAGGGTCTACAATAGGGAGGGTTGGTCTACAATAGGGAGGGTCTACACATGGGAGGGTCTACAATAGGGAGGGTCAGCCTACAATAGGGAGGGTCTACACATGGGAGGGTCTACAATAGGGAGGCAATAGGGAGGGTCTACAATAGGGAGGCAATAAGGAGGGTCGGTCTATAATAGGGAGGGTCTACACATGGGAGGAGGTTTGATTAATCAAAAGCATTGTTGTGCTGAAGAGAGAGAGGTCATTTCTTTGGGAAACAAGACTTACAGGTTACAGTTAGTATGTCTAAGGTAGGGAGGAACTTTCAAATCTAGGCTGAGTCTTTCAAGATGAAAGGTGGCTGATCTGGGATTTTCGTTATCGTTGTTTCACAAGTGACTGGTCCAGTTTGGAGATAATTTGATTATTATGCATTGACCTATACTGAGTAATGAAGTAGGAAAGATACAAGTACATTTATAATACTGCTGTTTGAGATATAATTTTCACCACACATTGCATGTTTAGAAATAGCTAAAATATTCTTTTATTTTCTCATTTTCTTTTATTTTATTTTTCAGTTTTATTTTTTGAGAGGTTATAGAAACAATCTAAAATTGTATATTTCATAAATACCCAAAATCCATCAGCTATGATATAAAAATCTTGAGTAGGAATTATGTCATGCTATACTGTAGAAATCAGCATTGTTGTCTGTAGTAACACTGTCACATGGCTACAATTAGCTTTACTGCCATGTAATGAAACTTCTCTAATGAGCTCTCTTGTGTGTTAAGAGGGCTTTAGCTGCAAGCTTCTCCACTACCCAGACCCAGGAGACTGACAGGAGTATGGTGGTGTAATCTGCTAAGACGTCCACACCAGGGGAGGCTTGACGGTGTTGTCTCCGTTTCCTCAGCCGATCAATACCAATTTGATCATTTTCGCTCTCTACGTGCCAGACCCTGGTGTTAGCTTTCCTGTCTCTCGGGTGTAACTAGGACGTTTGCTGTCATCCATCTTCTCTACTCGTACATGCTTTTCTACAAAAGCTGTCTATAATCACAGTTGATGGATCAGCTTCACTGTGGAACTCCTTCGAGAAATCCTGTTCCGAGTCTTGGAAACTAATTTTCTTGTCAGGTCTAGCTGTGAAGTGTAGCCATAGTAAAGAGGTTGTGTAGTAAAAAAACAATATTTGAGATCGACCTTTTTTATGACAAATGTCTCATTTATCCCAAGAAGTTATAGGATTTCCTACTCATAAAGTGATCAATTTCTTATTTTGTTTTGATTTAGGTTGATTTTAGCTTTCATTTTAAAATCAAAACACGGAATAAAACCACAAAACATGAAAAATATATATACAGGATTTCACATCAATTTCCAGATGGAGATTTATGAAATCAGTCTAAGAATTTAATGATGATATTCATAGGTATCACATGAAATAGACCAGAATGTAAGCACCTGCTTATCACATGGTACTTCCCAAGCTTTCTGTGCCTATTATTAGATTGATATGAAATCTAAATTGGCAATCTTCTCACTCTGTATCTCTAACTTTGGTAACATCACAATATATGTGATGTCATAAGTTAGGATGTCACAGTTAACAATGGGTACCCATTCCTGCCATAGTAGGTGTTATATAAGTAGTCTTGGCAAAATTGATATGATGTGTGTTATAACAGTGATAACTTGGTAGTTAGTGATAAAACTTAATAAGAAAATGACAGAAAAATGAAGTAGTGGTGAGATACATACAAAAGATATTTGGAAGATGTCACTGATTCGACAAACAATATTATCAAACTGAGAAAGAGGTAAGCAAGTAAATCCTAACACTTGTAATGGAATTCATGGTTGATTAATTCAACTGAATTCTCGGTGAATTTAAAATATGAATCCTCTTACTGAATTTCTACAAATTAGACCTATATTATATCAGTTGTATTTGGTGATATCTGCCTAAAGAGGGTTAAACAACATTGCGTTAAATTAACATAATAGCAGTATAATAACTTGACTGTTTAACCTGACAAATTATTGAGCTGCAAGGAGTAAATTGTGCACAAAACATTAATGTTTGGTGTTAAAGATTACAGGTATAATGGTGTTTGAAGTTTATTGTTAACAAGAAAAAGACCGATGAGGTAGCAAGGATTTTTTTATGCCTAAGCAAGTAGATTTTTTTGTAGCTTTAAATTGCTGCATAATCTAGGCCATATTTAAGTACGTACACACACTTCCACCATATGCCATTTTACTGGGGGACATTAAGTGGAAGTACAAGTATAAAAGACATTATTTGTGTAAAAACCACAGCTGCATCAGAGAAAAAACAAAACTTACATGGAAAAAAACATCTAACTGTAGTCATGTCTGTTTAACAAATTCAGGATGTAAACCTTCCATGCAGAACACAAGGAGATAAAGAAACGGAACAAGGTTTATTTGAAAGGTGTAAAAAAACTCAGGAAAGTGCAAGTTTTTGAGTCAGATAATGTTGATGGTATGATTACAACTATGATGTTGATGAATTTGAGGTGATGACCCACCCACGATGCAATAGTACAAGGGACTGATTGCTGGCAAATGTCTGAATTATCATAGGACTTGTGGAAAGCAGTAAATCAGAGAATTGATAGGTGGACCTTTTAGCTAAAACAATATACTAGGATATACGAGGGTTCTGGCTGACAGCATTTCTCTGATTGCTTGGATATACAACTCAAATAGACAAATTCCATTGGCTAAAACAATAGGCTGGTACGTATCACAGGTTTGATTTACTGTCAGCTCTGATTACTTGATATCTCCTCAGGGAAAGGTTTGGGAATGGATATACATTGATGTGACACCATTTTGTAGAAAACAATATTGGTATGGTTAAAGGGATGGTGGAAGTTGATGGAGTTTGTCCAAATATTGAAAATGGCTGCAAGCAGCACTCAGTAACGGAATGGATGGACCACTTTGGTTTAGGTTGATTGAGTGTGATTATGGAAACGGCAACTGCCTCGCAAAATTGAAAAGAGGACGGTACATGATTAGATTCCATCACATGGTTACAAATGGCTTCCCTGGGTACAAATGGCTTCCTAGGATATGAGATGAAATCTGTCCAAAACGGAGAGCAACGTGATTGATTAAGTCCAGGAACTCTTTTGAAACTGGAAAACTCAAAAGTGATTAGCATCACTCTAACGAATAGAGTTTGCCAGATTAGAATCTGACTACTGGAGTATGAGCCTGGATTTTTTGTGACGCTTTATCAATACAATTCAGCCTTGTAGCACAGATATGGCTGCCCCTGACGATGTGATCAGAGGGATAAACGTGGATGCTGTTTTTGTGGAATTTCCCCCAGAAAAAGGCATTATCAGACGGTTTAACAGTCTGGCAGCGACACTCAGGTGTTGATGTATGGCTCTGGTGTTTGGTTTCTTCAAACAAAATCTCCTGCTATGAAAGGGGTTTACCTGA
The DNA here is from genome assembly GCF_031769215.1 of Ylistrum balloti. Lineage (NCBI taxonomy): Eukaryota > Metazoa > Mollusca > Bivalvia > Pectinida > Pectinidae > Ylistrum > Ylistrum balloti. The sequence continues at coordinate 605,895 of NW_026782259.1, read as the reverse complement.
AGTATAAATCTCAAAGATTGGCTCCAAAGTCCTATATAACCATCTGTGGAGGGTTATGAGGGTCTAACAGAAAAAGAGTTCTGTAGCTCCAAGAAATTGGATCTTTCTTGGCAACAATAATAAAAAAAAGTGAGATAAGACAAGATTCTTGTTTGTTTCTTTGGAAAATATTCCTGTGTGATAAGGCACTTGTTTGAAGATTATAAAAGTGTTTTATGTTGCCATGACGTCTATGCTGAACTCTTAGAGGAGGTGATGGCATCCTATTTTCTAAAATCTGATAATTATTGAACTTTTGTAATGGAATATACTTGGTAGACATTTTTGTGGAAAGAAGAAATTTTGCTTTTTAATTAATTTGGAAGGATGTTTTGTTATTTTTAGGAAGAAGCTAAAATTTGTTTTGAAATAGATTAGAATACATTCTTATTTTCATTATAACTCTTATTGAAAGTCTGAAATAAGTAAATTGTCTGTTGTATATCAAGTAAATTTCAATTCTTGCCTGGTATTCACAATTTTGTTTGAGAAAAGCTCAAAATATTGATAAGGAGTCCCCAGTCAGCTGATAAAAAATAAGAAGATGAATTATTAAATAATGATTTCCTTTATCATATTTAAGGAATAATAAGATGCACAACATTGGTAATTACTGTACAAATTGATCTGTAGATCGTCACACTGAGAGTGGATATTACAGGTGTGATTGAACTTCAAAGGCAGACCGATAGACATGTATAATCTACTTGTTAAACATCAAACAGTTTTACCTTCCACCAATATACAGGTATCACTCAAGTCAAAGTCCTGTCATGGAATGTTGGCACTCTGTGCTGATTAGAAGATTGATGGCTGTTATAGGATCAATGACATGCTAATGAACTTGTCATCTCTCTGAAATAATCTCTTTGTGGCTGAGCTGTCATATTTTTAAAATACCTTTTTTATTTAAATTTTTCAAAGTATGATTCTTCTATGGTGAGTTTTATAGTTCTGTATTAGTGATGTATAGAGTTGTAACAACAGATACTATATATAGGTAGCTGTGATACAATTATATATTCTTCTGTATTAGTGATGTATAGAGTTGTAACAACAGATACTATATATAGATAGCTGTGATACAATGACATATTCTTCTGTATTAGTGATGTATAGAGATAGATACTATATATAGTAGCTGTGATACAATTACATATTCTTCTGTATTAGTGATGTATAGAGTTGTAACAACAGATACTATATATAGATAGCGGTGATACAATTACATATTCTTCTGTATTAGTGATGTATAGAGTTGTAACAACAGATACTATATATAGATAGCGGTGATACAATTATATATTCTTCTGTATTAGTGATGTATAGAGTTGTAACAACAGATACTATATATAGATAGCTGTGATACAATTACATATTCTTCTGTATTAGTGATGTATAGAGTTGTAACAACAGATACTATATATAGATAGCTGTGATACAATTATATATTCTTCTGTATTAGTGATGTATAGAGTTGTAACAACAGATACTATATATAGATAGCTGTGATACAATTATATATTCTTCTGTATTAGTGATGTATAGAGTTGTAACAACAGATACTATATATAGATAGCTGTGATACAATTATATATTCTTCTGTATTAGTGATGTATAGAGTTGTAACAACAGATACTATATATAGATAGCTGTGATACAATTATATATTCTTCTGTATTAGTGATGTATAGAGTTGTAACAACAGATACTATATATAGATAGCTGTGATACAATTATATATTCTTCTGTATTAGTGATGTATAGAGTTGTAACAACAGATATATATATAGAGCCTGTGATACAATTATATATTCTTCTGTATTAGTGATGTATAGAGTTGTAACAACAGATACTATATATAGATAGCTGTGATACAATTACATATTCTTCTGTATTAGTGATGTATAGAGTTGTAACAACAGATACTATATATAGGTAGCGGTGATACAATTACATATTCTTCTGTATTAGTGATGTATAGAGTTGTAACAACAGATACTATATATAGATAGCTGTGATACAATTATATATTCTTCTGTATTAGTGATGTATAGAGTTGTAACAACAGATACTATATATAGATAGCGGTGATACAATTATATATTCTTCTGTATTAGTGATGTATAGAGTTGTAACAACAGATACTATATATAGATAGCTGTGATACAATTATATATTCTTCTGTATTAGTGATGTATAGAGTTGTAACAACAGATACTATATATATATAGATAGCTGTGATACAATTATATATTCTTCTGTATTAGTGATGTATAGAGTTGTAACAACAGATACTATATATAGGTAGCTGTGATACAATTATATATTCTTCTGTATTAGTGATGTATAGAGTTGTAACAACAGATACTATATATAGGTAGCGGTGATACAATTACATATTCTTCTGTATTAGTGATGTATAGAGTTGTAACAACAGATACTATATATAGATAGCTGTGATACAATTATATATTCTTCTGTATTAGTGATGTATAGAGTTGTAACAACAGATACTATATATAGATAGCTGTGATACAATTATATATTCTTCTGTATTAGTGATGTATAGAGTTGTAACAACAGATACTATATATAGATAGCTGTGATACAATTATATATTCTTCTGTATTAGTGATGTATAGATGTACTATATATATATATTCTTCTGTTGTAACAACAGATACTATATATAGTGATAGCTGTGATACAATTATATATTCTTCTGTATTAGTGATGTATAGAGTTGTAACAACAGATACTATATATAGATAGCTGTGATACAATTATATATTCTTCTGTATTAGTGATGTATAGAGTTGTAACAACAGATACTATATATAGATAGCTGTGATACAATTATATATTCTTCTGTATTAGTGATGTATAGAGTTGTAACAACAGATAACAACAGATTAGTGATGTATAGAGTTGTAACTATATATATTAGATAGCTGTGATACAATTATATATTCTTCTGTATTAGTGATGTATAGAGTTGTAACAACAGATACTATATATAGATAGCTGTGATACAATTATATATTCTTCTGTATTAGTGATGTATAGAGTTGTAACAACAGATACTATATATAGATAGCTGTGATACAATTACATATTCTTCTGTATTAGTGATGTATAGAGTTGTAACAACAGATACTATATATAGATAGCTAGCTGTGATACAATTATATATTCTTCTGTATTAGTGATGTATAGAGTTGTAACAACAGATACTATATATAGTTAGCTGTGATACAATTACATATTCTTCTGTATTAGTGATGTATAGAGTTGTAACAACAGATACTATATATAGATAGCTGTGATACAATTATATATTCTTCTGTATTAGTGATGTATAGAGTTGTAACAACAGATACTATATATAGATAGCTGTGATACAATTATATATTCTTCTGTATTAGTGATGTATAGAGTTGTAACAACGGATACTATATATAGATAGCTGTGATACAATTATATATTCTTCTGTATTAGTGATGTATAGAGTTGTAACAACAGATACTATATATAGATAGCTGTGATACAATTATATATTCTTCTGTATTAGTGATGTATAGAGTTGTAACAACAGATACTATATATAGATAGCTGTGATACAATTATATATTCTTCTGTATTAGTGATGTATAGAGTTGTAACAACAGATACTTGTAGCTGTGATACAATTATATATTCTTCTGTATTAGTGATGTATAGAGTTGTAACAACAGATACTATATATAGATAGCTGTGATACAATTATATATTCTTCTGTATTAGTGATGTATAGAGTTGTAACAACAGATACTATATATTATATATTCTTCTGTATTAGTGATGTATAGAGTTGTAACAACAGATACTATATATATAGATAGCTGTGATACAATTATATATTCTTCTGTATTAGTGATGTATAGAGTTGTAACAACAGATACTATATATAGATAGCTGTGATACAATTATATATTCTTCTGTATTAGTGATGTATAGAGTTGTAACAACAGATACTATATATAGATAGCTGTGATACAATTATATATTCTTCTGTATTAGTGATGTATAGAGTTGTAACAACAGATACTATATATAGATAGCTGTGATACAATTATATATTCTTCTGTATTAGTGATGTATAGAGTTGTAACAACAGATACTATATAGATAGCTGTGATACAATTATATATTCTTCTGTATTAGTGATGTATAGAGTTGTAACAACAGATACTATATATAGATAGCTGTGATACAATTATATATTCTTCTGTATTAGTGATGTATAGAGTTGTAACAACAGATACTATATATAGATAGCTGTGATACAATTACATATTCTTCTGTATTAGTGATGTATAGAGTTGTAACAACAGATACTATATATAGATAGCTGTGATACAATTACATATTCTTCTGTATTAGTGATGTTTAGAGTTGTAACAGTAGATACTATATATAGGTAGTCTTCCTTATCATGATGTTATGATATTATATCAGGCTACATAGGAACTCCATCGTTTAGTGATAGTTTAGTCCGTAGATCAGGTTTGATCCGGTTGTGTGTGGTTTGATCCCTTTACCAGGGTCAGTTTGTGGTTGTAAGGAAGCTGACATGAACCGCTTAATCTGATTTAAATACAGTTCAGTATTATTTCAATATGTTATGAAGATCAGAAGGAGGCTGGTAAATCCAGTTTGATAGTCACTGTTGTCTAATGTTTTAAGTTCTTTACTTTCTGTCGTTTACTGATATTTAAATGAAAGTTTCCTGGGAGAGATACGGCTTTGATGCTGTTGATATTTCATTGTACTCTTCTGAATAAAGGACTGCAACCATGACGATATTTCACGGTCTTCAATACTCTTGATTATCATGGATGATTTATTGAGAATATGTGTGATATGTTAATGACAAAATGACAGATCCTGGTTTTGATGTCAGTCAGAGAATTAATGGGAAATGCCTTCATTATCAGCAAGCTGTTTGCATTCAGTGAAAAAAATACTTTTTTTTTCCATTTAATGGCATCTCATTTAAAGTGTATGAGATCGACAATTATCATACTGTTTCTATTCCATAGACCAGAATAAAGTGTCAATTTTCAAGCCGAACAAGGACAATAGACTTGATACGCTCCAGCAGTTAGTCAAGATTACATGCAAACAGGAAATATTTTATGGTGTTTTATCCTAATGGTCTGTCTAGCTTTTAAAAAATTACTGGTCAGCAGTACTTTGATTACCCACATAGACTGACCAATCTGGTCATAAGCCATGCTGATAGGTTCTAAGCTAGCGAGAGCTCCAAGTGATTTTCCCGATGGCCGTTGTAGACAACTTATCCTGATAACTTCCTGATAAAGCTTAGGAAGTAGTCTCTATATATGGAGATTTGTAAGTGGGTAATTCTGGTTGAGCGGATTGCCTTTCTGATTCATGTTGGTCTTTGGCCTGATCGTTGTGATGTTTGATGTCCAAGGATCAGTGAGATGTGATGAGGGATTATCGGCCATCGTGGTTTTGTGACATCCTAGGTGATTGGTCAGTTTTCATTGGTTTAGACATTGATCTGCAGTCACGCCAAACTCGTCTAATTATGGACAAGCTTCTGTCTCATGAAAGGTTTTAATGTCAGACTTCAAATATAAACTCTAAGTATCAAAGGGATAAAGAAAAGATAGATTTGGAGTAAATTATGAGCAAATCGAAAGAAAAATCAAAGCTAGATATTAATATTTGAATATCTTGATGCAGTAAATATTGACAGAATTTCTCCATATCATCATTATGAACATGTTTTACTCACACATAAATCCTGGAGAACCCGGATCATTACAGTGTTTGTTTCTGAGT